>NC_135332.1:130759532-131099181 GCF_023851605.1 Tamandua tetradactyla
TGTTCTGCCACAAAGGCAACACACATGCAGCATCTTCTCCTTTTTCTCCTGAGTTCCATTGACTTTGACCTTCTGGTTGCTCCCTGTGGCTTCTCTTAATGTGGCCTTTTCTATAAGGCCCCCAGTAGTCGGGTTAAGACCCATCCTGATCCATTGAGCCTCACCTTAACTGAAGTAAACTCATAGAAAGTCCTATTACAATAGGTTCCTACCCACAGGAATGGATTAAAATTAAGGACATGTTTTATTGGGGGGGGGGTTAGGTTGTTCCAAGACTCCATAATGAACTAACAAATTCATGGCTCAAATCTCTTGTTATGGCTCTTGTTCTAGTTAGCTAGCTGCCAGAATGCAATATACCAGAAGCAGAATGGCTTTTTAAAGGGGGAATTTAATGAGTTGCTAGTTTACGGTTCTAAGGCCGAGAAAATGTTCCAGTTACAACAAGTCTATAGGAATGTCCAATCAAAGGCATCCAGAGAAAGATACCTTGGTTCAAGAAGGCCGATGAAGTTCAGGGTTTCTCTCTCAAGTGGAAGGGCACATGGTGAACACGAGAGTTTCTCTCTTAGCTGGAAGGTCACATGGCGAACATGGTGTCATCTTCTAGCTTTCTCTCCTGGCTTCTGGGTTCATGAAACTCCCCAGGGGGGATTTTCCTTCTTCATCTCCAAAGGTCACTGGCTCGTGGACTCTCTGTTTTGGTGCTGCTCTCTCTCCTGTCGCATTTCACTATAAGCTGTGAGAAGAAACCAGGCTGCATTTTTGACATTTAATTTGGAGATCTCTTCCTGCTTCAGCTGGCGGGCCTTTCCTGTGGAGTTCATCCAGACCCTCCATTGGAATCGTCGGCTTCACAGCCTGCCCTGCGGATTTTGGACTCTGCATTCCTGTGGTCACGTGAGACACTTATAAATTTTATATTTGCGAGTATTCCCTGTTGATTCTGTTTCTCTAGAGAACCCTAACTAATACAGCTCTTTAAAAGATGTTTGAAAGAAATTAGTTGAGGGAAATCCACAGGACACACACACACACACACACACACATGTTTAATAAGCATTACCTGTAGGGTAGCAATTAATGCTAATTACTCATATGACTTTTATTAGTATCTGGTATGTATGAATGGTGTAGGCACTGGAGAGTCTCTTTTATTAACACACTGATGTTTGTGAACTTGCATGTCGATAACACTGAATATATATGAATGGGTGGGTGCCTCTCCTTTCTTTGTACTTGGATATTCTATAAGAGGCTGCCATCATGGGCCATCCCTGTCACATTTTTAGAGAAAAGAAAGCCAAACCAGGATTAGGTCTCTCAGAATATTTTTACCTACTACAGGCACTAATTTATGTAGGAATTTCTAGATTACTTTGCTAGTCCACCCTTCTCCTATCCTGTATAAAAAAAGACATGTCTACTATTTCCTGATGACATATTCTGAATGATTATGTCACTCACTTCATACAGGGCTGCTAAAGACAAGCTAACATGGTCCAGACAATAGAGATAAAAGTAGATATTATTTTAAAGAAACTCAGTCATGTCAGTCTACTGAATCTCCTTCTGCTCTTGGCCATAATGAAGTAGCTTTTATCAGATCAGTCCTCCTGCTGAGAACAACTAAAAAATGGATAGGACAAACAAGCAAGCAAGCAGCTTTTTGAAGCCATTGAAGAACAAACAAGGCAACCAAGAGACCAAGATTCAAGAAAAAAAGGAAATACATTGTTTTGAAGATGACATTCCTGCTGCTTTTCCTTTTGAGCCATCTACCAATTTGCAAGCATCATAGGGATGAGCAGTTAAGCAGAAAGTGTTGGATCACTACTTTCAGGAGACTTAGAGTGCTACAAAGATAAGCATTTGAGTTCAGTCTACCAAATAAACCAGGACTTAAGAGGCCATTATACTGGGAAAAAAGGAACCAGATAAAGGGATCTTGATATGCTTCTTTTTTTTTTTTTTTCCTTCTAAGTATTTGCCTATTTCTAAGCTTCACCAAACAAGAGTCCAAGAACCCAATTCAAAATATGTGCCTACAAATCTAAGAAGTAGAATAGAATGCTCATCAGTCTCATAGTATTCAGTAGGCAGAAATTAGTTTTGGATCTGCCAAGGATAAGGGGAGTTCTGATAAATGCTTCATTCTATTGGTTGAACCCTACCTGTGCTGGTTTGAAACTGTTAAGTATTCCAGAAAAGCCATGCTCTTTTAATCTAATCTTGTAGACCTTTTGTGCATGGGATCTTTTGATTAGGTTGTTTCCTTGGAGATGTGACTCACTCAATAGTGGGTGGGACCTTTTGATTAGATTATTTTCATGGGAATGTGGCCTTGCCCATTCAAGGTAGGTTTTGATTAGTTTACTGGAGTCCTTAAAAGAGCCAGCACAGAGAGAAGATGCATAGACACAGATATTAGGAAATGCCTGTAGAGCTGACATAGAAAGTCACTGGAATCAGAACTGAAAGCATTGCAATCCAGGAGCAGAGGACCAGGAGATGCTAGCCACATGCCTTTCCAGCAAATAGAGAAACCTGGGACGTGATCCACCATACTTGAGTGAAGGTATCCTCTTGTGGATGCCTTAATTCAGACATTTTTTGAGCATTAGAGCTGTAAACTTGTAACTTAAATTCTGTCTGTAAAAGTCAATCCATTTTTGGTATGTTCTGACAGCTTTAACAAACTGAAACACCACCTGCACACTGCAGAAGACTTAAATGCACCTTAAAATCATCCTGAATTCTTGACTAGATGGAATTGATACCACCCACATGAATTGGCTATCAATAGAAAAGTCAAGCATCTTGAGAAAAAATGATGTCATCCAGAGCCATCAGAGTTTCATACACAAGGTATAACTTTGACTAAAAAGTTACCAGGAATGTCAGTATACATGACAAAATAACGCGGAAAATAAAGCAATAGAAACTAACACATAGGTGATATATCTATTGGAATTATTAGATGTGCATTTTAAAAAAAGCTGATTTTATTTTCAAGAAAATATAAAAGGAAGTTTTTTTCCATACAACCTGAATTTTATCAAAAAAGTCTCAAGCTGGAATTTCATAACTTAAAAATATAAAAACTGAAAGTAGGAACCCAATAAATGTGTTTATCAGCATATTAGACATAGCAGAAGAGAGTTACTGAACCAAAACAGGCAAGTAGGAAACATCCAGACTAAACATAAAGATTAAAAAAAGAAGGAAGAAACAGAAAAGATCTTGAGATAAACTTGAGACTTGTTGAAAAATTCTGGCAAGGGTCTAATAAATGTCTAAGAAGGAGAGGAACGAGAGTGTGGGAGAAGCAATATTTGAAGAGATACTGGCTGAAAATGTTTCCTAACAATGGAATGATACCAAACCATTGATTCAAGATGTACGAATTACGAACTAGACAATTACACCTACACACATCAGAGTCAAACTGTTATGCAAAGTCTGGGAGAATTTCCACTTCTATAATGGTTTAATGCATAATTCAGACCAACTCTTGCATTAAAATCAATTGGGATATCTAGAAAAATATATAGACCATATCTGCTTGAAATTATTGAAACTTTTGATAGCCAATAAGACAGTGAAGAAGAACTAAAATGACATCTAGGAGATGACATAGGTTAAGGGAGTACCCTAATCCTGAGCAAGAAATATCCAAATGCATATCTATACTTTGTATGCTAGTTCAGTTTGAAGATTCACCTTTTCCCTCAATTTTGGAAAATTTGTGGCTATTATCACTTTAAGTATCACCTCTCTTGCATTTTTTGTGGTCTCTCCGGAATTCTTATTAGATAGATGCTTAATGTTCTTTCTTTTCCTTATGTCTTAAAATTCCTTTCTTGTTTCCATTCCTTCTGTATTTTATAATGAATTATCTCTTCAATTATTTTTTATCTACTATTAATTGTGTCCATTGGGTTTTTCTTCTGATAACTCTTTTTAACTTATAGAAGTTTAATTTTGTTATTTTTAAAAAATGCTTCTTTTTGTGTCTACAATGTCCTGCTCTGGTTTTATGAGCTAATTAAACGTGTGTAGCTTCTTCATTGTTTAGTTTTTTTCTGGTTCTTTGCCTGTTGACTTTCCTTCACAGGGGGTTGTTCATTTGTGTGGACTGTAATTTTTTATTGTGATTTCTTGTCAGCAGGGGTTATTTTCTATGGAAGTCTCTTTTCCCTTGAATTCATACAGAGGTTTAAAGTTTGCACCTGCTTAGACACTATGGATTTTGCCATTTATGGACCAAGGTTTACATTAATTTCTCCAATTTGGGTCCTATACCATATATAATTATATATTCTACACACACACAATGCAGATGTGGGTCCCTGATTTTGTGATAGTTCTACCAGTTCCCACAGCTAGAAGGCAAGCTTCTATGTGGCTTCTTTAGGTTAGTGGGTGGGGTTTCTCTCGTGTTCATTTCACATATGAGGCAATCCTTCAAGGGCCAGGTTTTTGGTAAGGGGGGTCCTTCCAGAGCTCATCCTGGTCCTGAGTCACATCTTCTATTCCCACATGTATGCCAAACCTCAGAACTCATTCCCTCAGGCCCTTATTGTAGTTTTATATCACTATGGGCCAGTTTGGCTTCAGCTGTGGTGACTTTTTATGATCTGTCTTCATTTCTGGACTTGTAGATCCAAGCTTAGCTAGGCATTTAATTAAAAAGAAAAATACTCAGGCTTTCTATTGATTTGAAATTGAAGAGTAGAAGTCCATCTGTTTCATCTTTGATAGCCATATTGACCAGACATTTTCCCTAGAAAGCTTCTCATCCTTTCATATAAATACGTCGATTGCATTCCCACATGCCCTACAGTTTTTCTCAAACAAACATGAATCTATATCCTAATACATAGTTGCTTAAAGTCTAACTGTATTCTAATAACTTATAATAAATATATGTGTATTCTAATGGTAATATTTTTACTGTGCTAAATATTGATATATTTCACATATTAAATTGCGGGGCCCTACATATATATTCATATATGTGCCAATGATTTATACATTGTATAACTCTAGATTCATTTTCACTAGCACTTATAAAGAGGATAACAAACTAAACTGGTATACTATGTATGTAAGCATACTATTTTCCTTCATTCTTTCAACAAGTATTTATTGAATGGCTAACATGTGCCAAGCCCTCTTCTAGGCGCTTGAAATGAATCAGTGAATAAAACAGAAGATCTAATCTTATAAGTTATTCTCTTCATGCTGGTGGGGAAAAAATGGAGTATTTTTCTTGCCTTGAGCAGAAGGAGTGTGAGGCTGTCTAACAAAGGCTGTTTGACCCGCTTCCTTTGTAGAATTGGAGTTTGACCTATAATTACCCCTTCTGCAGAATCTCTAGACTGCCTCTATCACCCTTACTAGCATTTTTATGTTGAGGAACAGACAGTAATGCAATTTAAGTTGCCTTTGGTATTTTTATAGCCTAGGCAATGGAGTACCTTTGGGACCCTGGAAGTTCTACCTCAGACTGATGCAGAAACACTGGCAGCGTACTCAGTGGAGACGGAAGATGATTGTGAAATTCTTAAAATCCCTGCCAAGGAATATGCAAAGATAAAATCGGTATGGCCATATCTAACTGATAAATTAACATCCATGGACATAAAATTAAACTAAACTTTGTCTCTTTACACAGAAGATGTCAATCTCTTTTTTCATGTTTTAAACTTGACTTACCTGCTAAGAATGACATAAACCTCTGGGGGCAGCAGGTAGTTGAGGTGGAAATAAGGTTATCTATGGGTATAATTGTTATCTGCACTTTTGAGTGTCTTTTGGTTCTTAATGAATTTCAGATTCATCCACTAGGTCACCCATTTATTAATTCATGAATTCAACAGATATATATTTTGAGCGTCTACAGTGTGTCCAATGTGCTAGGAATACCACAGCAGTCAAACAGACAGTAATACTTCTGCTCTCCAAATCTCTGCAGTGTGAGGTAGGAGATAAAAGGAGATTATTTGTAGTAATCAGCATGTTCTTTCACAGTTATGACAGACCTCAAAACTCAGAGCTACATGATTACTGATCCCAACTTAATTTTAATCCCCTATTTCTGCTGCTTTAAGACAATTTACTTATTTCATATTTAATATTTTGTTTTCACCTTGTTAAAGCTAAAGGGTTCCCTCTCTCCTTCTTTTCCCTTGGAGGGTGGAGAAGTTAATGTAATCCTAATGGACTGGGGAGCATCCAGGGTCCTTGGGTTCTCTTGGTGGGGTCTAAACCTTGGTGCAGGGGATGCAGGGTGCTGGTGTCAACCATGGCTAGATGCTCATGTTGGAGAAAGATGGGGAGACACCTATGTTCTTGATTTAGGTGTCGATAGGTGGGATTTCTTTTGATATGGCGGTCTCATTGTTAGTAGCGCAGACAGTTTTCTGGGAATTCAAATTCATTCCAAATCCTCAGTGTCAACTTCCTTTGATTCTCAAAGTGGCTAGGTTTTTAAACATTTCATTTTGCATGTGTTGTTGTTAATTTCAAGGTAGGGGGACTGCGTACTTGATATTGTCACACAGGACTGTTGAATTTATTTTTGACAATGAAAGCACCTTTTAAAATGATAAAACATTTAAAGAAGTCTAAAATATCTTGAAAAGTGGGAAAATATAATCTTAGTAAGCAGATCTGAAGGTTAAATTTTCAATGTAACTGTGGTCATAGATTGGCACTGCAATGAAATGTATTTTTTATTTATTTACATTTAAATCTTGTGGAAATAAATGAAAACCACCCAGATAAGAAAAGCAAAGGCAATTTATTCAGAGTTTGCTATTGCAAGAGAGTCAGCCACCATCACTTACATTTCTCAGAGCCTTAAGTACAAGCAGAAAAATAGGAAAACTTTATGGTAGAAGGAAGGGATGACTTCCAGTATGCCCTGTTAGCATGGGAAAGCCAGAGGTGGACTAAAGAGAAGCGATCCACCTTATATGATTTGTTAAAGAGCGTATTTGACTTCACTGATTGGTCCTAAGTTGGAAGCGAGGACAAAAATTAGGGAAGCTTCTAGTTATTTATCAAGTCCTGGTCATTTGGGACTGATTATTACAAGGATTATAGGTTGACTTCCTAAGAGAGTTATCCAGCTTGTGGTATGGAATTCTGCACTGATTGCTGAAGGATGTGGGTCAGAGTTCCTTTTTAATATAGGGTCTGTCCATCATCCATTTGTACAGTCAATCTCTAAATAATCTTTATTTTTCTTTTAGTCTCATTTACTTATTCTCTATCTCTTCTTTTTTTCTTTTTTAGTTGCCTAGTACTGAACACTTAACAAGGACATTCTTTTTCAGGAAAAAATAAAACTTGAAAATATAGAAAAGGAACAGTTAATCCGTAAGTGTCCATATTACGTGGAGTGGCCTACTCTATCCATATATGAGTTAACTGCACACATTAAGTGGAAAAAATTTCCTCCACGTCACGGTGAGTGTAATGCCACTTTGTATCACTTTCTTTACATAACATTATATTGTTGTGATTTTTAATTCATCATATTTCTAATATTTATATTAGATAGTTCTTTATGCAGATATTCTCTAATTTATTTGATGATTATCTTGGAACTGGGGTGTTAACATATTTCCTGTTTTTTTCATTTAAAATAATAGTGTACTTGCTCTACATTTATCTTTGTGTTTAAATTTGTGCCTTAGTTATTTTTAAAAACTTTTCTTATATTAGGACTTTAGCTCACAAGTAGTAATATATTAGATTATACCTTGAGCTCATGAATTGTTATCCTCATTGGCCTGTCCAAAATATTATTTTATTTTTTCTAATATATCTTCTTCAACATCTCTCTCATTTTCCACATAACCACAGATTTCCCCTCTGGTGTGCTTATTGCATAATTATCTATTTTACTTTCCATACAGTTGTATAGATTGTAAAAGAGATAATTTTAGATAATAATAGGTGTTATCTAATAGATAATTTTGTTTTAGATAAGGATGATGGTTTCTTATTAGGTGCTCTCCCCCACCAAAGAGAGCTATCATCCTGAATCTCTTGTTTATACTTTATTTTATTTCCTTTTAATACAATCTTATTATCTCTGTATGAATTCCAAAATATGTGAAGTTGCATTTGTTTAATTATTTTAATTTTTTTAAAAGTATGTAAACTATTGTGGCATATGCAATTTTTTATCACTTTATATTTTTAAAGTTGATATTGATAATGTTGCCTGCACCTATGGTTTATCCATTTTGACTGCTTTTTAATACTGCATTATTTGAATGTTATGTAATTTATTCACCTAATTTTTGTTGTTATTGTTGATAATGGGCATGATTGCTTCCAGTCTGCTATTATGAGCATTACTGCTATGAGCACTTAGATATATGTCCTTGTTGGAGTGAAATTGCTAAATAATAGGGAATATGAGTATTTAGCTTCAGTTGATAATCAAAAATTATTTTCCACAGTACCATATCAATTTACACTCTTGCTAGTTTGGTATAAGAGATTCTGGGGCTCCATAGTCTCTCTAACACTGGGCATTATCAGGCTTTTAAAATTTTCCACTGGAAGTGAAGTATAATGATATCTCATATTGTGACAAGACTTTAAAATTTTTATTCTTGACAAATTCTTAATCCATCTGGAATTTGTTTTCTTGTGTATACTGTCATCTATGGATGCAATGCCTTCTTTTTCTGTATGAATAACTTTTTTTAAGCTTCATTTATTAAACAATTCCTCCTATCTCACTGATTGGAAATGCCCCCTTGTGTGGTCCATTTCTGGGCTCTCTATTTTATTCCACTGGTCAGTTTATCTCTACCTAAACCAGTACTGGACTGTCTTAATTACTATAGTTTTTATAGTAATTAGTCCTGAAATGTAGTAGGTGTCACAGCTATTCTTGGTCTTTTATTCATTCATATCCATCTTAGAATTTTCAATTAGTATGAAAAACCTTGTCAGGATTTTGATTGGAATTGTCTTGCTTCTACAGATCAATATGGGGACATGTGACATCTCCCACTTACTTACATTTTTTATAGCCCTGAAACAACTTTAAAAACATTTTCTTTGACAAATTCTATCTGCCATTTGATTCAATTTATTGCTAAATACTTGCTGTTTTCTAAATATTGTTATAAACAGTGTCTTCTATTTAATTACATAGTCTAGTTTGTTTCAGGTATATATAACCAAAATTAATTTTTCTATTTGTTTATGCAACCTTAGTTTAAACTCTTGTGATATTCTAACAATGTATCTATGTAGATTTTTTAAGTTTTACGTACATATAGGTTTATTGTCTAACAATAATCTTTTGTCTCTAATTTCCTTCATCTATTTTTTTTAAACCCTGTTGCACTAGCTAGTAATACCAATGCAATATTGGAAGGAAATGATGATGAGAAACTTCTTGTCTTATTCTGGATTTAGGAAACATGTTATACTTACATGGTTTTCTTGAAGTTATTTTTTATCTAAGTTCCCATCTACTCAAGATTTACCAAAATGTTTTTATTTTGAATAGTCTTTTATCTCAAACGCATGAGGAACACTTTTTAAAATGATCATGCAGTAGTCCATACAGACAATAAACAATTTTAAAGAATATTTAATACATCATGATCTTTAACTATAATGCAATTGAGTTAAAAATTAAAACAAAAAAATATTTTTTTTAATCCCTATATTTTGAAATTCAAAGATACCACTAAATAAATCATAGCTTAAGGAAGAAATCATCATGGAAAATCACAAATAAAATTTAGAATTGAATTATAATAAAAACATTACGTATCAAAATCTATTGCCAACATATTCTTCTTTTTATAACTTTTTTATTATATAGTATAACATATATACAAAGCAAAGAAATAAAAAAAGCAATAGGTTTCAAAGCACTCTTCAACAAGTAGTCACAGGATGGATCCCAGAGTTTGTCATGGGCTACCATATGATCCTCTCAGATTTTTCATTCTAGCTGCTCCAGAATATAGGAAGGTCAACATATTCTTAATACCAAAAGTGTACAAAGATATTTGAAAAATGTCGGTACATTTCATGTCTATACTTCCAAAATTATTAAATAAAATATTAGCAAATCAAGTCTGCAGTTTATAAAATAGATAATATATGCATGACAAATTTGGCTTTATCTAGGTTTGTAAAATCAGTTTCACACAAGAAAACCATAAATTTAATTAACCATATAACAGATTAAAAGAGAAAAAATATACACAATATTCTTAAGTTATTCTGATAAAAGCTTTGTTTAAGAATAGTCTAGACCTGGTATTGCCTTTGTGAGAAAATTTTTAACCAAAGTTTCAATTTCTTTAATAGTTATAGAGCTGTTTTTATTGAAGCACTTCTGTTAAATTATATTTTGTTATGATTTTTGTCCCTTTTTTCTAAGTTTTATAATTCTTGGCTTATAGCTGCTGATAGTATTCCCATATCATCTTTTTATTCTTTAATATATCTCAATTTATGTTGAGCATTCATGTTCTATATTTGTAGCCTTACCTCTACATCCCTTTATCAGCTATCTATCCCCTTTGAAGTCCTACCACTCTTGATCCACCCTGACAGTCAATGTAAAACCAAATTAAAAAGGAGAAATGGAGAGATTATAGCCATTTTTATCCTGGTCTCTGGTTGGACAACTACTTAAGCAGCAAGTTTGCTCATTCTCACCTGGGTTCCATTAGCAGTAGAAAAGATAACTACAGAGAAGGGGTAGCAGCAGCAACAAAGCCATTTACATTTCCAATATTCAGCATAGTGTGGATCTGTGGATTTTCTGGGTTATGTGTACACAAAAAATGTTGGTGGCATTGAGTAATTTTAATTTTACTTGTGCTCATTCCAAACCCACCAAACATACTTTCTCCCTTCCCCTCTTCCAATAACCCCTGGTAACCTCTAATTCTGATTTCTGTTTCTGCAGATTTACTATTTCTAGACATCTCTTATAAGTGGCATCATACAATATTTGTGCTTATGCATCTTGTTTATTTCACTGAGCATAATTTTTTTCAAGGATCTTTCAAAAATGTCTCAAAATGTCATTCTCTCTTATTGCTGAATAATGTTCCATTTTGTATGTACCACATGTTGTTTATCCATTCATTTGTTCATGGAAAGCTGGGTTGTTGGCATTGAGTGATTTTGTTAAATTTGGCAAGAGGACCTACAGTAAGGTGGTAGGGTGTGTCAGAGCCTCAGCTCACCTTCTGAAGGAACCACTACCACTTCATGAGCACCAGCCACATACAACACAAAGAGAGAGCTGTAACCTTGCCTCTCTCTTCTCAGTCCAAGATTGGAGGCACTGGGGCTTAGATTATGATGGAAATAAAGGTGTTTTAAAGAAATGCCTTTACCTAAGCCTACAGAACCATAATCCCAGTGAAGGGAATGTTGGGGGCAGGAGGAGGACACTTGAGAATCAAGTGTGAGACTAAAATTTTAAAAAGTATGGGTCTGATGATAAATTGTGCTGTCATCAATTGTAAGAAATGTTTCACATCAACACAAGGTTTTGGTGGTGGGTGGTATTATGGGAATCCTATATTTTGTACATGATTGTTTTGTTAACCCACAATTTCTCAGATAAAAGGAGAAAAAGGTAAAAATATAAAAAATTTAAAAAAAGTATGGGTGTGAGTTTTGTATTCCAGAATGAGACTGTTCTAATAATGTAAAAAAATGATGGAGGAGTTATATGGAATCTGGTTAAGATAAATTTGGAAGAGTTACTATCCAAAGTAGAGCACAGTACAGAGGGTTCTTTTACTAGAAAAAAAATAAATTCCACTAGAAGTAAGTTCATATTCCAAAGAATTGAGATTCCCTAATAAACCAGTTCAACTTTTCCACATTTGCACCAAATTTCTCTCCAGTGTTTGTTATAATATTTCATTTATTTTTGAAAACTATTACTCAACTTCTGTTAGTCAAATATGCAAATAGCAAATATCTTGTTTATAAAAAGTGAATATTGCTCAGTCATATTGTGTTCATGAAGCATTTTTTGTAACATGGTATAAATGAAATTTGGGGGCAATAGTAAATATGGAAGGCAAATAGTAAATTGAATTGCAATCATTTGGGAATCCAGCTTTTCTAAATCAGCATATTTATTGTATATGATAATTTTTGAAAGTGGGGTCATTTGGATTGCTTATGGATTCCCTCTTTTATATCATGAATATCAAATATTAATCCTTGCCTCATTTTTAGAACTATGTTGCATATGTAGTAATAAATCAGCCCAGCCAATCTATGGGGCATTCATCTTTTGGTGATGATTTAAAAGGAAGAAAGAATCCATAATCTCAGATATTTTAAATTATATGGGCCAAAATAATAGTGAATTTGGAGCAGGGGAATGATTAAGTGTTTTAACATATTTGATTAATAGTGAGAAATAAATGTATCTCAATCTAAAATGTCAATGTAAAAATACTTAAGTTTAGTATCAAGGGGTTTAGAAGGTCCTGAGAGATTTAGTATTCTTTTAGGCAAGTATTGGGTTCAAATTCTTTGAGTGAATGTCTTGAAAAATAATGGTGGTGTTTGTTAGGGAATCTCAGTTTGTCTATCAATCTGTAATTATATTGAATAAGTCAAAATAACATTATTTTTCCACTGCTTCCCAAACACATAAATGTGTGGTGCTTACACTTATACAGTTTTTAAAAACATTTATCCTCAGAGAAGAATGACGATCGGACTTGCTGATCCTTAAATCCTCTTTCAGCTCTGAAGACTATGGCTCTTATAAAGACACCTAGGTGAAGAGAAAGTCCCTGTCAGACTAATCTAATTTTCTTTTATGATAGTGACAAACTTGATATATCAAAGAGAAGCTTTGGATATAATTCTTCTTGACTTTATTCAAGATTTATTTTGTTATCAGAAACTTTATAAAATGTAGCTCAAACAATACTTTCATTATCTAGGCTTAAGAGTAACTGTAGCATGATTTCTAAAGTCTAATTATGCATGTTTTGATCTTATTTTAGGAATGTATATTGAATGAAATTTCAGAGGGTGTTAGTTAATTATTGAAATGCTTAATAGAGTTTAAGACTAATCCTTGGCAATCTGTGAAATAAGTGAAGCTTGTTTCTGATTGTTTCCTTTGTTATCTTCTTAATTCTTCCGACATTTGCTTCACATGCCAAGGGAGCCTGACTATAATGGATACATAAAATGTTACATGTAATTTGGGCCTGTTCGGTTTTTATCATACCATCTAAAATCTTCCATGTGTTATTCTTTTAAGCTGTGGCTGGCTGGAAATTGGCAGCCAGCTGCTCTCGCTGATCAACCTGTTCTGTGTATATCATGTGTGTACTAAAATATGATAAAGATCCCTGGCATGAATTATCTACTTATTTGCACTCTCTTGTTCCCTTTATTATGTTTGTATGCACCATATTTTTCAGATAGGATTTGATAGAGTTAACATAACACTTAGAGGAACCGAAAACTTTGTAGGAATCAGTTTAGTTCTGAAAGATAAGTTATGCCTATAGAGGGAGGAGAGGAGGGAGGGGGAGGAGGGGGGAAGGGAGAGGTGGGGGAAGGGGGAGATAATCCAGTCATCCCCAAACAAAACAGGAGTGTGTTAAATATAGAATATTATATGAATGTTGTAGATATGCCAAATGGAAGTTTGAAATTCTAGGCTCTTAAATCTTTAAAACTTTTCAATGTCAGTCTCTTCCAGATCAACTAAATCTACAGGGGATCTAAACTGTTGGCTGCAAGGGACAACCTTGTACATCCTTGAACCTGGTTTGCACCCAGAAGTGCTTGTGATCCATATATGTTCATGAAACTTGCTTTGGATTTATTTTACTCTTTTTTTTCCCCTAGATTCTTAAAATGAAAGTTTAAATGATTAATTTGAAACTGTTCTTTTCTAATAAAGGCTTTTAATGTTATAAATTTCCCTATGAGCCTTGTGATGGTTCATGTGCCAACTTGACTAAGTTGTGGTGTCCAGTTGTTTGGTCAAGCCCATTTCTTGGGTTGCAGCCCACAAAATTTTATATTTTGTGTTTATACCTTGTTTAGTTCAAAATATTTTGTTTTCTTTGAGGCATCCACTTTGACACATCACATTTTATGCATGGTATCAAAAAAGTGTTGCTTATTTTCAGAGTGTTTAAATGTTTCCCTGTTATCTTTCTAATTTCTAGTTTACTTCCAATGTAGTAAACATAGTTTGCATAATTTTAATTATTTTTAAGTTCTGAAATTTGTTTTAAAATCCAGGATATGGAAAATCTTGGTATGTGTTTTTGTGGGCACTTGAAAGATATGTGTATTGTGCTAGTTTGGTGTACTGTTCGATAGAACTCATTTTGATCCAGTTGGTTGATGCCATTATTTAGTTCCTCTATATTAGTATTGATTTTATGTCTACCTGCTCACTAGTGAAGAGTGTTGTAGTTACCGACTACTCTTGTGGATTTGATTTCTGTCAGGTTTCCTTCATGTTCTTTGAGCTCTTGTGTTGTGTCCATACACATTAATGATTGTCATTCTTGGTAAGCTGACAATTGTTCACTATACAAGTATTTTTTTTATTTCTGCTTATTTACTTTGCAATGAAAACTACTTTGTCTGATAGCGCTACCTCCACTTCAACTCTCTTTGAACAGTATATGCATGATATATTATTTTCTTTTGTGTATCGTAAAATAACATACTTAGAGCAACATAATGTTTGGATCACTTATTTTTCATCCATTCTGAAACCTCTTATCTCTTCATTTATGTGTTTAGATCATTTGTCTTTATTTAAATTATTCATGTGTTTGGATTTGGGTTTAACACTTTATAATTGCCTTCTGTGTGTACCCTTTGTTTTAAATTATCCTGTTTCTACTTTCCTGCTTCTTTGGGGTTGTTCAAATATTTTTATTACTTGCATTTTAATTTATTTATTATTATTTTTTAACTTTTTTATTGTATATATTCTAGATTCTGACTCCTTGAGTTTGCTTATTCTAATTAGTTCAAGTCAGTGAGATCATATAATATTTATCCTTTTGTGTCTGACTTATTTCACCCAATAGAATGTTTTCAAGATTTACCCATGTTGTTTTTTCCATGAGGGCTTCATTTCTTATTACACATGAATAATATTCCATTGTATGTATATGCCACATTTTGTTTATTCATTGATTGGTTAATGAACACTAGGGTTGCTTCAGTCTTGGCAATTGTGAATAATGCTACTATGAATATCAGTGTGAAAACATCTGTTTGAGTCTCTGATTTTAATTTGTTTGGGTATATACCTAGTAGTAGAATTGCCACAACGTATCGTACTGCTATTATAAGATTTCTGAGGAACCACCAAGTTATCTACCACAGTGGCTGCGCCATTTTACATTGCCCCAGCAATGAATGATTATTCCTATTATTATTGTTTTTAATACCAGCCATTCTGATGTGTGTGAAATGGCATCTCCTTGTGGTTTTGATTTGCCTTTCTCTGATACCTATTGATATTGATCATCTTTTAATGTTCTTTCTAGCCATTTGTATATCACCTTTGAAGAGATGTCTGTTCAAGTCTTTTGCCAATGTTTTAATAGGGTTGTGTGTCTTATTGTTGTCAATTTGAAGGCTTTCTTTATATAGTCCAGATACTAAACCTTTATTAGATCTGTGCTTTCCAAATATTTTCCCTCTTAGTATAGGTTGTTGTTTTACTTTCATAATAAAGTCCTTTGAGATGCAAAGTTTTAAATTTGTAATGAGGTCCCATTTATTTATTTTTTCTTTTGCTGCTTGTGCTTTGGGTATAAAGTCTAAGAAGTCATTGCCTAACACAAGACCCCTGAAGATGCTTCCCTTTGTTTTCTTCTAGGAGTTTTATAGTCCTGGCTCTCGTATTTAGGTCTTTGATCCATTTTAAGTTGATTTTTGTATATGGTTTAAGTCAAAGGTTCTTGTTCTTTGTTTTTTTTCAAATAGAAGCCCAGTTTTCCCAACAGTATTTGTTGAAGAGGCTGTTCTTCCCAATACAATGGCCTTTGTCATCTTGTCAAAAATCAGTTTGCCATAAATGTAAGGAATGATTTCTGAACTCTCAATTCTGTTCCATTGCTCTATATGTCTGTCCTTGCCAGTACCATGCTGTTTTGATTACTGTGGCTTTGTAATAAGTTTTAAGATCAGAAGTTTGAGTCCTCTAACTTCATTCTTCTTTTATCAAGATTGCTTTAATTTTGGGTGGCCCATTAACATTCCATGTGAATTTCATGATTGACTTTTCCTTTTCTGTAAAGTAAGTTGTTGGAATTTTGATTGGGATTGCATTGAAACTGTAAATTGCTTTGGGTAGTATTGATATCTTCATATTTAGTTTTCCAATCCATGAGCATGATATATCCATCCATTTATTTAGATCTTTTGATTTCTGTGTACTGTCTATTATAACCTTAGATTTATTCCTAGATATTTTATTCTTTTAGTTACTATTGTGAATGGAATTATTTTCTTGAGTTCATTTTTCTATTGTTCATTATTTGCATATAGAAGCACTACTGATTTGGGGTTGTCAATCTTGTATACCACCACTTTGCTAAAGCTCTAGGAGATTTTATGTGGATTTTTTTTTCTGCATATAGGATTATATCATCTTCAAATAGGGAAAGCTTTACTTCTTCTTTTCCTAATTGGATATGTTTTCTTTTTTTTTTTTTTGCATAATTGCTCTGACGAAAACTTCTTGTACAATATTGAATAACAGTAGAGACAGTGAGCGTCCTTGTGTTGTTTCTGATGTTAGATGGAAAGAGTTCAGCCTTTCACCATTAAGAAGGATGTTAGCTTTGTGCTTTTCATATATGCCTTTTATCATGTTGAACAAATTTCCTTCTATTCCTAGTGATCTTGGTGTGGTTTTATCATGAAGGGTCTTATCAAAAAAACCCTTCGATTCAATTTAGATGATCATGTGGTTAATATGGTTTATTATATTAATTGATTTTCTTTTGTTGAAACACTCTTGTATACCAGGAATAAATCTCACTCGATCATGGTGTATAATTCTTTCGATATGCTGCTGAATTCAGTTTGCTAGGATTTTTACATCTACATTAAGAGACGTTTGTTGGTAGTTTTCTTTTCTTGCGTTATTGCTGTCTAGCTATGAGGGTGATGCTGACTTCATAGAATGCCTTAGGGAGTATTCCCTCCTATTCAATTTTTTGGAAGAGTTTGAGCAGAATTGGAGTTAAGCCTTCTTGGAATCTTTGATAGAATTTCACTATGAAGCCACGTGGTCCTGGACTTTCTTTGTTGAGAGGTTTATTTACTAGCAATTGCTTTATTGGTGTCTTCTATTTCTTCATGACTCAATGTAGGTAGTTTGTGTGTTTTTAAGAATTTATCCATTTCATCTAGGTTATTTATTTTATTGGCATACAGTTTGTAATATCCTTGTATAGTAATTTTTATTTCAATGGGTTCAATAGTAATTTCCCCCTTCTCATTTCTGATCATTGTTATTTGTATGCTCTTTTCTTTGTCAGTTTAGCTAAAGGTTTGCCAATTTTGTTGATCTTTTCAAAGAACCAACATTTGAAAAAATCCTCTTTGTTGTTTTATTGTTCTATATTTCATTTACCTCTATTCTAATCTTTGCTGTCTCCTTCCTTCTGCTCTCATTGGAGTTAGTTCGCTGTTCTTTATCTGGTTCTTCCGATTTTGAGGTTAGATCTTTGAAGTGAAGTCTTTCTTCTTTTATAATGTAAACACTTAGAGTTATAAATTTTCTGGCAGCACTCTGCCTTTGTTGCATTCCATAAGTTTTGGTATGTTGTAATGTCGCTTTCATTTGCCTCAAGATATTTCCTAATTTTGCTTCTGAGTTCTTCTTTAGCCCATTTGTTGTTTAAGAATATATTGTTTACTTTCTACATATTTTCATATTTTCCATTTACTCCTCTTTTCTTGATTTCTAGGTTCATTTCATTGTGGTCAGAGAATATACATTGTATGATTTCAATATTTTTTAATTAATGAGAATTATTGTAACCCAACATATCTTCTAATCTGGAGGTTGATTCATGTATACTAGGGAAGGACGTGTACTCTGTTGCTGTTGGGTGAACTATTCTGTATATATCTGTAGGTCTGGGTGGTTTAGAGTATCATTCAAGTCTTATACTTCCTTACTGATCTTCTGACTATATGGTCTGTCCATTATTGAAAGTGATGTATTGACTCCTGCTATCAATGTAGAATCATCAATTTGTCATCTGCAAATTTGATAGACATATATTTTCATTTTTCCTGGGTATATATGCAGGAGTCGAATTTCTAGGTCATAGAGTAATTCTGTTTATTGCTTTGAGAAATTGCAGAACGTTTTCCCAAATTGACTACACCATTTTACATTGCCACTGCTGCATATAAGAGTTCCAAATTCTCCACATCCTCCTCAACCCTAGTTGTTATCTGTCTTTTGAATTACAACCATCCTTATGGGTGTGGATGGTACCTCATTGCAGTTTTGAGTAGTGAACATCTTTTCAGGTGTTTGTTCACCATTTATACGTATTCTTTGGAGATAAGCTTATTAATATTCTCTGCCCATATTAAAATTGGGTTCTTTAGTATTTTATTCTTAAGTTATAAGAGTTCTTTTTGCATTCTATATACAAGTTCCTTATTAGATATATTATTTGCAAATATTTTATGGTAAATAATTGTTTTCCTTTTATTGATTGTGTCCTTTTAAGTACAAGATTTTAAAATTTTGATGAAGTTCAGTTAATGTATTATTTTTTATTATTGCTTATGCTTTTGTGTCATATCTATGAAACCATTGCCAGGTTTCAGGATCATGAAAATTAATCCCTATCTGTTCTTCTGTGATTTTTATAGTTTTACCTCTTTATGTATTATAGCTTTATCTCTGCATTTGCATATGAATTCTAAGACCAGCTTGTGAATTTCTACAAAGAATACAAATGGGATTTGTCTAGGGATTGCATTGAATCTGTAAATTCACTTGAGAAGTATTGACATCTAACAATAAGTCTTCCAACCTATGAACATGGGATGTTTTTATATTTATTTATGCTTTCTTTTATTTCTATCAGTAATCTTTTGTAGTTTTCAGAGTAGAAGTTTTTTGAGCATTTCTTTTATAAGCATTTCTATTGTTAAATTTATTTCCTAAACATTTTATTCTTTCTTAATTTCATTTTTAGATTGTTAATTGCAAGTGTATAAAAATATAATTGATTTTGTATATTGGTCTTGTAGCCTACATACTTGCTGAACTTACTTATTCACTCTAATAATTTTTTCTATATTAGATATCTTGGATTTTCTATATACACGGTCATATCATCTGCAAATAGAAATAGTTTTATTTTTTTCTTTTCCAATTTGGATGTCTTTTATTTCAATGTTTGCCCAGCTGACCTGACTACAACCTCTAGTGTAATGCTGAATAGAAGTGGATAAAGCAGACATCCCTGTTTATAGCTAGTCTTACATAGGAAGCAACAGGATTTCCCCATTAGATGCTATTTTAGCTGTGCATTTTGCATGATGCCTTTTATCTGTTTGAGTTGCCTTCTATTCTTATTTGTTCAGTGTTTTTATCATGAAGGAATATTAATTTTACCTTTTGAGCTAGATGAGCAAGAAGATTTTATCTTTATTACTTTGATATGGCATATTGCATTAAATGGCTTAGGATGTTAAACAAACCTTGAATTTCTCGGATAAATCACATTTGATCATGGTAAATAAACCTTTCTACGTATGCTTCTGTATTCAGATCACCAGGATTTTGCAGGGGATTTGTGTATCTATTAATATTTGTTTGTAGTTTTCTTTTTTTATGATGTCTTTGGTTTTGTGTCAGGGTAAGACTGGTTTCATAGAAGAGTTTAAAAGTGTTCCCTCCTGCACTCATTGTCCATTCAATCAAAGATTATCTCCTTTGTAAATAAGTGCTCTTTCAAAATTTCTTCACTTGGCCATTTAGTCAATTAATATTTTTACTGACCATCTAGTCTGCAAAACACTATACTAGTTGCTTTTGTGGAGATGAAAAGAAATATATTAAAAATCACTTAAAATCCATGAATATTTAAGTAGCTACAATGTGTATAGCACTAGATAGGGCAGTTGGGTATTGATTTTATATCTCAAAGTTTTACTAATTATAAAAAACAAAAAGCATGATTTTTGAAGTAATGATTGTCACACATGTCAAGCATTAAAATGATTTTCAATATGTCATGGACACATATATCACATGCTGTGATAAATATTAAATGACTCCTTTCCAGCAGGCAGAAGCTGAATTGGAGAGAGTATTTTTCAAGCAGGGTTGGACCATGGGTGGGAGTAAAAATTCTAGGTAGGAAAAATGACATAAGCCAATATATGGAGAGAAAAGTGTGCAGATCTTTTTTCAGGGCAGTGGATCAAACAGTCCAGTTCAAGTTGGGTGCTTATTCTTGAGCTTTGGAATCTTAGGCAAAGCAGCAGAGAATATGAAGCATTTTAAATGGCATACTCGGGTGCTCTGCCTTTATTTTGTAGATAACATGGCATCATTAAGTGTTTTTGAGTATCAGAAGAAGTGTGAAGAAGTGAAAGTTTTAGAGGAATGAATCAGGTAGGAAAACATGAATGATGATTGAAAGGAGAAAAAGGTACCAGATAAACCAGGAGAAAAGTTTGGAATTTATTGTAGTAACATAGAGGCAAAGAAATGAAAGGCAGTGGTGACATTAATGATGGAAAAAAATTAATGAGGCATTTTAATTATCCAGTTAATGTATGGATGGCACATTTTCATACACAGTACCAATAGTCCTTACCATCTTTAACAGTCTACACCTATTTGAGGATATTTTGTATTTTTAGAGCTCAACCAGAATATGTTTTTTTTTCCTGCACAAATGCATTTGTGTCTATGGATATCAGCCTAAACACTTACACCAGACACCAGGTATGGATTCTCAAGCTGGGATTTAATGAACCTGCGCTCTCACCCAGCACCTGCGGAGGAAGGAAGAACTTTTTCTGGTATTTCCCAGATGTGTTTAACCACAGACCATCCACATCCTACACCAAGTGTTTTGTGAGTGCAGGCCAATACTTAACAAATTTACAAAGTAGTCTTCATTTTTTTTAGCCACCCAGAGCCCAAGTTAAGATGTAAAAATTGCTTCCTCAATTATTCAATCCAAATATGGACAAATACTTGTCATTCAAGTTTTCATTGAGAGTCCTGGGATTGGGTAGGCTGTTTGTTCTTTCTCCTTAATTTGTAACACAACAAATTTTTCCTCTGCTCTCACTGTGATCATTAAAATGCAGACCCTTTGGTTTACATCAGCGAATGCTTCCAGGACTGCCACAGCACCTGTTTATTACTCAGGTTGTCAGCTTCATTTTAAATTTGTATTTCTAAATATTTAGGGATTTATAGTGATTTTGATCTTATAAACATATCAAGTCAGAATATGTATATTTACTTTAGTGTCTAAACGTATTTGTCAAGATGACTTAAATTTAATCCAGGATTTATACATGAGTTTTTCTATGTTAAATTTTTTTTTCATAATTTAAGAACCTTAAAAGTTTCCCCCTGAAACTGCTGCTGCTTGTTTCACTGCTACTGCTTCTCTGTCTCTTTTCTTGTTCTTCTTGTCCTCGCTGTACTTGTTCTTTTTTTAACCATTTCCTTAGGATTTAATATGTATTTTGGCTAGGGCGGCAGTCACTATTGAAGTGTATAATGATTATGGGACATTTTTAAATTTCATTAAAATTCTATGGAAAGAATTTCTACTATTATTGTTAGAAATTTTAGTAATTTTCCTCAGAAATATTATAGGTTAAAAAATCATTAACACCTAATGCTCTTATTAATATTTGCATTGTGATATTTTTACTTATTTTATTTCAATTTATTATTTGCTTATATATAAAATACATGATGCTTGTGATGGATGCATGCGATGAGAACTTTAAAATGAACTCTTAAATCTATTAGACTCTGGACCACAATTCTGAAAATCTTTCCAATGGCACCTGAAATGCATTGTTTTAAAAACCTAAACATATTTGTTACTTGGGAATATCATTTTGGGGAAAATCTTATTTGGTATAAATAAAAGTCATGCTGGAGAAATTGCAAACATTTGGAGAGCGTGATAGATAAAAATATAGATATTGAAGTTAGATTATTCATTTCACAAAGCCGGCAGGCCAAAAAGGAGACATGTAAGGATGCATATACTTGCTGATCTCCACAACCTGTGAATATTACTTTGGGGGGCAAAAAGGTGGCAATATTATCTCATGTGGCAAAGATGTGATCAAGTTAAGGCTTTTGTGAGAATGAATTAATAATCCGAGGTTATGTGGCAGGCCCTAAATGCCATCACATTATCCTTATAGAAAAGGGGTAGGGAGAGATTTGATAGAGACACACACAGAGGAGAAGACAACATGCAGACGGATGCAGAAATTGGAGGGATGTAGACACAAGCCAAGGAAGGCCCAGGAAGACCCGCTGAGACTAGGAGCTGGAAGAGACAAGGAAGGACCTCTCCCTTAGAGCCACCAGAGAAAGCTCATCCTGCTCCACCCCTTGATTTCAGTCTTCTGTCCTCCGGAACTGTGAGAGCACACATTTCTGTTGTTTTAAGCCAGTAAGTTTGTGGCAATCTGTTATAGCAGCCACAGGAAATTAATAGAGCTATTCTCCATTAAGCCATTGATTTTGTCCTCAACTGATTCTATGATTTGATACAGATATATTTACATCGATAGATGATTTGTAGAACGAATATCATTTACGTTCTTGCTCGGAAATTAGCTCTCTAATTTTATTACTAGTATGATAAAGGTAAAGACTATTTTAAGCAGTTATAGAAAGAAAAAGAATACTGCTGATTTATATGACTGTCCAGAATTTAGAAAGTAACTAAAATAAAATAAACATTTGTTTAATTACCTCAAATCCCCTTGAGAAGTAGGTATGATACCGTTAAATACCTTGTAATTTAGTAGATGTAGGATGCTCATCTACTCAAATTCTCATGAGTAGACAGAACTTTTCCTGGGCAACCTAGGCATCTGCTAAATCTTTTTGTAGAGCACTTTCATTGGTCTCTTTCAACTTCCCATATATGACCATTGCCTCTTTTACTTTGTTGTAAGACAAATACCATAATCTTTCCTATTAATGCAATTAACTTTTTATGTTCTATATCCTGACATTTAGAATTAAAGTTGTATTTTTCTCCATCTAAAAGTTAAAATGGCACAATTCCATTTAAAATAGAATTTTACACATTTTAAGCAAGCCAAATATATGAAAACAGATTTGATTTTTTTCTTTCTAAATGCCAAATATGTGAACATTGGATCTATAGAAATGCTGAATTCTAAAGTTATCATTCATTTTAAACTACTAAAACTTTCAGAATAGAACTTCTTCAAATGCTAACCCCTATACCACATTATAATACTATGTAAAACAAACTGTCAGCAATGATTATTGCTCCTTGATAGTTGTCATGGTCAGCTTCATGTGTCAACTTGGCCAAGTGGTGGTACCTGTTTGTCTGGTTGGGCAAGTGCTGGCCTGTCTGTTGCAATGAAGACACTTCATAGAATTAGATCACGATCATGTCAGCCGCATCCACAGCTGATTGCATTTGTAATCAGCCAAGGGGGGTGTCTTCTGCAATGAGAGATGCTCAATCTAATCACTGGAAGTCTTTTAAGGAGAATTCAGAAGAGACAGGCTCTCTTTCCTGCTCTTCCTGTGGAGTTCGTCTAGACCCTCCATTGGAATCCTTGACTTCACAGTCTTCCCTGCAGATTTTGGACTCTGCATTCCCTCGGTCACGTGAGGCACTGTTATAAATTTTATATTTGCGAGTGTTGCCTGTTGATTCTGTTCCTTTAGAGAACTCTAATTAATACAGTAGTATTTTTGATATTTGTGCTGTTTATCTGCATATCCTATATATTCTACAATAGCCACTTGTTATTTTATAATTAAATAAATAAGTGAACACAATGACAATATAATTTGGTCTCTAAAAATACCACCTAAAATATTTGTTGTTAGTTTGTAAGCTGCTGAAATTTGATATACCTGAACTAGAATGGTGTTTAAAAAAGGAAATTTAGTAAGTTACAAATTTACAGTACTAAGACTATGAAAATGTCCAAAGTAAGGCATCCAGGGAAAAATACCTTAATTCAAGAAAGGCTGATGGGTCTGGAACAGCTCTGTCAGGTGGGAAGTCATGCAGCTGGCATCTGCTGGGCCCTTGCTCCTGGGTTCTGTTGCCTTCAGTCCCTGTTCCTGTAGGGGTTCCTCACTTTGTTCTCTCGAGCTGGCTTTCATCTCTTGGCTTCCCATGGCCCTCTCCAAGTTCTGGCCTGCTTAACATCTCATGGCTACGTCTGTTGGGCTCCAAGCATCTCTAAACTTCCCTGTCTGTTCTCTAAGTGTCAGCATCTGTGTTCACTTTGCTTTGAAGTTTCTGTTGGCTCTCTCTCTGTTGGCTCAGAGGCTTCTGACATTTCTGACTCTCTCCAAAATGTTTCCTCTTTTAAAGGATTCCAGTGAACTATTCAAGAGCTACCTGGAATGGGTGAAGTTAGATCTCTATCCAATCAAAAGTTCACACACACACACACACACACACACACACACACACACACACACACTTGAGCATACTACATCTCCGTGGAGATAATCTATCAAAAGTTTCCATCCTACAGTATTAAATCAGGATTTTAAAAAATTGCTTTTCTGGGGTGCATAATACTTTTAAACCAGCACAACATTCCATTGAAGGTAGAAGCCATATGTAGTGGGTGCAGTGTTGTACCACTCAGAACCCCACCTGTGGGAGAGCTGCCAGCATGGGCTCGCAGCTGTCAGTCCTCTCCCAGTGGTACTCCCACTGAAGAGAATTACTTCAAGCAAGGTCATAACTATTTCACAGAAGAGCCCATGTCCATTAGCCTGTGGATTCTGAAGAACAGAGGCTTAATGTTCTCTCCACAACCCAAGAAATCTCTGCAGAGTCATCCCAGTTCCAGAGTTCCCTGTGGAGGTGGCTGAGGTCCACTTATGTTTGCATCCTCATCCAACTTCTTCTTCTGCCCCATCCTAATTCCACCCATTCCCTCCTACGATTGCTGAACCCTAATAAACTTCTTACATGTTAATTCCCGGTTCAATTTGCATTCTGGGGAAAGCAACATCTGACATTAACCTTTACTGAATACTTAATATTACTGAGCACCATTCATTATTTCATTTAATCCTCAGAGGAATCCTATCTATAAATATCTCCTAAAGGGTAATTATGAGGATTAAAGGAAATAACCTGTACTTTATCATCTACATGTACAGGAAAGGAAATGGATACTAAAGGTATCAAATAGCTTGCTTAAAATCACTGTGTGGGTAAGTAGCAGAGTTCAGATTTGAATATATGTTGTATGACTCCAGAGCTTGCTATCTTTACACTATGCTGTGCCACTTTTCTATTAAAACTGAGTATATTACAGGCTTTTAAAACAATGCATTGTTGACTAAAGAATCTATATCAAGGGTATTGAGCAGACAACAACCTTACCTGCTTTGTCCCAGTTATTCTGTATTATTTTCTATTAGTTAACTTATTCCCTCTGATTATGAATAACTAATATTGCAGCGAGGAAGGAAATAGAGACTTGCATTGAAAAGGGAAGTGGGAGGTGATTTTTTTTTTTTTAAGCATGAGCAGGCACCAGGAATCGAACCCAGGTCTCCGGCATGGTAGGTGAGAACTCTGCCTGCTGAGCCACCATGGCCTGCTCAGTGGGAGGCAGTTTGATCAGAAGCTACAGCATCTGTCCTTTGGCATATGGACTGGAGGGTATGCTGTGCTTAAATAAGAAAGGAGTTGAATCTGTTTTCATTTTCAATTGCTTATTTGTTGTTATTTTCTTTCTTCTTTTTTTTTTTTTTTAGTCTAGATTAAAGAAATGTGCACAGGTTAAGTGTCACCAGAAATGCAGATGAGGGCATCGCCTCCACCATTGCCTGGGACTCAGTAATATGATTGAGAGGACTGAGGGCTTTGAGAGTGTCTGGAATGTGAACCCCTAATTATGAATGAATATGTAACCTGTATAGAATATCTGGATATAGCATACAAGTAGTAATGAAATAAAACTCAAACAAGCCCAATCCATATAAATTACCACTGTTATTATTTTGAGTTCTTATAATGAGCAAGGGTGGCCCTCAGGAAAGTTTTACCCAACAACTTACCAGGTTTCAGACATGGGCACATAGGAGATAGAGGAAGAATGCAATAAATTATTGAGATTTGCTTCCTTGCTTGCTGCTGCTGCAGTGCATCTCCTTTTCCTTCTTCTAGTGTAAAATGGACACATTTGATACCCAAAGGAGCTTAGGGAATTAAATCTCACAACTTAGAGGGCACCTAATTTCCAGATTCAATAAAGCAGCAACTACAATGATCAGAATATGCATGTTAACAATAAAATTAAAATAATGCTGCTTCAAAGTGTCTTGTTCTTGGATATTGAGACATGGGCCCTAGTAAAACAGAGAAACACATAATCTTAAATTTTGAAAGGATCTTCAATGTCATGTAGTAGTTTTTGATCCTCTACAATAATTTCTATAATCAACAACCAGAATAATTTCTTTTAAAATATGTATTAGATGGAAACTACCCTTCACACAAGCCCATAAAGGTTTGCCCTTACATTTACATTGCAGCCCTACCTTGTAGTCTTGGTCACCTCCCTAGGTCCACCTCCTATCACTTAGCATTAGCTCCATTCCAGCCTCACTTCCTTCCTTCCTTCACGCCTGGGACACATTGAGCTCATCCCTGCTTCATAATTCTTGTATTTGTTCTCTCTGGTGGTATACACTTAAAACAACTATGCACATAACTTAGTTACTCACTTTATTTTTTAACTTAAATATATCCTTGATAAAACTTGCATTTCCTAAAATAGCACCTACTAGACATTCTCCTTCCCTTGCCTTTCTTTCTTTTCCCCTTTATAGCATTAACTGACATTATATTATGTAGTTGTTTGTTTTCTTAGTCCTTAAATAGAATTTAAGCTGCATTAAGACTGGAATTTTATTTTTGTTCTGTCCTAATCTCAGCACTTACAACAATGCTGTTGGAAAAACATTTAATACATATTTGTTGAATGACTGAATGCATTTTATATGAGAGAAAATTGAGTCCCCCTAAATTTCAATGACTAGTCCGAGATCACCAAAAGAACCAGTATGCAACTTTGACTCCTCAGATAGTTTTCTTTTTCCATGTGTCAAGTTGAAAACCCATCCATTATCCTGACATACATATTTTTTCTTGACAAGTTTCATTTTTTAAAATATATTCTTGGCATCTAATAAATACGTAGACTGCTTCCCCATCTGAGATAAGGCATTAGATTTTTTGGATAAATTTTGGTTATTTGGACTTAAAGGGAGAAGATGGCGGCTTAGTAAGATGCGTGGGTCTTAGTTCCTCCTCCAGAACGGCTACTAGGGAAGTAGAAACAGTACAGAACAGCTCCCGGAACCACGACAGAGACCAAGAAGACAGCGTACCCCATTCTGGAACGGCTGACTGGCTGGGAGAACCCACTGCGGTGAGATCACCGAGGGGCGCGTTCTTCCCTGGACCTGGGCGGCAGGTGGCCGGAGTCCCTCACTCCCTCCTTCCTGGGCTGGCTGGGAGAATTGGACAGGCGGTCCCCTCAAGCCGTGGCGGCTGGCGGCCCCCCCCACGCGCGGTCCTGCGGACCAGCTGGGAGAATTGGATCAGAGATCCCCCAAGCCGCGAAGACCGGCGACCGGGGTCCTTTCCAAACACGTGGCTTCCCGCTCCGGCTGGAAACGGTGAATAGGCACTCCCCCAAGCCGCTGCAGCTGGCACCCCCCCACCACGCTTGGCGCCCCGGGACGGCTGGGAAATTTGGACAGGTGCTCCCCCAAGCCACAGAGGCCAGCGACCCTCCCCGCGCGCGGATTCCCGGGTCAGCTGGCAGATTCGGATTGGCACTCCCCCAAGCCGCTTTGGCTGGCGACTCTCCCCTACAGCGATAGTTTTCCAAAGTTAAAGGAGCCACAGCATCTTTTACTGGTGGGACCCGCAGACAGACGAGCGCCACGAGTGCCACCTACTGGGCAGGATAAGGAAAACAGAGCCCAGAGATTTCACAGAAAAATCTTTCAACCTTCTGGGTCCCACACCCAGGGAAATCTGATTAAATGCCCGGACGCCAGCAGAAGATAACGGATCACACTCGGAAAATTGAAGATATGGCCCAGTCAAAGGAACAAACCAATAGTTCAAATGAGATACAGGAGCTGAGACAACTAATGCTGAATATACGAACAGAAATGGAAAACCTCTTCAAAAACCAAATCAGTAAATTGAGGGAGGACATGAAGAAGACATGGGCTGAACAAAAAGAAGAAATAGAAAATCTGAAAAAACAAATCACAGAACTTCTGGGAGTGAAGGACAAAGTAGAAAAGATGGAAAAAACAATGGATACCTACAATGGTAGATTTAAAGAGACAGAAGCTAGAATTAGTGAATTGGAGGATGGAACATCTGAATTCCAAAAAGAAACAGAAACTATCGGGAAAAGGATGGAAAAATTTGAGCAGGGGATCAGGGAACTGAAGGACAATATGAAGCACACAAATATATGTGTTGCGGGTGTCCCAGAAGGAGAAGAGAAGGGAAAAGGAGGAGAAAAACTAATGGAAGAAATTATCACTGAAAATTTCCCTACTCTTATGAAAGACCTAAAATTACAGATCCAAGAAGTGCAGCACAACCCAAAGAGAATAGACCCAAAGAGGCGTTCTCCAAGACACTTACTAGTTAGAATGTCAGAGGTCAGACAGAAAGAGAGGATCTTGAAAGCAGCAAGAGAAAAACAATCCATCACATACAAGGGAAACCCAATAAGACTATGTGTAGATTTCTCAGCAGGAACCATGGAAGCAAGAGAACAGTGGGATGATATATTTAAATTACTAAAAGAGAAAAACTGCCAACCAAGACTTCTATATCCAGCAAAATTGTCCTTCAAAAATGAGGGAGAAATTAAAACATTTTCAGACAAAAAGTCACTGAGAGAATTTGTGACCAAGAGACCAGCTCTGAAAGAAATACTAAAGGGAGCACTAGAGTCAGATACGAAAAGACAGAAGAGAGAGGTATGGAGAAGAGTGTAGAAAGAAGGAAAATCAGATATGATATATATAATACAAAAGGCAAAATGGTAGAGGAAAATATTATCCAAACAGTAATAACACTAAGTGTTAATGGACTGAATTCCCCAATCAAAAGGCATAGACTGGCAGAATGGATTAAAAAACAGGATCCTTCTATATGCTGTCTACAGGAAACACATCTTAGACCCAAAGATAAACATAGGTTGAAAGTGAAAGGTTGGGAAAAGATATTTCATGCAAATAACAACCAGAAAAGAGCAGGAGTGGCTATACTAATATCCAACAAATTAGACTTCAAATGTAAAACAGTTAAAAGAGACAAAGAAGGATACTATCTACTAATAAAAGGAACAATTAAACAAGAAGACATAACAATCATAAATATTTACGCACCAAACCAGAATGCCCCAAAATACGTGAGGAATACACTGAAAACACTGAAAAGGGAAATAGACACATATACCATAATAGTTGGAGACTTCAATTCCCCACTCTCATCAATGGACAGAACATCTAGACAGAGGATCAATAAAGAAATAGAGAATTTGAATATTACTAAAAATGAGCTAGACTTAACAGATATTTATAGGACATTACATCCCACAACAGCAGGATACATCTTTTTCTCAAGTGCTCATGGATCATTCTCAAAGATAGACCATATGCTGGGTCACAAAGCAAGTCTTAACAAATTTAAAAAGATTGAAATCATACACAACACTTTCTCGGATCATAAAGGAATGAAGTTGGAGATCAGTACTAAGCGGAGTGCCAGAAAATTCACAAATACGTGGAGGCTCAACAACACACTCTTAAACAACGAGTGGGTCAAGGAAGAAATTACAAGAGAAATTAGTAAATATCTCGAGGCGAATGAAAACAAAAACACAACATATCAAAACTTATGGGACACGCTTCTTTCTCCGCCGGCCCGCCGCGCGGCGCACGCGCCCCGCAGCAGCCGAGCCGCCCAACCTCCCTACCCCCTCTCTTTCTCCGCCGGCCCGCCGCGCGGCGCACGCGCCCCGCAGCAGCCGAGCCGCCCGACCTCCCTACCCCCTCTCTTTCTCCGCCGGCCCGCCGCGCGGCGCACGCGCCCCGCAGCAGCCGAGCCGCCCGACCTCCCTACCCCCTCTCTGTCTCCGCCGGCCCGCCGCGCGGCGCACGCGCCCCGCAGCAGCCGAGCCGCCCGACCTCCCTACCCCCTCTCTTTCTCCGCCGGCCCGCCGCGCGGCGCACGCGCCCCGCAGCAGCCGAGCCGCCCGACCTCCCTACCCCCTCTCTTTCTCCGCCGGCCCGCCGCGCGGCGCACGCGCCCCGCAGCAGCCGAGCCGCCCGACCTCCCTACCCCCTCTCTTTCTCCGCCGGCCCGCCGCGCGGCGCACGCGCCCCACAGCAGCCGAGCCGCCCGACCTCCCTACCCCCCTCCTCCCCCTCCTGCTCCGGCTGCTCTCCAACCAACACGGTGCCCTCTTCCCCCGCCTTCACCGTGCTCCCCCGCCACCAGCCTCGACAGCCTTGCCGCCCTCACCTTTCCTCCTCCAGAACAACTACTGGGGGAGTGGAGATAATACAGAGCAGCTCCCGGAGCCACGAGGGAGATTAAAGGGACAGCGTACCCCATCCTGGAACGGCTGACTATCTGGGAGAACCAGCTCCGGTGAGATCACCAAGGGGCACGAGCTTTCCTGGGTGGGACAGCAAGCGACCGGAGTCCCTCCCTTCCACCTTCCCAGGCCAGCTGGTAGAATTGGACAGGCGGTCCCCTTAGGCCGCGGCGGCTGGTGCCCCCACCACACGAGGCCCCCCGGAACAACTGAGATAGTTGGGTCGGAAATCCCCAGACTGCGGAGAACAGTGACCGGGGGATCCCTTCCAAACACGTGACTCCCCCGTCGGCTGGAAACAGTGCACTCTCCCGGGCTGCGACAGCTGGCGCCCTCCCGCCACGCTTGGTGCCCCGGGCCGACTAGCTAATTTGGCCGGACGCTCTCCTGTGCTGCGACAGCCGGCGACCCTCCCCGCGTTTGGAACCCCGGGCCGGCTGGCATTCTTCCAAGACGCTTCGGTTGCCGAACCTCCCCTACGGCGAGAGTTTTCCAGAGTTGAGGGACCCACAGCAACTTTCGCTGGTGGAACCCACAGACAGACGTGTGCCACGTGCGCCACCTACTGGGCAGGATAGAAAGAACAGAACCGAGAGACTGCGCAGAAAAATCTTTCAACCTGTGGGGTCGAACACCCGGGGAAATCTGACTAAATGCCCAGACGCCAGCAGAAGATAACGGATCACGCTCAGAAAATTGAACATATGGCCCAGTCAAACGAAGAAACCAATAGTTCAAATGAGATACAGGAGCTGAAACAACTAATGCTGAATATACGAACAGAAATAGAAAATCTCTTCAAAAACGAAATCGATAAATTGAGGGAGGACATGAAGAAGACATGGGCTGAACATAAAGAAGAAATAGAAAAACTGAAAAAACAAATCACAGAACTTATGGAAGTGAAAGATAAAGTAGAAAAGATGGAAAAAACAATGGATACCTACAATGACAGAATTAAAGAAACAGAAGATAGAATTAGTGATTTGGAGGATGAAACATCTGAACTCCAAAAAGAAACAGAAACTATCCGGAAAAGAATGGAAAAATTTGAACAAGGTATCAGGGAACTCAAGGACAATGTGAAACGTACAAATATACGTGTAGTGGGCATCCCAGAAGGAGAAGAGAAGGGAAAAGGAGGAGAAAAACTAATGGAAGAAATTATCACTGAAAATTTCCCAACTCTTATGAAAGACCTAAAATTACAGATCCAAGAAGTGCAGCGCACCCCAAAGAGATTAGACACAAACAGGCGTTCCCCAAGACACTTACTAGTTAGAATGTCAGAGGTCAAAGAGAAAGAGAGGATCTTGAAGGCAGCGAGAGAAAAACAATCCGTCACATACAAGGGAAACCCAATAAGACTATGTGTAGATTTCTCAGCAGAAACCATGGAAGCTAGAAGACAGTGGGATGATATATTTAAGTTACTAAAAGAGAAAAACTGCCAGCCAAGACTCCTATATCCAGCAAAATTGTCCTTCAAAAATGAGGGAGAAATTAAAACATTCTCAGACAAAAAGTCACTAAGAGAATTTGTGACCAAGAGACCAGCTTTGCAAGAAATACTAAAGGAAGCACTAGAGTCAGATACAAAAAGACAGAAGAGAGAGACATGGAGAAAAGTGTAGAAAGAAGGAAAGACAGATATGATATATATAATACAAAAGGCAAAATGGTAGAGGAAAATATTATCCAAACAGTAATAACTCTAAATGTCAATGGACTGAATTCCCCAATTAAAAGACATAGACTGGCAGAATGGATTAAAAAACAGGATCCTTCTATATGCTGTCTACAGGAAACACATCTTAGACCCAAAGATAAATATAGGTTGAAAGTGAAAGGTTGGGAAAAGATATTTCATGCAAACAACAACCAGAAAAGAGCAGGAGTGGCTATACTAATATCCAACAAATTAGACTTCAAATGTAAAGCAGTTAAAAGAGACAAAGAAGGACACTATATACTAATAAAAGGAACAATTAAACAAGAAGACATAACAATCATAAATATTTACGCACCGAACCAGAATGCCCCAAAATACGTGAGGAATACACTGCAAACACTGAAAAGGGAAATAGACACATATACCATAATAGTTGGAGACTTCAATTCACCACTCTCATCAATGGACAGAACATCTACACAGAGGATCAATAAAGAAATAGAGAACCTGAATACTACTATAAATGAACTTGACTTAACAGACATTTATAGGACATTACATCCCACAACAGCAGGATACACCTTTTTTTCAAGTGCTCATGGATCATTCTCAAAGATAGACCATATGCTGGGTCACAAAGCAAGTCTTAACAAATTTAAAAATATTGAAATCATACACAGCACTTTCTCGGATCATAAAGGAATGAAGTTGGAAATCAATAATAGGCGGAGTGCCAGAAAATTCATAAATACATGGAGGCTCAACAACACACTCTTAAACAACAAGTGGGTCAAAGAAGAAATTGCAAGAGAAATTAGTAAATACCTAGAGGCAAATGAAAATGAAGACACAACATATCAAAACTTATGGGACGCAGCAAAGGCAGTGCTAAGAGGGAAATTTATTGCCCTAAACGCCTTTATCAGAAAAGAAGAAAAGGCAAAAATGCAGGAATTAACTGTCCACTTGGAAGAACTGGAGAAAGAACAGCAAACTAATCCCAAAGCAAGCAAAAGGAAAGAAATAACAAAGATTAGAGCAGAAATAAATGAAATTGAAAACATGAAAACAATAGAGAAAATCAATAAGACCAGAAGTTGGTTCTATGAGAAAATCAACAAGATTGATGGGCCCTTAGCAAGATTGACAAAAAGAAGAAGAGAGAGGATGCAAATAAATAAGATTAGAAATGAAAGAGGAGACATAACTACTGACCTCACAGAAATAAAGGAGGTAATAACAGGATACTATGAACAACTTTACGCTAATAAATACAACAATTTAGAAGAAATGGACAGGTTCCTGGAAAGACAGGAACAACCAACTTTGACTCAAGAAGAAATAGACGACCTCAACAAACCAATCACAAGTAAAGAGATTGAATTAGTTATTCAAAACCTCCCTAAAAAGAAAAGTCCAGGACCAGACGGCTTCACATGTGAATTCTATCAAACATTCCAGAAAGAATTAGTACCTACGCTCCTCAAACTCTTCAACATAATCGAAGTGGAGGGAAAACTACCTAATTCATTCTATGAAGCCAACATCACCCTCATACCAAAACCAGGCAAAGATATTACAAAAAAAGAAAACTACAGACCAATCTCTCTAATGAATACAGATGCAAAAATCCTCAATAAAATTCTAGCAAATCGTATCCAACAACACATTAAAAGAATTATACATCATGACCAAGTAGGATTCATCCCAGGTATGCAAGGAAACTTCCTTAAAACGATAGAGGGAATATATGAAAAACCCACAGCTAATATCATCCTCAATGGGGAAAAATTGAAAACTTTCCCCCTAAGATCAGGAACAAGACAAGGATGTCCACTATCACCACTATTATTCAACATTGTGTTGGAAGTTCTAGCCAGAGCAATTAGGCAAGAAAAAGAAATACAAGGCATCAAAATTGGAAAGGAAGAAGTAAAACTATCACTGTTTGCAGACGATATGATACTATATGTAGAAAACCCAGAAAAATCCACAACAAAATTACTAGAGCTAATAAATGAGTACAGCAAAGTAGCAGGCTACAAGATCAACATTCAAAAATCTGTAGCTTTTCTATACACTAGTAATGAACAAGCTGAGGTAGAAATCAAGAAACGAATCCCATTTACAATCGCAACTAAAAGAATAAAATACCTAGGAATAAATTTAACCAAAGAGACAAAAAACCTATATAAAGAAAACTACAAAAAACTGTTAAAAGAAATCACAGAAGACCTAAATAGATGGAAGGGCGTACCGTGTTCATGGATTGGAAGACTAAATATAGTTAAGATGTCAATCCTACCTAAATTGATTTACAGATTCAATGCAATACCAATCAAAATCCCAACAACTTATTTTTCAGAAATAGATAAACCAATAAGCAAATTTATCTGGAAGGGCAGGGTACCCCGAATTGCTAAAAACATCTTGAGGAAAAAAAACGAAGCTGGAGGTCTCGCGCTGCCTGACTTTAAGGCATATTATGAAGCCACAGTGGTCAAAACAGCATGGTATTGGCATAAAGATAGATATATCGACCAATGGAATCGAATAGAGTGCTCAGATATAGACCCTCTCATCTATGGACATTTGATCTTTGATAAGGCAGTCAAGCCAACTCACCTGGGACAGAGCAGTCTCTTCAATAAATGGTGCCTAGAGAACTGGATATCCATATGCAAAAGAATGAAAGAGGACCCGTATCTCACACCCTATACAAAAGTTAACTCAAAATGGATCAAAGATCTAAACATTAGGTCTAAGACCATAAAACAGTTAGAGGAAAATGTAGGGAGATATCTTATAAATCTTATAATTGGACGCGGGTTTATGGACCTTAAACCTAAAGCAAGAGCACTGAAGAAAGAAAGAAAGAAATGGGAGCTCCTCAAAATTAAACACTTTTGTGCATCAAAGAACTTCATCAAGAAAGTAGAAAGACAGCCTACACAATGGGAGACAATATTTGGAAACGACGTATCAGATAAAGGTCTATTATCCAGAATTTATAAAGAGATTGTTCAACTCAACAACAAAAAGACAGCCAACCCAATTACAAAATGGGAAAAAGACTTGAACAGACACCTCTCAGAAGAGGAAATACAAATGGCCAAAAGGCACATGAAGAGATGCTCAATGTCCCTGGCCATTAGAGAAATGCAAATCAAAACCACAATGAGATATCATCTCACACCCACCAGAATGGCCATTATCAACAAAACAGAAAATGACAAGTGCTGGAGAGGATGCGGAGAAAGAGGCACACTTATCCAGTGTTGGTGGGAATGTCAAATGGTGCAACCACTGTGGAAGGCAGTTTGGCGGTTCCTCAAAAAGCTGAATATAGAATTGCCATATGACCCAGCAATACCATTGCTAGGTATCTACTCAAAGGACTTAAGGGCAAAGACACAAACGGACATTTGCACATCAATGTTTATAGCAGCATTATTTACAATTGCAAAGAGATGGAAACAGCCAAAATGTCCATCAACAGACAAGTGGCTAAACAAACTGTGGTATATACATACGATGGAATATTATGCAGCTTTAAGACAGAATAAACTTATGAAGCATGTAATAACATGGATGGACCTAGAGAACATTATGCTGAGTGAGTCTAGCCAAAAACTAAAGGACAAATACTGTATGGTCCCACTGATGTGAACCGACATTCGAGAATAAACTTGGAATATGTCATTGGTAAGAGTCCAGCAGCAGTTAGAAACAGGGTAAGATAATGGGTAATTGGAGCTGAAGGGATACAGACTGTGCAACAGGACTAGATACAAAAACTCAAAAATGGACAGCACAATAATACCTAATTGTAATGTAATTATGTTAAAACACTGAATGAAGCTGTATCTGAGCTATAGTTTTTTTTGTTGTTGTTGTTTGTTTGTTTGTGTCTTTTGTTTTTTTTCTTTTTCCTTTTCTTTTTTTATTATTATTATTATTTTTATTTTTTTCTCTATATTAACATTCTATATATTTTTCTGTTGTTTTGCTAGTTCTTTTCTAAATCGATGCAAATGTACTAAGAAATGATGATCATGCATCTATGTGATGATGTTAAGAATTACTCATTGCATATGTAGAATGGAATGATTTCTAAATGTTGTGTTAATTTCTTTTTTTTCTTTAATTAATAAAAAAATGCTAAAAAAAAAATTTGGTTATTTGTTTTGTTACCTGTGACTGCTCTTGTTAAAAAGGTCATAGTTGTTGGTCAACATTAGCCTTCCATCCATATGTCTCTGTTTGCAGGTATGACCCCTAACGTGATCAAGGACAGAAAATTTATAAATTTATAAAAATTAATTAGTAGAATGAAATCATTTGTTAAATGATATCCAATAATTTCCTTTATCTTATTTATCTCTATTGCTTCAAGAAGAAATGATAAAGATTTATCTGTAGTGGAAATGAGGGATGATAAGGGACAAATGCTCATCATTTAATTAGCAAGTATTCATTCACTGTCCTTGTAGGTATGGTAGGTAACATTCTAAGGTGTCTCTAAGTTTCTTGACACTTGGTGTACATGCTCTCCCTTTGAGTGTGGGCAGGATGTTCAAGTATGATAGGATATCAATGCTGTGCTTAGATTGCTAATTTGTTGACTTTAAGTGAAGCAAAAGGGAGATTACCCAGAAAAAAACCTGAACTAATCATGTGCTACCTTTGAAAGAATATCAGTGTCAGAGAGTTGCTCTCCTGGCCTCAAAGATGAAACAAGCTGTCATGCTATGAGGGCGTTTGGAAGGGATGTCCGGGCCAGTACCTTTGGGTATGTTCTAAGAGCTGACAGCTAGCAAGAAAGTGTAAACTTCAACTACACAGCCAGAAGTTACTTAATTCTGGCAACAACTATGTGAATTTGGAAGAGGACCCTAAGCCTCAGATAAGATCACAATCCTGGCTACCATCTTGATTTCAGCCTTCTGACTTACAGAAACTCTGAGACAATAAATTGGCATTTTCTGTGCTAATTTGTTACACAGCAATAGAAAACTAATGCAGTAGGTATATATTATGTCCTAGGGGTATAAACAGTGATATAAGTCCTTATCATCCTGAGTTTGACAATTTTCATGGTCTTTGGCAATAAATATTTCTGGTAAATTTTGAAAGGTTCTGAAAATTCTAAAATTCTAAAAGAGAGAAAGTAAAATTAGAAAAGAAGTTGTTTTATTTCTTTCCAAATTTTAAGGCCCAACTTATTAGTATATGAAAGTAAAACAGGGATTCTAGGAGAATTCTATCCAGAAAAGAGTGTGAATTAAAACCAGAGGGTACCTTTTTGGTGTGGGTAAAATCTTGGGTATGGCTAACAAAAAGAATAAAGGAGCATGAATGACTCTCTCTGTTGAAATAATACATAGAGACCTGTGTCAGTTTGAAAAGTTGTATACCCCAGAAAAGTTATGTTTTTAAAATCCTAATCCAATCTTGTGGGAGCAGACCTAATGTTTAGGGTAAGACCTTTAGATCAAATTGTTTCCATGAGATATGACACACCCAATTGTGGGTAGAACCTTTCACTGGGTTCTTTCGATGTGCCTCCACCCATTAGGTGGGTCTTGATTAGTTTAATGGAGTCCTTAAAAGATCCAACATAGAGACTAGAGAGATTAGAACAGACACAGATGTCTGGAGATGCAGGAGAAGCTGAGGGAGCTGTTTGAACTCAGAAGCCAGGAGGGGGGGCCAGCAGATGTGATCATGTCCCTTCCTGTGTGACGGAGGAACTCAGAGGCTTTCTTCCGAGAGGGTATCCTCTTGTTGGTACCTTAATTTGGACATTTTCATGGCCTTGGAATTATAACTTGTACCTTAATAAATCCCCTTTATAAAAGCCAGTTCATTTCTGTTATATTATATTCCTGCAGCATTAGCAAACTGAAACAAGACCATATCTCAGTAGTTTGGTAAGACATCACCAAAGATGACTCAGTCCTTTTCCACTACACTCCTGATAACCACAAAAAGGGAAATAATTTAAAATGCAAAACTTTAGGCTAAAATTCATAAAGTATCCTAATGTAATGATTTATAGTTTTGAGTAAATAAAAATTTTAGATCAGTGCTGTCCAATAGAACTATAATATAAACTGCATATATAATTTAAAATGTTCCATTGACTATATTTATAAAATTAAAAAGAAATAGATGCAATTAAATGGTATATTTTATTTAACTCACTATATCTAATTTTAACATGAAATCAATATAAAAATTATTGAGATAATTTTACATTCTTTTGTCACCTTTATTTTTGTATCAATTCTTTAAAAGCTGGTGAGTATTTTACACTAACACATCTCAGACTGGCCTAGCCATATTTTAAATTCTTGATTCCTACATGTGACTGATTGTTCCCATATTGGGCAGCACAGTCTCAGTATATGCAATTCACTTTTTAATGCTGCAAAACAGAAAAAGAGGCAAAAATATTGATGCAACTGATTTACAGAACTGGATTTCTAAAACAACTATCACTAAGGATGAACTATATGGGTGTTTCTTAAAAGATCTTAAAGATCATTTTAATGGTTACTTCCTAAAAAGTGACAATTATGTCATTATAGGTTTGTTCTTATTGTGACATTTGAATTTCCCCAATTCCTCTGGGGAATACATATTTACAGATGTATTTTTGCATGTGTATGTGTATATGTGCATGTGGTAGGGTTATCTTAGGAAAATAAGGTATTTATATGTAATATTTAAATATTTTAAAAGTATACTATATTAGAATAATAAAATAATCTACTGCTATACTGGATATATTAGATATTATGAATTTTAATCTTAATAGTGGGCCTGATAAAGGCTTTTTTTTTTTTTTGCATGGGCAGGCACCGGGAATTGAACCCAGGTCTCTGGTGTGGCAGGTGAGGACTCTGCCTGCTGAGCCACCGTGAAAGTTTTATTTCTATTTCTAGAATTTTTCATGTAGAATTTATATAAGCTAAACTGTATTCTAAATGCACCCTATAGCATTTTATTTGTTAAAAGTAACTTCAGGTAGTTGTAGAGATCTGGATTTTTAATATAGAAATTATAACTGCACTGGTATAATTTTATATTCCAATGCTAATCTTCACTTACAAATAGTCTCCATTCCAAAAATTTATTTTTGTATCATGTATTTGGAACCTGAAATATACTCCACCCCCCCCACCCCCCTGTAACTCATACAATGAAGCAGTATTAGCTACTTAGGTTCCTAGGACAATATAGATCTTGTTAAATCATGTTACCCATAAGCATGATAGATTTATATTCTGGAGGACTAAAAATATACCTTTCTTTGCTTTTGCAAATGCGGGGCTTCCCTCCATCCCATCACCACTTACATCCGGACCCACTGAATTGCGTAAATGCTTAGCTTCAAATCAGTGAGAGTTTTTTCCCTCTGGTGATATAGAAAATCCAACTGATTGTAAGGGTAAAATTAGCATTCATTGAACACCTATTCTTTGTCAGTTACTTGCTAGTTACACTATCACATATAATGTCTCATTTCCTTCTCAAAATACCTCTATCCAGTAAGTTATACTCACTTCACTAATAGGGACACTAAGGTTCAAATATATATTTTTCCGAAGATTAGGCTTTCAGTAAGTGGCAGGTTTATGATTAAAATCCAGAACCGTCTAATGTGAAAATGAATTCTCTCTCTATTACATTATGTGATTTCTTCAAGAGGTTTTTCTGATGTTTTGGAAACGTCAAAAACAACTGCATATTTGTTAGCAGAGGTTGAATTATCGAGGCTTCAGGTGGTGTGAAAACCTGGAGTTGTTTGTTGGTTAACAACAAACTCTGTCATTCCACTATTGCCTCTGGAAGCTCCAGGGATTAATCTTCCTTCATCTCCTTCCACATTTACTAGCCCTGCTCCTGCTTTTGCTCCTGGTCAGCCTTCTCTCTCCTCTATGCTCTTGTTAGATCAAAATGCAGTTTATAGAATTTTCCCTCTCTCTCTTTCAGAAGTAAACACCAAACTGTTTGTTGGTTCTGCGGAACTCTCGCTGTTATGATACATACTAAAAGGTAAACATATGTTTAAAAAGACCCTCAGATTTCTTCCCCTCCATTTAAAAATTTTTTTTAGCTTATGCCTTACAGGGACCAATGTAAATGAAATGATAAGTGTTTTCAGGACTCTGAAAATCAGGACACTAAAGATTAAAGGGAGTTGAGGTTCCTGGTTTGTTGGCAAAAAACAAAATGAGGACTTGCCTCTTCCTTTCTCTTTCTATATATAACATCCCATCACCACACATCTGACCTTGGATTGTCGTTACAACACAGATAAAGCAAACAGGCACTGGAAATATGGAGAAAAAAATGAAAAACAAAAACAAAATAGTGTCAATGAAATAAGAGTTTTCTCCCCTTTGTTGTCTTTTTTAACTAGGTGAATGTTAATTCATAGAGAATAGTGTAGGAGAGAATTTAGAATTTCGGGGATGATTATGATTACTGAATCATTATATAAATATTCCTTTCTACTTTCTGGCATGTTAGAATAGACAGAGGGAAATACCTGCAATCTCTGAACTGTAATCCTACTGCTTTGATTTCTGTTAAGTATTGTATAGCTTTCATTTTATGACTTTGTGATTGTAAAAGCTTGGTGACTGACCCTCACTTGTACTCGCTTTATCCATTTGTTTTCTCTTACCTTAGAAACTTGTAATTACAAGAGCAACTGCCTAATGCTAATGGAAGAACTTGAATCAGCTCAAAACTAACCATTAACAGAGTTCTTGCACAGTTCCCCTCCATTACATTTGTAGATTATTTCTGTCTATACTTAATATTGAGATGACAGCAATCCCATCTCCCCTCCTTTCTGCTTAGACTTGTCATTAAAATGGTATTGAATCCATTTCCCCTTGTTTGAATCCATAGAATCCTTGACCTCCCTACACCCAGGGAGACAGATTTTTAGGCTGCTGGGCTGTCTGAGCTCCTGCTTCATGCCTAGCAATAGCTCTTTCTCTTTTAGAAGCCCCGGTGTCCCAGGAAATGGTCCATTGAGTGCATTGGGCAGAGAATCTATCACCTTTGTCCGGTATCTATAGGGCCATCCAGGAGTCAGCATTACTTACAATTTAAAAAATAGAAATGTGTAAAATATCTACAAATTGATATTTTTAATATTCTCTAGAATGGAAATATTTTGCACAATATATGTTTTTGCATCCGTTTATATATTCAGAGAAGCTAAATATAGAAAAGCACATTTTAATAAAAATGAATTGTACTTCAATCAACAACCATTTATCATATATAAAATAGACCTCTGTAGAGACAGCAGAGATAGTTCCTGTCCTCAATAAGCTTAAAATCCATATTGAAGAACCTATATATATATATATATATAGTTCTAAAAGTATAAATTACTCAATTGAAAGCTAGGCATGTTGATGGCTAAAAAACTAAATATTTACAGATGTACTGGTAGGTTGTCACTTAAATGAAAAAAAATCATAAAATGACTTATGTAGCTTAAGTGTTTCCTTTTAATTTAAGATATTTACTGTGTACTTCCTGTTTCCTGTGTTTTAAGGAGGGCCCAGGTCTTTTCTCTGAGTATGGATCCTTTTCCAACTCGGCTCTTGAGGACTCAGGTCAGCACAGCCCCAAGACCAGAGAATACGCCAGGCAAGGAGCCAGCCCTGAGTTTTATTATGACTTATGAACAGGAGATTTTTTTTTCCCGATGGCAGTCATTCGAGAAATGAAAGTCAGCGCTCTGCGAAGGCGTGAGGGAGTACAAGGGGCAGCTTATAAGGGTTTAGGACAAGGACATCCCATAGGGTAGGAGAACAGTTTCAGCAGGGTTTCATGACACAGAGGCTTGGAGATTTGTTATTAACATATCGGGGGAGAGGAATTTTAATGCTTTACAAGATAAATGGTTTACCATACTATCTGGACATTCTTTTCCTCCCTAAGGTTTATTGACCTTTAACTTCTGTGTGGCTCACGTAGGCAGCTGCGTGCAGTAACTTACTCTCAATATGGAGGAGTCTGGGTTCTGGGTCTCCACGGATACAGTGATTGGAGATCCATATTTTCTTGTACACCCATGATTTGCAGTATCAATTCATTTAAAGAGGAACAAGAAATCACATTTTTTGTGAAAATTAAAATTTTTATTTTGTTTTCCCCAAGGTCTTACTTACATCTGATTTGAAAGTACTCTATTTTACAAGTCACAACTTTTATTTCTTTCTATTGCATTCATCTTAGATTTCCTAGAAAGGTGAACTTTCACTTCACATAAAATATTCATCAGTTTAATATTTTGATTAAAATTTGTAATCCCAATAACAAGTGCAAATAGTATGAGCAGCATTTTGAACAAGCACCCTTAGAATGTTAAGAATATAACTCCCCCTGCCAGTAATTGAAACACTGGCATGTTAAAGTATCACTTACTAACTGCAGGTATTCAATGGGATATGGACATGGATCTCATTTTATAGAGTCAGCTTGGTAGATCTGTTCAATGACGACTTTTTAAGAGAACTTTTACTGAAAAGTTAAGTAATTGATACCGACAAGTGCAGGTTTCTGTGCACAATGTGCATTATAGCCAAACCATGACACTGGGTTTCAGAAACAGGGTTATCCTTGAAACAGGAGATCAGATGGCCTAAAATCTGTCTCCCCAAACTCCAGTAACTATGCTAGTTTTATAGTATCAAAAAATGGGTAGGTTTTAGGATAATGAACATAATGGCTTGAGGTGAGTCATTTAGAGATGCTCTAATAAATAAGCATGCACAGATTGATTACATGCTTAGTCTTAGAATGTATGTAAGGAAATGGCAGCCTTGCTATGATGATGGGTGTGATTTTTAGTATTGTAATGAGATATAGGTCACTTACATGTTAAAGTTACTGTGTATGTCAGGTGGGCCAATTTTGGTTAGCTGGTTAAATCCAGCTCTATCAAGATAGTTTTGGAATTGGTGTGGTTAGTTCTGGGCTGAGTGAAGGCATTCATTAATAAACATTAGGAGCCCTCTTTAGTGATCATAAGACTCTACTGTTTAAAAACAGAATAAGGGGTAGAAGTAGGGGTCAATTGTGAGGTTCTTATAATCACAAGATAAAAGCTATATAGTTAGATAATAATTATCAGAGATCAGAGAAGCTGGATTGTAGTTTAGTAATTCTCAGGTAACTCCAAGTATTTCTAGTCTAATATACTAGAAAATAAAAAAGAAATCTAAATAATGATTCAGTAATCAAAATTATTTGTTAAATCCTAACTTCTCAGTTGCATTATCATTGCCTAGAAAGGGTACTCCAAGAAGGCTCTTCATGCATTCTAACTTTAAAATGTTTTATGAGGAATCTTTGCATTTTAAGTGAGAGAACTCAAATTCAATAAGCAGGAGAAAAAAATAACAATAAAAAGAAAAGTAACGTATTGGCTTATATAACTGTGAATTTGGGAATTGATGTTTCAGGGACACATGGAGCCAAGATTTGAACTTATTTCATGAGGGTTATTTGTTCCAACATTTGGTTGGTTCTGTTTTGTTGTGTGTTAGCTTCATTGTCCAGCAAGTTTTCCCATGATGTGGCACACATAGCTACAGGATGCTTTATCTTCATAGCCATCAATCCTTGTGAAAAAGTCTCCTTCCCTGAGTGTTCCAGGAAAAATCTGGTCTGACTCACTGGCTGGGCTTGAGTCACACGCAAACCCTGACCCATTTACTGGTGGGGAATGGAATATGTTGTTCAGCTAAGGCTGGATCACAGCTCTGCCCCTGGAATGGTAAAGTCCTCCTTGAACCACCAGACTGCTGAAGCAGGATACGTGTGTCTCCAAAGAGATGCTAGGACAACAAAAAATGTATGCTTCATCCAAATGGGAGTCTGGCATTACATAACTTTCCTTTAGTATTCGTGTAATATTATTAGTAAGAGGATTGTCTCCCTCTGGGCCCTGATATGCTTTGTTTTCTTTTTGATTCTCTTTCTTCTTGACCCCAAATCATTGCTGCTTCTGTGTCCCACTATAACCCCATCAGACTTGTTATTTGTTAGTACTTAAAAAGAACAAATCTACTCTCAAATTTCCCTCCAAATTTCTCAGAGGCAGCTAAGTCTCTAATAATATTGCTTTATGTCTTTCCATTCACAACTACCCTCAGATGACCTCAGGAAACATTAACCCTTGTGTGAATTTTCCAGAATATTTAGAATGATTTCTGCTCAAGATTATTGTGATAAGAATGTTTAGAGACTTCCATAGTTTCAACAAGGCAAATGTATTTTTCTATATTTATCTGTCTCCAATTCTTTATATGTACACTTATTCCTACATCTGTCTCCTGGGCTTAGAGTTTCTTGGAAGACTCTCCCCATTTTTTAAAAGCCACTTTCTCTCCTTGTTTTTCATCTCTCCCTAAGACTTTAACCATACCAGTGCTTTATGTCTATTTTTAGCAAAGTGTTGCCCTACTGCACGGTCACCATGCTTTCCTGTCAGTCATTTCTCTCTATGACTGAGTTACACATGCATCACCCTCTGTATTCCCTTGGAAAAGCAACCATTTGATTAACCACATGATTATTTCATTTCTTTGAATATTGATGCTCATGAATTTATATCCATAGCATTGCTGTTCATTGTGGGTCCAAATGCAAATATTTATTCAAGAATTCCAAAGCTATTGGTTAATGGCAAAATGATCAAATCTTCAGAAACCTATGAGATACGGTGGATATTTATGTTGCCTATAAAGTGTGTAAAATAAATCTCTACTAAGGTCAGTCTCTAAATGTAACATCCTTTTATTTTCTTGCATTTCCACATGCAAATGACAGGCACATGAGGAATTTATTGTCCATAGGTTGATATGTTGGTTTTCAAGTTTAATAAAAATAGTGTTGTTTGGGTATTTTCATTTAATTCCAAGATTTAAAAAGACTTAGAAGTTTCAGATAATAATGCTCCATAAAAGCCCTTTGTTGAAACAAAACAAATTTTGGGTCAGTAGGGGGCAGCCATGTCAAGGACCTGTATTTCTCTTCCTGTCTCTGATTCCCAAATGTCATGGGAGCTTTTTTGGAAGATAATTATAGCTACATGATTAGTACTTGTTCAAATGAAAATATGGGCAATCACATAAATTTAGGCTTGTATGTTATATAGTTTTTCTGCTTAGACTTCCCAAGTGGCATACATTTAAATTCTTAACTTATTTTCATTATTTAACTTACCGTGTTTGTGGGTGAAGTGCCATTCTCTTATATTTATTTTAACATTGTCATTCTTCACGCAGAATGCTTGGCAGGCTTTATATTTAAATACCACGTACCCAAATTCTATTTTAGAGGGCAAAGTAATATAGAACTTAAAAGGTTAACTTTTCTTGCTTATACTATATTAATATTAATCCACGTACATTTGTTTAACAAATGTTATTTTAGAAAATATTGCTGGAACTTATCTGGAAACAATATTTGCTTTAGAATGTAAAATATAAATCAAATTTGGGGTTGCTCTCCAAGAATAAATTACATGTGTCTGAAAAATGTGATGATGATTAATAAGGAATTTTGTATAGAACGGTTTTGCTTATATGCTTAAATAGTCATTCTCAAGAAGTATTTTTGATGTCCTATTTATTCATGCTATTTCTCAGATATTTAAGATTCAGTTTAAAGGGAAGAAACATAATATCCACTATTTGACCAAATCCTTCTATCACAAAGGAACTAAAAGTAGTTTTTAATGTATATGAAGCATAAAAATATCACTTAGCAAGCAACCTCACCCACTCATGCAGTGTCCTGCATGATCTGGGCTATCTCTGAGAAGAAGGGATGTCTTTGTTTATATCAAGAACACATGACACCTTATATTTTGCTTTTGTGTTGCTTTTGTGTTGTCTTGCTAGATTAAAAAAAGTTACATCAACCTTTTAAAAAATCATGTTCTTAAAGAAATAGAAAGAAAAAAGGTAAACAGTAACATAAAACTATGGTTTCATTTTTAGTCACTTTCCTTATATAATGGCATTATTGAAAATACGGCAGTGATAGAAGTTGAATAATAGTACACCAAGACAAAAAGTTGCCATTATTTCCATTTTGTATCTACTTTATGACATCCATTTATAAAATTTAAAGGAAGAAAATAACATATATAATAGCAACCGAAAATATTAAATAACTAGAAATAAATGCAATAAGAAACATGAAAGTATTATATAAAATAACAAAATTTAATAGAGATTCATAAAACAAGACAAACAATTGACTCATAACTTGTTCTTTGCTACAAAAACACATTACTAAATTTCACTACATTTATGAGCCCAATATGAACTTAATAAAAATAACAATGTGAATTTTTTCTAAGTTTATTATGTTGATATGAATGTATATAATGGAAAAAATAAACATGCAAATCTATCTAGCAAGTACTTTTAAAATACTAAGAGAATGTAACATAAATTAAATATTTTATTTGTTGGGCAGATTAATTGAAAAGGCATATAAATATAAAATATAATATAAATGTTATATTAGAAGTAAATAAATGAATATGGTTTAATATAGAGATATTTCAAAAGAGTTGGGAAAAGGTAGTCTATTAAATATTTGAACGTTGTACAAGAAAGGAACATTTTTTAGGGGGAGAAATGTGTATTCCCATTTCACCCTTTCAGACAAATACGTTCCATGTGGATCAGAGACCTCTGTGTAAACTATGATATCATAACATTTCTATAAGAAAACACTGGTAAATCCATTTTCCAATCTTTAAATGGAGTAGGCCCTTTAAAGCATGATGCTTTAAATATTAATTGAAATATTAATCTCAAGCTAAAATGTCAATATTTCCACATGGCAGAATATTCCATGAAAATATGTTACATACGAGAAAGGATTTATTTCTTCATACAAATGGTTGATGCCAATGAATAATATTCTCAAAGTGAGAAGGAGAGAGCAGAAGATGGATGGAGGAGGAAGGAGGGTGAGAGGGAAGGAAGAAGGCAGACTGGGAAATAAAAAAATGAAAGTAAATTCAAAATGAGGGAAAAGAAACCATGTATAACTCAACTTCACTCATAATTATGAAACTTCAGTTTTATTTCATATGCATTTTTCTACCCATTACTTTGGCAAATATTCAAAATTACATTAATATACAGGCTTTTCCAGGATGCTATAAAACAAAAATCTTATGCATTTTAGGTAGGCATGTAAGTTGGTGCAGAATGTTTTGGAACAAATTGGTCAAAATCTGTAAAAAGTAAAACTTTATACTAGCAAATTATATATATAGCCAATATACTCACACTTGTTTATATAAAGATATATGTACAATAATTTTTATTGCACTGTTTTTGCAATGGGAAACAACTTAAATATCCACCATTAGAAGAAGCTAGTTAAATAAATTATAGTACTTTCACAGTGGGAGATTCTTCAACCAACAGAAAGAATGAGTTAGATTGTGTGTGTTGATATATAAGATATCCAAGTTATACTGAAAAGAGTGCCAGAATTTCTCCAATATTAATTTTAGTTGTGCTTAGTTATATGCTATATCAGAGCTATATACTACTATATATCAATATGGATATTAATAAAAATGAATATATAATTATATAAATATACATTATATTATATACTATATCATATCTACAGACTTCTATATAGAGAGCTATTAATAAAACTGAACATATAATTATATAAATATGCATTATATATATATATATATATTTTTTTTTTTTCATGGGCAGGCACCAGGAATCAAACCTGGGTCCCTGGCATGGCAGGTGAGAAGTCTGCCTGCTGAGCCACCATGGCCTGCCCTATGTAAAATATTTTTAAGAGCATGCTGAGAGAATCAGACTGCTTTGGTTTGATTTCTGGCCATGCTACTTCCCATTTGTAAGGCCTTGGGAAAATTCACTTAACCTCTCTGCACCTCACTTTCTTCTTTTGTAATAGGGGGATGTATTAGTACTTATCTAGAGGGTATTATGAGGCTTTCCCTCCCTGATTTGTCTGTGAGAGGCTTATCAGTTTTATTTATCTTTTTAAAGAGCCAGCTTTACTGTTCACTGATTTTCTCTATTGTTTTTCTGTTTTCTCTTTTATTAATTTCTACTTTTATCTTTATATTTCCTTTCTTCTGCTTATTTTGAGTTCAATCCATTCCTATAGTACCTTAAGGTAGAATCTGAGGTTATTGATTTAGAAACTTTCTTCTTTTCTAATCTAGCTATTTACTGCTAGTTACTGAGTTAGATGCAAACCCAAGTTTTGATATACTGGTCTTCTAATTTTCTTCTCATTCAAAATGGTCTCTAATTTTTCTTTTAATTTCTCCTTGACTAGGGTTACAGAATAAGCTAATGCTTGCAATTCAAGAAGGTCCCTGAGGGTTTAGCAAAGAGCCTAGAACTCTGCAGAACTATGGACTTCACTTGAATGCAGAGGCTGGGACAGTCAATAAGAGAATGAGGTTGAAGTACCTGGAAAACACTAAGTGGAGATGGGAAGGTAGAAAGGAGGAAGAAAGAGAGAAGGAAAAAAGAGAGAAAGGTTGGGAGCAATTGGTTAATCAGAAATCAAACTAGAATTTGACACAGTCCCAGAAATATCTATTCTGCTAGTTCAAGGCCAGAGTCTCAGTCAGATTTCAGGGCAGAGATGACAGTAGGCATAGTAGGTATCCTCTCTCATGCCTTAGCATTCTCCTACTGTTTTGGAAGAGGCACTCTGAACCTACATCCTGTGGAAGACTGATTCGTTAAACATATGAGAGTTTTGAGAGGGTTGAGACTCATGGTATAGAATGAATTGAAAAGGATAATGAAAAAAAACCCTTTTGGAGCAAGGCATTTTAAACAAGTAAAGGAAGAATAGATCAAATCATGAAGTCATAAAAATGAGAGCATGATATGTACAATATAGTGTTAATATAAATTCTGGAGTTTCTGACAGAGGCAAATTATTTTGTCCGAGTTAAAAGTACTTGCCATCTCTTTTGGTTTGATGATTGACTAACAAGATTGCAAGCAATTTATGGCACTGTTTTTTATTCATAGGAAATTTTGAATAAGTGTGTGTGTCTGGTATGTGTATGAAAATAAGACCAGGATATATATGTACAATGTAGTGTTAATAAAAACCCAGGGGGTGGGGAGAGGTGTTCCCCCAATGCAGACAGAACAAAAATGATATTGACTGAGAAAATTAGTGTTCTATTTCACATTTAGAATGCCACTAGTTATATTCAAGAGAGAAATTGCAGGAGTGTGGTGGTAGAGAAGGAAGCAAGGCAAAGATAAAACATGGTGTGGAAGTAGAGATGGCCAAGGTGGACAACCGTGGAAATTGATGAGACTTGCTTGGTGATATATTTTCTCATTGTGCTAAATACCTTTTCTATGGTAGTAATAAAACGGTAATAAATGCAGTTCTTTTCCTATTTGAAAAATCTTGTAGAATTTTTACCTCGCATAATTGAGCTAAGAAGAGCACTTATAAATACTATAACCTACATGAGCTCCATTTGAGCATTAATAAATGAATAAGCATAGAAATCACCTCTTTGGAAAATTTCACTTGGCAAGAACAAAAAACAAAAAGCAAGGTATAATAATAAAACTGTTACAAAATTTTTTTTGATTACAAGGTAATATACTTTTTTCAGTAGACGATAAATGCATTAAGCATCAAAAGTTAACATGACTTTACCTCAATGTAATTTTTTCCATTTTAAATAACAGATATAGATTGAGTATAAAAATAACAGTGCTCCTTAAACAAAAATACAAATTAAAAAAAAATTGAGAACGAAATTAAGCAGGAGTGAAAGTGGCAGGATTTGAATTAATCAATTAGAGAAAAGAGACTCTATGTAGCTCATAAACCTGTGTATTATGCTCAACTAGGTGATAAAGTTAACATATATGAAACTGCCTAATTTGTCTTGATGCCCCTTCTGTGACTTTTGTCTGAAGTTCTTAGACTCTTAATAATAAATATCTTCTCCTTTCTCTTTTCAAGTAAATGCACTTTTAAAATATAACCTAAATAATATTTTAATGGTATATTTTTAAATACCATTTAAAAGCCTCTTAGACTAATGAAATATTTCCAAAGCCAAATCTAGATTTCACACCATATGAATCTAAAAATATTGAGTGCTGCTTGCATTGCATCACAACTGCAATACATATTCTTTTTACTGGAAAAGAGAAAAGACTAAAAATTGATTTGGGACCCAATACTCTTTTAACACTCTTATAGGTGCTTTACTTTTGATTATTTGCCTTGTCTTCAAAGTTAGAAAATGACATATTTTTTAACACCTCTATTAAAATGTGACTGAAATATTTCTGAGACCATTTTCAGTGGTCCTTTTAAATGCATTTCGTGTGGTCATAATTCTGGAGTTTCTGACAGAGGCAAATTATTTTGTCAGAGTTAAAAGTACTTGCCATCTCTTTTAGTTTGATGATTGACTAACAAGATTGCAGGCAATTTATGGCATTGTATTTGTTCATAGAAAATTTTTTTTGTGTGTGTGTGTGTGTCTGGTGTATTACTCAGGATATGTTTCAGTGGAGAAGTAGTGAAAAAATGATATAATGCAGAAGTTAAATCTTATTTTTATTCTGTAATTATAATATACCTCAGATATAGTATATATAAGATACTACTTAAGAATACATTGTTTAAAATTATTCTAGAAAATGTATTAATTTTATCTAATTATGAAAGTAATACATATTCAATTATACTTTTTGGGAAAACTGAATATTATCAAGCATATGTAGCCTGTAATTGTGCCCCCACAGATATCCGTGTTATCCTTTTCCTATATTTTTCTTTAAATAAAATTTAAAAAGCAAATAGCTTTAATACAATTTTTAACCAAAATTGAATAACACAGAGTTAATGAAACTCACTTCCACTGGACAAAATATAATGAGTATACTCCATGTCTTTAACTGTCTTAAAAATTATGAATTTCAGTGGTAGTTTATTTTATGTATTCTTATAATTTATCTAGCCATTTCCCTATTGATTATCTTTAGGTTCTATGCAGTATCTGAAATACAGAGTTATGAATACCTAAATACATAAATACTTAGATATTTACCTAATTAATTCCTTAAAAATTGTTAGAACTAGAGTCATGCTGTCAATGTATATAAATATATTGCATAATGCTGGGTGCATGATGTAAATTTATTTCTTACAAAATTCTAACAATATATTATTTTAGTATTCTTTATTTTGGTTCCTATCAGGGTGTTAAGTTATATAGGACACTGGTTGTGTAAGAATGTTGTATAGTAAGTAACAGAGGAAATATTGCACAATAAAAGTGAAGGGCTAGTTTTTTAAAAATGTACATCACTGTATCATACACTTGAAAGTGGTTTAAGTGGGAAATTTTGAGTTGTACATACATTACTATAATAAAAAGAAAAAAGTTTTAAAACATAATCTGTACACATGGGGGATAAGACAAGTTAGATATTTAACCTGCCATCATGTGACAAAAATTATTTCAAATGAAGTAGTTGTTATTTTAAAAACAAAAATAACAATTATAAAAAATATGAATAAGCAAATTATATTTACTAGTATAATTTTCTGTATTTAAAGGTAATAGGATTGAGGAAAAAAATAGCTTCAGAACAATCAATAGATAACATTATAAAAGATGGATAGATATAGTTTACAAAATCTAATAAGAAAAGCATTAATATCCCACTTTAAAAAATGAAATGAGCTTAATTATGTCTTTTCTAAGGTTGTTTGGAAAAATGTTATAAGCAAAAATTTTCACATTTTCTTTCCTATTAGAAGGAATTAGTATACAAAAGTGAAGTCTGGGTCACCATTATATGTAGTTAAATGCTATTTTGAATAAATGTCATATAAGATTGAACTAATTTGAATTTAAATAAATTTGCTGAAGGCAGGCATATAGTAAAATAAAGTCCCTTTACTTCAAAAGGTGTACCTACAATTGTCCCAATTACTTTAAAATATACAAAGTGAAATATCTCTTGAATCAAAATTAATTATTTTGAAATTAATCAGGTAAGTCATTATTTCAAATGATGAATACATTTAATCATGTATATTAGGTACAAATGAGTGAATGCATTGCACTATCCAAGCGCTTCCTTGGGCCCTCCATTTAGTATGTGTTTATTCATCTCTAAATAATATTGCTTAATTGAACTGAAATGAATGAAAATGGTTAGGTATGTCAAGCTGAAGTAACTAATCAGTGTGCCATTATTAAATGGACAATTACCATGATTAACTAGAATTTAGATTAGCACTATACAATGATTAAACGTTAGAATAGAAAGCTTGAACTTTTTTCTTTTTCTACAAAAATATTAAAATAATTTGGTTTTATCAATTTAGGGGCTACTTAGTTTACAAATCACTGTCTCTTGCAATTTAAGTTAGATTATCTCTTTTGGTCCTCTAAAGAATCTTGTGAGGTAAAATCATATTGCTATTTCAACTAAAAATAGAATTTTGATTCAGAATTTCTGATTAACATAAATGCTTACTTCTCAGCACAATATCCCATTGAAATGCTCTATGTGTACCAATGTATTTAGGTATGCATACTTTTATCTATATCTAAATTAATCAGTGGGTTAGAAAAAAAGAAAAAGTGATATCAGTGAATCAAATATTTCTGGAAGATGATTATCATATAAGTCATATGTCTTTTAAAATGTTTTCTTTTAAATATTTTTATTTGTTTAGCATCTAGTCAATTATTTGGTAATGTCACCCATATACTCTGATGATTACTACTCCTGCATGGCAGAAATCCTTCATGCATTTGGCATGTTATTCATATTGGCTTAATACTACTTTTCTCCATGGAATAAAAATCTTGAGTGTAGCAATTACTACATTTGATTAATCCTGATTGTGGTTTCATAACTAAATTACTTTGGTTCAAATGCTAGTTCTTTTTTCCAAGTTTGCCCTTTCGTTACATTTGCAAGTCAATTTCCATTTCTTACAATCAACAAAATCATAAATCTTCTAAGAAATAACAACTAATTATAAAAAATATTGGGGCAAAAGCACTTTAATTGTACCAAAAATGTAAATATCCAGAAATGAACCAATCAGGAAAAGTAGAAGCCCTTTGTGAGGCTGCAATATATACATTTGGGGATGGTGTGATGGTTATGTTCATGTGTCAGCTTGGCCAAGTGATGGTGCCCAGTCATCTGGTAAAGCAAGCATTGGCCTATTTGTTGCTGTGAGGACATTTCATGGACTTAAATCACGAGCAAGTTGGTTGCATCTGTGGCATTCGGCTAAGGGAAGCATCTTCTGCAATGAGTGACACATACTCTAATCAGGTTTTAAGGAGAATTCAGAAGTGAGAATCTCTCTTTCTGCTTCAGCCATCCAGCTTTTCCTGGGGAATTCAGGGATGACCTTTATTGGAGCTGTCAGCTCATGGCCTGCCCTACAGCTATTGGACATTTGCATCCCCACAGTTATGTGAGACACTTTTACAAATATCATATTTACAGATGTCTCCTATTGGTTCTGTTTCTCTAGAGAACTTTGACTAGTACATCTTGATACCAGGAGTGATGTGCTGCTACAGTCTGCAAGTACCAAACATGTTGAAATGGCTTTTTAAATGAATAAGGAGAAGATTCTGGAATAGTTGTGAGGAGCTTGATAGAAAAAGCCTAGAATGCTTTGATGAGACTCTTAGTAGAAATGTGGACTCTAAGGATACCTCTGATAAAACCATAGACAGCAATGATGCATGTGTTAATGCAAACTGGAAGGAAGGCAATCCTTTTTTAAAGTGGCAAAAAATCTTGCCAAAATTCACTACTGGTTTTGGATGGAAGGCAGATTCTAAAAGCCGTGAGCTGGAATATTTAGTTGAAGAGACTTTCAAATTAAATGTGAAAAATGCAACCTGATTTCTCCTTGCAGCTTGCAGTGAAAGGGAGACCCCAGAGAATAGTGCCCAATGTGAAGATTTATCCAAACATGGAAGGCAGTCAGTCATTTCAGGACAAGCCAGGATTGAAGATGGAGCTATTCAGGAAAGATTTGTGGAAACTCCTACTGTCTGATGCTTATGATCTCTGCATTCTACAAAGAAAACCAACAAGGGTGTTGTGGAGTCTGTATAAACAGAACCACTGCCAGTCTGGACTAAAAGGGACAGAAAATGGACAAATTGAAGGAAAAATGACTTCAAAGGCAGAACCTTGAAAGCTAAAGTGTGAAGCCAAGAAATCAGGTACAGAAGAGTGGACCCACCCATGCACTTGGAAAGGGAGAATTTGCCCCAAATTAAGAGGCATCAGAGAGGGTGGAGCACAGTCCTTGGGGATTGGGGAAAGCCTTGCTGCCACCACTTTGTTCTGAGGGGGTTGAGCATGTGTTCTGGAGATGGCAGAGAGCCCGGGTACTGCCCTGATGTTTGGAGAGAGTGGACCCACAAAAAGGTGGTCTCTCTGGTATTCCCAAGCCTTCATTTGGAGAGAACAGGGCTGTTGCACAAGCATTTAGAAAGGGTGGGACTGCCGCTTTCTAAAACCCCAAGGATAAATGACTCAGACTTTGAAATCTAATGGGGTTTGCTGTGCAGGTTTTCAGAACTGTTTGGATCCAGTCATCCCAGTGTTCCTTCCAATTTCTCCGTATGGAAATGGAATATATATCCTATGACTGTCCCTTCTTTGTATATTGGCAGCAGATAACTTGTTCTGAGTTTTACAGGTCCACAACCAGAGGAGATTTTTGCTTTAGGACAGACCATGCCTGTAGCTGAATTTGATGAGATTTGGCACTGTTTCTAACTTTGTATTTTATTTGTATTGTTATTGAAATGGTTTAAGGATTTGTGATACTATAATGGAATGAATGTATTTTGCATTTGGAAAGAATGTTTCTTTTTGGGGTCCAGAGAAAGAACCAGTGGAATGTACAGTTCAAAACTGTTGTATACCTCAGGAAAGCCATGTTTTTTCATCTTCATTCAATATTGCTGAGTGGGATCTTTTTGTTGTTTCCATGGAGATGTGACCCACCCAATTGTTGGTAGTACCTTTTGATTAGATGGTTTCCAGGAAGCTGTGTGAAGATCCATTCAAGATAGAGTTGTTTACTGGAGTTCTTTAAGAGGGAACCATTTTGGAAAAATCTTCAGAGCCCGCACAGGCTGAGACCTTTGAGATGCAGAAAGAAAATGCCTACAAGGCAGCCATTTGAAAAAGCTGGTAGAGAAAGTGAGCAGATGTCACCATGTGCCTTCTCAGCTGACAGAGATGTCCAAAAGCCAAAGACACTAGCAGATGCCAGCCATGTGCCTTCCCAGCTGATAGAGGTGTTCCACACAACATCAGCATGTCTTGAGTGAAAATAACCTCTTTGGGGTGCCTTAATTTGGACATTTTCACAACCTTAGAACTGTAAGCTTACAACTTAAAAAATGCCCCTTTTAAAAAAATGTTCCATTTCTGATATGTCACACTCTGGCAGCTTAACAAACTAAAACAAATGGTGTAATAAAGACTTGAAACAATGGAGATTGGATTGGAATAACATAATGTTGAAATTCCCAATTGTAATAAAAATGAATTTCATTGAATGTCAAAAATCTTGATGGGAGACTTTAGTGGGGTCCAAGGATCAAATTCTAGGTATTGGTCAGGGTTCTGGTAGTTAAGAAATGGCTTATTCAATTTAGAAGACCAAGGAGAGTTAATAGAAAGCACTACTTACAAATATGAGAGGAGGGCTAAAGAAAAGTGACAAATGATGGCACAGTACCCAGGGAGTAACAATAGCATGAAACCACCTACCAGAGCTGGGTCTGAAGGGCAAGGGAGAGGAAGGAATTGTCAGACTAGACATGTAGTTATAAGATTTTTGCTGTAGCAGTTGCAGAATTTGATAGAGGTGTACAAATTCTGCCCTTAAGTAGTCCATCAGGAACCAACTACTGTTGTAGCTCTCTTTTATAATCTTCTTTGCCTCTTATGGTTCAAATCCAAACCAAGTCCAAAGGATAAGGGATGCTGGTTGATTAAATAATAAAGATTGGTATCTTAGGGCAAAGAACAGGGTAGAATAAAAGAGTGAATTAAAAGTAGTAAACATAAAATATTCATCATCACAAATTTTATCAGGAAGAGCAAACACATGACATAATCCAAGAAAATTTTGATAAAATTTCAATGGGAAAGTTATTATACAGTTTCAAAACATATTTTAATGTTGAAATAATTAAAAGAGCATGGAATCACAGGATCAGAATAAAGTGAGACAAAGTCATTCAAAGCTTTATATTAATTTATGATACCATAGAAATTTCAAATCAGTGGGGATAGGATAGTGTTTCAACATTTGTTTGGGGTTTTTTTAGCCACTTGAGATAAAATATCATGCCTCACGCTTTATTCAATTTGTAAATTAAAAGGGGAAAATTTAAATACTAAAACCCTATACATTTATAGAAACAAAACATACAATATTTCTTTTATTAGTGCGTGAAAAATCTTCTCAATCTTCAATTCACAAAGAATTTGTAACAGATTTGATCATATACACAGTTGTAAAAATTGTGTAGTAGAAATTATAAATAAGTGAAGTTATTCTTAGAAAAATTTGAATGGATTCTAGCTCTACCCCTCAGTAAAAATCAAGTTATGCCAGTGAAAACTAATTAGATATAATTTTCTAGAGGCTTATTTAACAAAATCCATCCGAGTTTATTATCAGCAAGTCTGAGTAATTTCCTTTACAGAAATATTTGCACCTATTTGCAAATGTCAGTGAAGGAAATCTATTGTAGCATACTTATAAATAGTAAATCCTGGAATGTTTTCAAAGTTTAACTTAAGAAAATATTTACATTCTCTACCTTCTGGTACATTCAAACTAAGGGGGGTCTTTTAAAATAATAATGTATACCCGTACATATCAAAGTAAAAAGTTGACTATTTACTGACAAGTATAAAAAAGGAAATAGTTCAAAAAGGAAGCCATGTGGCATAACAATATTAATGGCATGGTACATTTATTTTAAGCTATGTTATGTTAAGTTGGTGAGACAATCTTAAAAGACAACAGATTAGAATTCATTGTAAAATTATTGTGAAAAAATGGAGGGCTTCATAAGAATGATAAAAGTAATGATAGAGCAAGAAGTGTGACCTTTAGGTGACAAACCAAACAGCCTCAAAATATATAGACAACTGATAATCTTGTATAGAGGATTTCATATAGTAATCATTGTAGCCAGGGATTTAAACACAATCCTCTCAGAAGAGAATAGACAAAATAGATTTACCAAAACAGCGTAACCAACCAAGAACTGAACATTACAATGAACAAATTCAAGTAGTGGACATATATAGAATTTCGTATCTGACAGACTTTTGTCCTAAGCATACATGAAATAAGTAATATTTACTTATATATGGCGAATAATGGTCATGATAAACCTCAAGTGCAAAGCAAAACAAAGCAAAAAAACTTAAGAATTTATTTAAAAGGGATTGCAAAAGTCTTAGATTAAAAATGAAATTAAGAAAAACTCACCACCAGATAAAAATAAATCACTATCTTTCGAATCTGAGAGATATCTAGAGCAATAGTTAAAATGAAATATATAGTAGCATTAAATACCTTTATCAGAAATGAGAAAGATGAAAAATTACTGAGCTAGGTATTCAAAATCAGAGGTTTGAAAACACAACACAACAAAACAAAATAAAATGAAAGAATAGTAAAATGAAGACAGTAAATTTTGGCAAATTCTTTATTTGGAATGCTCTCTGTAACATGTTCAAATTTTTAAATTTCTTTCATCCCCAATTTTCTGGATTTCCTCTATCAATGATTAATAGATTTAAAATAACTTTTTTTCTGAATTGCAATTTACTTTTTATTGTTTATGCAAATATCAGAACCTCAGTATCCACTATAATACTTTATATATAGCATTCATTCTTTAGAAGAATGATCTAGAAGAATGGTTCATTTAGAAGTGTGATTTAGAAAAATGATTCCATGTGCCATGGAATTCAGAAGGCATAGTATAAGTGGAAATTAGATAATCAGTGGCCCATTCTTCTGATATGCACTTCTGTTTCACAATTTGTCTCACACAGCCATAAATGCCTTCAATATTTATACTTCATTTAAATATAGTTTTAAAATAATTAAGTGGTAGTGTTTAATATTGGTTAAGATTTCTTTAGTATAAACTATTACAGAGGTATTTACCATTGCACAACCCTTTCAAATCAAGTTTTTTCCTTAATATTTAAAAAAGTAAAATTTGAATATATGTATAGGGAAAACATTTAGAAATATTCATGCAAATGAAAAATTTATATAAAAATAGCATTGATTAGTATGATGCCTTTACACTGTTGTTTCTGTATATTCTAGTTTCACAAGGAAAATGTGTATCTGTTCAGCTAATTCATGCCTTGCTTTAAACTGCATCATCCTTGCTAATTCTTGGGTCACCTCTGTTCTAAAACTGTTTTGGTCTGTTGGCTAATACATTAGGTTTTATCTTAATTAAGAGGATGTCCTCTAAGAATCTTCTAATTCACTAACTTCTATTTATGCTGAAATCTTAACTTTCCCATTGCTGCTGATGATGAACGGTAGGGGATTATATTTCTTATCGTGACTCCTCTAACTGACCTGAAAATTGGCATGAAATGGTTTTATTAAGCTGATGGTTATTTATTGGTATATGATAAACAACAGAAAAAAAAGAGAGAGAGAGAGAACAATACCTGATGTTCACTTTCTGTTAATCCTTCTGATTTTCTTCCCCTTCTCATTTGCCTGTAAATTAAATCGGAAGATTGTTTTCATAGTCACCTAATACTTTCTTGGTGGACTAATGAGTCTGAGTTTTGATATGGCTAATCTAATTTTTAAATACAAATTCAATTTTATTTTCTGAACATTAAGGACTGTGTAATAATAATAATAATTATTATTAAATAATAATAATAATTCATCGATATCTTCCAGGACATATGACTTATATTTAAAACAGTGTCATAATATTATATCTCTTTCTGTATCATTTATCATTTTTCTATGTAATCCAATAGGCAAGGCTACGGACTTTAAAATACGTATCTTGAAATCACCGGCATAAGTTCTTGGGAGTGGAGAGCAGGGTCAGAGAAGCAATGAGGAAAATTTAGCAAACACATAATGGGTGGGGGTGGTTTTAAGTTTTCAGAGGTAGTTGTATTATTTCTTTTCCAGTCAAAATAATACTTTAATCCCTTATTTTAAGTGTGAAGATACCCACTTTTGTTTTATGGTATTAAATTCAGGCTTTTACCTCAATGAGAATTGAGGTGAACACTTGCTCTGGTTATCATAGACAATTGTTATCATAGACAATTGTCATTGACCATAGACTATTGTTCAGGTAGCAAATGTGGCCTCTAAGGAATAGCTGCCTCATGGGTCTGCTGCAGTGGGTTTGGCTTTTCCATTGTTGTCTGGCCTTCAACACGTACACACGCACACACACACACAATCCAGCGGCTTCCATCAGTTTTTATACCACATTTACTCTTCTGACTTTCAAAGGGCTTGGCTTTCAAGAAGTGAATTACAGAGAAAGTTAAGAGCAATGGGTTTCTTTATTGTCTGCTTAACTGTTCCTTTCTTTACCTATTATACCTATCAGGAGGGTCTGTGCCTTCCTTTATATACTCACTGATTGACTACAAGAAGTCAAGTGGACTCCACTTATATATTACCTCTTGGTAGAGGAGTCCCTTTGCTTTTTAGGGAAAGATATGTGAGAAAATTTCCCCTTCTCTCTACAATCTCTCATAATTATACACATATATTATACTTTGACATCTTAAGATAACTTTCTAATATCATTGTATATTGTAAAGAATATAGTATTAAAGCAGTGGAGGGGTTATCATACATTTTTACTTCAACAAAATAACTGATGTGCCACTGTAGGACAGCTGTTGAATTTTTTCACATTTCATACTTTGAGCTCTACATATTCTAGGAGGAAAGGAGATAGAATATTCTCAAAAAAACATGCCAACAAGATAACTGAAATACTACTTGATTTATTTGAAAGTATTTTCCATTGTGTATTGGTATTTATTTTAATTTTTCTGGTATTAAATTAGATTTGCTAACTGTTATTTCATATTTTTAACCATCATTGTTAAAGAGTTACGCTATTCTCTGACTTCTTATTTTCTTCTTAACATCAATAACTTTATCAAGTTCATATTACTCTTTTACAGTGTGAAATAGATATGCTTTTATATAATTGGGAAACTGAACTTTTAATTGCCTGTAAACATGTTAACATCACTCTGCTTCATGAAGTCATAGGCAAGGAAAATATTCTATCTTTTGTGATTGGAGTTTTCAGAAACAAATATTGATATGTTTCAGAATGAACAAAGTAGAAAATCAATTTGAAATTGTAATTTAGCTGATGTAGTTCCATGTGATTTCATTTAAATTAAAATTCTGTTGATAATATATTAAAAATTTTATGGAGAGCATGTGGTTTTTATTTTTAATTGTTTTTTTTTTTTTTTTTTTTTTTTAAAGGAAAGACAGAGAGAAGGAAGGAAGGATAGAAGGAAGGAAGGAAGGAAGAAAGGGAAACATTTTTAAACATTTTCTAGTTTTTATTGTATTCTGTTTCTCCGTTTTTGTTACATGGGCTGGGGCCGGGAATCGAACCGAGGTCCTCCGGCATAGCAGGCAAGCACTTTGCTCGCTGAGCCACCGCGGCCCGCCCCTTAATTGTTTTTTTAACAATTATAGTTAAAAAGTTAGTTTCAGAGTTAAAATACACTTCACCGCCAAGTGTTTTCTGACGTTAAGGTAGCGTCACAAATTTGAGCGAATGATGATACTGATAAGGTGATTTTTTTGTGTGTATACACACACACACACACACACTCACACACACATATACATATATATATATATATATATATGCTAGCCATCATGCTAAGTACTTCATATTCACTGAATTGCCACATGTAGGGTATGGCATAGGAATTCCTATTCCTGCCATTTTAAAGATAAAATGCTTGGATCTGAGAATGGGTTTTGTAATTTATCTGAAGTCACATAGTAAGTACCAGACTAGTGCTTCAATCCAGGCCAGTGTGGCCTTAAAGCCATTGCTTTTAACCATTACTTGATTCGGGGGAGTGCTGAGACTGGCTCCTACAGGCGCTGGAAAGCCAATTGTTAAATATTGAGGGATTTTTCAAGCCAGTTGTTAAAATATTGGTGGTTTGAAATCAGTCATGGTGGGGATATTTACACCACAGAGATCAGCAAATGCTGCAAACTGGGGCTTACCCCAGCCCCACCTGCTCCTCCAAGACCCTTTACCAGCAGTTCACCACTTTCACCACCAAGTCTTGTCAGTGTTTACGTCTGCATTAGGTCAATACTAGACAAATATGTTACCATGTACCAAGTGTACACTATAAATTGGCATCCATTAAGAAATTTACCATTAATAGTTCTTAAATTAAATATGTCAGCTTTTTGCCATATTATAATATCTAAAAATATTTCTTATGGAAAAAAATGTGTGAATGAATGAATTGTCTCTCTTATTTTCAGTGATAGTGGAAAGTGGAAATATAATGTCTTTTGTGGTTTATATTAATTCTGGATATTGTGACGTCTATAGAAGTGTTGTAGGACTTGTGAAACAACAATTTAATAAAGTGGTAAGTTTAAAATTTGTGCATTTTCTTTTGTCAGTTAAGCCACTTAAATGAACAAAAGATGGTAAAACATCTTTCAATGTGCTTGTTGGGCATTGCTTTATTTTCCGTTGCAAAATTTCTATTCAAGCTTTTGTCCATTTTTGTTGTTGTTGCGAAGATTCTTTTCTTCTCTTTATTGAGTTTTATGATAAAGAGTTGACCAAAAAACACAGAAAAATACGCTTAACATCCTTAGTCACCAGAGAAAGACAACTGAAACCACCACACAGTACCACTACAATCACATCAAATTGACTAAAATGAAAAGAACAGGCAATATGAAGGGTTGGTAGCGATGTAGTGCAACTGAAACGCTGGGACATTGCTAATGGAAATATAAAGTGTCACAATTTCTTTGGAAAACAGTTTGGCCATTCCCTGTGAACTTAAAAAATATACAACATATGACACAGCAATCCAGTCCTAGGTATTTACTCAAGAGAAATTATATATGTGCAAAAATACATAAAATGTCATAGCCCAAAACCAGAAGTAACGCATATGCACAATGAAAACTGAATGAATAGAAACATTGTGGTTCATTCATACAATGAATGACATACAGTAATAGAAAGAAATAGGAGAGAATATGGCTGAATCTCAAAAGTATTAGTTTGGACAAAAAAGGCCAAACTCAAAAGATTTCATTCTCTATTTATGAAGTTCTGGAACAGGCCAAGAAAAGTAATATACAGTGATAGAAAACAGATAAGTGTTTCTTTGGGGCATTAGGTATGTAGAAAATTGACTCCAAAGGGTGGTGGGGAAGTTTTGGAGATGACAGATGTGTTCCTGATGTTGATTGTGCTGTCGATTTCACAGGTGTACATAGTTATTAAAACCCATAAAACTGTAAAATGGGTATTTTATTTATATGTTGTACTTTAATAGATTTGATTTAAAATATGAGGAAATAACCCCTGATTCATGTCACCTGCAAAAAAATTAATTTGACCAAGTATTTCTGCAAATCCAAATTGTAGAAAAATATGTATATGCTAATACTACAAAATTACATAGAATATCATTTTTTTGTATACGCTGATTGAATTTCCAGGCCCTTTTGTTGTTGTTGTTGTTTTTCTTTCCTTATATTGCCATTATATTAGTATATGTATTTTCTCATTCATTTTATTATCTGGACCCATTTTTTTATTAAATTGAAAAACTTAAGTAAATTATTTTGATAATTCCATTAATAAATCTGTATGCTGAAATTCATGAGAAACCCTGGCTACTTTTTATTTTTTTCAGTATGGATCACAAGTTAAATTTTATTTAACTTTGTGTTCAAATGCAAAAGAGCATATTGTCTTCAGTGAGAAAGTAACTACTTTCCACATACAAGTGTTATTTTTTCCCCATTCCCATCATTGTCCTACCCCTTGCTTGGTGGCCATGCTATTTAAAATAGAAGAAATTATTGTGTTTGAAGAAACTGCTTAGCCACATCATCATTTCTCTCCTGTAGTCTCCAAGGAGCATTTAGAGGTAATTCCAGTTTTCTGAGAACATTAGCGTCTGACTGGTACTGGTAAGATCTATAGTGCTACTGAGTTTAGGATTTAAGAAAGCAGCGTTTGGAATTGAAGGTCTCATCCTTCAATTGAAGGTCTCATCCTTCCCCATTTCCTCTGCCTGACCACAGGGTCTCCATCCCACCATGCAGGGTTATGTGGAGAACAGGCGTTCCTCATATGTTCTCCTTCTCTGGGAGGAAGGTAGTATAGAAACTCAAACTTTAGTGGGTAGCTACTCTATCAGGTCTCCTTTAGGTAAGGTTACAATTCATCATCCTTCTGAGTTGGTCAGGCAGTCTTAAATGGAATTCATTTTTATGTTCAATTTTGCTTCAAGTTAGATATCGGTCTTTGACCCCAAGAGGCGTAGCAGTGGCCTTCACCTCCTCCAGGTACCTGTCACTCTCCTACCCTGAGGACTGCTACACTCTGCTTTTCATACCTCACTGCCCACCAGCATCACCCTGTTCCAACACGGATGGATCGCTAGCAAAAAATAACTTGGGTTGTCAGCTTTTGTCTTGGACCATCCATACTGAAAGCCCTTTAACCCTTCTCTGCAAGGTCCCCATTTGGGAACCAAATTGCTAGCTCCTTCAGTCAAACTCACTTTCCATGTTTCTTTTTGATTTAACAGAAGCAAGAAAGAATTCCGCTTTTTTGCAGTTACTCCCATCTGCTCTGGCCGTGGCACTTCTTCACTGCTTATTTTTTTTCTTCCCTGCTAGTCCAACCCATGTGTCTTGCAGCCCAAGTAACAAATGGTAATTCCCAAAACATACCAAGCAAAATTATGTTTACAAAATAATACCCTAGGACCTTGAAAAATGGGATGATTTCAATAATTCCTAAATACCTGGTGAATTAAAAAAATAATTTTCATGCCACTAAATGACTATGCTTACTCTGCTTTTGTTTACATTATATATGCCGAAGTCGTCTATCAATTTACTGTTCTAATATAAACATATACCTAAGTAAATATTATCTCTGATTTGAATAAAGTTGCTAATTTATTTTAAACACCACGCACTAAAGTGATTTATGCGTAATGAGTTTCCAATATCCATGATCTATTCATTATATTAGAGTGGTTCCAAAATCATGTTTTATCTGCCTCTCTGACAGAGAAAAATTCGAAAACTTGTTTATATGGGTAAACTTCAGGAGAAGGAATCCTTTGGCGAGATTAGCGTTCTTTGTCAAGTTCCCTTCACATGCACAGTCATTACTGGAAAGGAGACTGAGGCGGCGATCATTGAAGACAAGGACTTATTTGGTAAATACACGTGTTTTTTAATTTAACATTTATACCACTTTATGAATTTCTTAAAAGTGAGTGAGCACATTTCACAGACAAATTAGGGCATTCAATTGAGCATGTGTGTTTGCCTATGTGTATTTATAGATGGATGGATATCGATATACATGTATGTACATTTGGTTTGTGTGTTAAATGTTTAAATATATTAATTGTAGTTATTTATGGAGACAACATCGCTATAATCTATAAATAGCTCCCTCTATAGCTATATCTTCTGTATGATTAAATTCTGCTACTGTTAAAATGTAGTGGTGACAATTAAAAAGACTTTGATTTGCAATTACTCTAATCACTGTTAATTCCGAAATCACCATTAATTACCTCACGCCTTCCTTTTCTGGGAACACTATTGGTTTTTCATCTCTAAGGTTATTGCTCCCATTTTTTGGTTCAGTTCAAATGTGTATTAGCCCCTAATGTGCAAACTGGATCAAGTGTATATGAAAATCTAGGCCTTGTAATATTTACTGTCTTTATCAGTAACTTTAGAGCTCCAGCTATAGTAAAAGAATAAACATACAGGAACCTGTATTTTGCTATGCAAGCATTATAAATAGTCAAATAGCACATCCAATTGAGTACTAAGGATAAATTAATGGAGGTTAATAAATCATAACATAATATGATATTAAAGAAAATTATAGTTTTATGTAGAATAAAAGTGAAAATGTCAAACAGAGTAAAGGATTAAAGAGGATTAATTAGCAGAAATTAACATGGGTGAGAGATTTGCTTTAAATAAACTAAATTCAAAAGATTTTCATGGCCTTGAATAGGAATGAGAACTTGTTTGTCTGTATAGGTTCAAGTAATACCCCTGATATATCACAGAGTGATTTAAGAAGAAAATAAAAGTATTTGCAAAGCCGCCTTGAGGAAATGGGGGGAACTATGAAAATATTAAACTTTCCCACCTGGGGAATTCCTGATATTTTTGTAAGCATGAGGAACTACCAATTTAATAAGCCAAGCCCTTAATCTTGGGGCTTGCTCTTATGAAACTTATTCCTACAAAGGAGAAGCTAAGTTACTTAGAATGATGCCTAAGACTTACTTCCAGAGAACTTCTTTTGCTGCTCAGATGTGGGCTCTCACTCTGAGCCAACTCTGCAAATAAGCGCACTACTCGCCCCTCTACATGGGACATGGCTTCCAGAGAAAAACCTGGCCCTGGCATCGTGGAATTGAGAAAGTCTTCTTAACCAAAAGAGGGGAAAGAAATGAACAAAATAAAGTTTCAGTGGCTAAGAGATTTCAAATAGAGTCCAGAGGTCATTCTGGTGTTTTTTCTTATGCATTATATAGATAATTCCTTTTTAGTTTCTAGTGTATTAGACTAGCTAGAGGGAAATACCTGAAACTGTTGAATTATGATCCAGTAGCCTTGATTCTTGATGATGATTGTATAACTGTATGGCTTTTAAGGTATGATCATGTGATTGTGAAAACCTTATGACTGACATTTAGCCAGTATGGCCAGATGAGTAAGAAAATAAAGACAATGGAATAAACAAATAATAGGGGTGGGTGGGATAAGGGGTATGGGATGTTTTGAGTGTTCTTTTTTATTTTTACTTTTATTATTTTAGAGTAATGAATATTTTCTAAAATTGATTGTGGGAATGAATGCAGAACTATAAGATGATACAGTGAGCCACTGATTGTATACTTGGCTGATTGTATGGTTTGTGAATATGTCTCAATAAAATTGGATTAAAAAGTTTTAAAAATACTCAAGCAATGTAATAATAAAGTAGAACTGGGTCTTAATGCATACCACAGTCTGGTCTCTAATAACAAAGAATAATGCTTCATTTTAAGCACACATGAAACAGTCATGACAATTGAACATGTCTTAGGTCAAAAAGAAACATCAATAAATCCCAAAGAATAGAAATAAAACAATTTTTCTACAGTCTAACAAAACTAGGAATTAATAATAAAATAAAAAAACAAAAGAAGGCCCTTATACCTGGAAACTATAAAACACGTTATAAACTGTTCTTGAATTGAATGGGGAAATACCAAATGTACTTGCGGAATTTCTTGATAATAATTATGAAAATATGACATAAAAGAATCTGTGAAATACACAAAAATTAGTTATCAGAGAAAAGTTATAGCATTAGATACCAGAATCCATGCAAATAAAAATAAGTAAATTAAGTATTGACTCAAAAAGCTGGAAAAAACAGCAGAATAAAACACCCAAAAGACATTCATGATGATCTATATATGATTTGAATGAATTACCACATTCAGTGGTATTTTTTTATCTCTTAGAGAATACCCCATTCCTGTGTTACTCTATTCAAAATGAAAAGAATAAATCCATATTCATGTATATCTTTTTTAAATTATAAATTTGATATAATACTTAATTATCTTTCTTCCTGTAACATTCACGTACATACCCCTCCTCAGGGTAACACTTAAATAATTATTAATCACCAAATAAAATGTTAATATTCTCAGTTGATATGGACCAGGTTTTTATTTTCCTGTATTAATTATATTAATGGGTGCGAGGCAAATATACTGTGGATTCTTTTATGTAAATTAATTTCATGTAGGAAATGCTCCTTTCACACATGCTTAAAATCTTTGCCATTTGCTAATCTAAAATTTTCAAACAGGTGGTATTGTTTAACATGTAGTTGTGTTTGCGTATATGCCACTGTTCAGTGTCAATTTCATTCCACATTTGGTTCATTTGCAACTGATGTTAGAAAGCTGTTCCTAATACTATAGTGTTCTTAACTAGTTAAACATTCCTGAACAGAAGTGGGCTTCACGATAATTTGCTTTTTTTTGCCACAACTTTTGATGAAATGGCATATTGTATTTAATTTCAACATCTGTACTTTAAATATTTTATTCCAAGAGATTAAAAAATACATTTTTAAAAGCTAAATAATCGTAATGAAAAAGTAATGGTTCATTTTGCTGAAAGGATCATCTTCAGGTGTGATGGGCTGAAGTGTGTGCCCCAGCAAACGTGTTCTTAATCTTAACCTTAATCAGGGCCCCTGTGCGCCTGGATACATCGTAAATAGGACTTTTTGAAGGTGTTATTTTTGGTTAAGGGTGAGGCCAGCTGACCCAGGTGGGCCTTCATCTGGATTACTGACTGCCTTCAACAGAAAAAGCCAGAGGGAGGAGCCAGACTGGAAGTCACTGGGAAGCGAAGAGAGGGAGACAGGAGCAGACATCACCCTGTCATGGAAAAGCCATGGAACCCCCCAAAACTGCTGGCAGCCAGCACCAGAGTTCTAAAGTCAAGGGGGAGAAAGCAGTACCTTGCTGACATGTAGATTTTGGACTTCTTCTAATCTTGAAACAGTAAGCCAAAAATATCTGTTGTTTAATGCAGCCCATTGAGTGGTATTCCTGCATACAGCTCTGGCAAGCTACAGCAATTCTAAATCTGTATTTTTATGCTATTTCCTTCTATCTCCATCTATTCCAATCCTTTCATCATCTGAAATATAGAACCAACTCTAAAATAACATAGGAAAGGACCTAAGAGAAAGTAAAATATATCTTCAAAGTATCAAATTGAAGACAAAGAAAAAAATGTTAAACTAGAAAAATAACATGAGCAAAAAGCAAGGTGATATGTCAACTTACTATCAAGAGTATCTTTAGCTACCGTATTATCACATTGATGTTAATGTTAGGAAGAATGGTTTCAATTTGAGATAATCCATTAAAAAAAAAAAAACCAGTGTGTTCCAACAGCACCCTCAGATTACATGTATGTTACCGTGCCTGTACTTTCTACTCTATCAAAGTTTGTTAAAGTAAAAAAAAAAAAGTGTACTTTATGTACTTGCTTGGAAAACTAAATTAAAATAAATATCTTTCCCTAAATATGCGTTTTACACTCCCCATCGGCTCCCATATGTCATATTAACATTTTCCTTAAATGATCCATTTAATCAACTTTTATAAATACCTGAAGGGAGTAATTCACCCATTATACCTTGAGATGGTATAATAAAATTCAGGAAATAAAAAAAAAGATTACATGCATGTTAACTACTTTATTTGAGAAATTGTTAGAATCATAGAGCAAGACGTGCAAGAATTAGTTTTGCAATATTTAAAAGGGCTTGAGGAATGACTTCCTGTTCATATAGGCTAACTTTTGGAAGATAGGAAATATCTTTGTTTTTTAAATCTACGTGCATCCTTCTCAGACGTGACCCTAAGAATCTAAATAAAAATGAGAACAGAGTTATTATTGTGCAAGCAAATATAGACTTACTCTTTTTTTCATTAAATGCCACAGGGGACATCATTTATCCAGTTATCATTTTCATGAAGGTGAATATATTTTTCTCCAAATGCAGAATTTATACCTCAAATCACTTAGATTAAAGCAAACCAACAAAACTATTTTAAGTTTACTCATATATGAAATTGTCATCTCACAGTTAAAACAAGTGTAATACTTTTAATGAGGAAGACTTTCCTTGTATATAAAAAATCAATTATCACTGTTATCATTATATCTTATTCAATCATGCATGGTTGAAAAATGGAGTTTTACTAAAATAAATAACTATGTATTTAAATTCTTTTTCCAGAAAGGAAAATTCCAAGGTGACATTGGTATAAACTATGCAAAAGTTGTTTGGTTTTTGTTTTTCAACAAGATTGTCCAAAGATGTTTATTTCTTTTAATGATTCTCTTGATCATCAAAAGCCTAGGATAACAGATTTTTCACTATAGATATGTCTGTGAGGAGTTTCAGGAGTAATGAACATATTCTTATCAGGAAGATCTACTTCCCAGCACATCAGTATTTCTCCTTGGTGCTAATGTAGGTTATAACCCCACGTCTCCTTGGTAACAATACTAATCAGCAGAGCTTTAACTCTTGAATAATTTGCAGCTAAATATGCTTCCCCTCTTCCCTTACATTTGTTTTTGTTTTCTCTGTGGGTAATTTTGATATAAAAATACATTTCTGACTTAAGATATAAAACAACAATTAGTTTATTCTCATTTTATTTTTATTTGTTACTAATACCACAGGTGTGCTTATAGAAAAAGCATAAAATAAGATTTTAGTTTTCTTTTGCTTTTTTTTGGGACAAACAAAACTTTGAGGAAGTAACAATTAGTATATCATGGGGAACTGTTTCTTAATATAAAATATATTTTTTACTTCAGATATTTTATATATTGGTGGACTGTTTTTATTAATGATAAAAAATAGCCAAGCATTTTAAACCTCTTGCTGATATTTTAAAATAGTACTTACTGGGATAAATTATTTATCTTATGAAATATCATATCAGATATATTTATGTATATGTAAATATACATATGGGAAGAAAATAGAATAACAATCAGAAAATAATGTTGACCTTAGTATTATATTCTGAATAAATTTAGGTAGCCATTCTTAAATTTTGTCAGTTTTCTTTATTTGTTTTATAGAAACAGGTCAATGTTTTTGCTTGAGTTTGATTTTTAGGTAAATTGTTTCACAGAAAAAACAAACAAAAAATTAAGTCATTTCAATGAGTAAATGATTTAATATTTATTTAGGATTACATGATTCTAAAAGAAACTTTTGAACCCATTAGGATTTCAAGATTTTGGGATGGCAGAATTGATTTTGGCATTATAAGGAAAGCAACACTGAGAAGTTAAGAACGGTGTTTCGATTTTCAGATTTGTTGATGACCTCTAACATGCTAAGCCTGAAATCACTTGTTCTACTATTAAAAAGGATCACTTGATAAATTATACATTCACTGATTCCAAAGTTCTATGTTTGTATGGCAGTGCCATGTCCCTTGGCAAGAAAGTCTTCTTGTGAGTAGAATTATTTGTTATTGATGACAATAATCTCACAACAGTTTTCCTATTGTAGAAAGATTTAAAAACTAACATCACACTGGGGTTCCTGGATGCCTCTATTAAAATTATTACAATTATTAGCTACCCAACACACAACTGGTTTGTTGAATGAGCACAACATGCAGAGAGCAATCACAAAGCAACTTTGCATCTCCCATATCCTATAGTGTTTGTTCAGTGAGAGAAATTCTTCCTCTTCCCTTTGAAACTCAATCTAACTTTTTAGAGACTCAACTTTTTTCTCACTCATAAGTCAGAAAATGTCCTATAATCATTTTTTTCTCTTAGCAAACATATATTCCTAAATCTAGCCTAATAATAAGCAAGCTGCCTATTTAAGATTAAAGGTCTGATATATGCTTATATTATTATACCATAAACTTAGAAGCTTAAAACAACACCCATTCATGAGATCACAGTTTTGTAGGTCACATGTCTGGGTGTACTTGGTTGGATCTTCTTCGATTCTCACCAGACTGAACTCAAAATGTTGACTGGGGGGCAGGTGCCAAGATGGTGGCATAGCAAGGTGTGGGATTTAGTTCATGTTCCAGATGAACTAAATAACCAGGAACAGTATAGAACAGCTTCTGGGGCCATGTCAGTGACCAGACACACAGCATACCCAAGTCTGGACCAGCGGGACCAGCTGTGAGCCCCCCCCAAAACCATGAGTTTCCCAAGCCATGGTGGCCAGCGCCACTCCTCCACAGGCTGCTTCCCAGAGTGGAAAGGAAAGAGACTTTACCAGCAATAGGGGCTAAGTGCAACTAAGCTTCAATTGTGCAATTAATTCACAAATTCTGACTACTAAAAATGGGCCCCCAGCTCAGGTGAACCTGGTCAAAGCTGAGGTCGCTGATTTTTGCCCCAGCACCAAGGGGCAGGGCTGACAGAAAAATAAAAAAAGAGAAACAGAAGTTTTTATGGCTGTGTTTCTATGGCTTGACTGCCTTTGGATACAGTGGCAGGGCTTCTCAGGCTGCAACTGCTCCAGGCATAGGCAGAAACAAGCATATTTGAGAGCTTGTCTAGAGCCTGTGCCTTCCCCAGGGGAGGGGTGAGGCCCAACTCAGATGAAATCCCTCCCTCAAGGAATTCAGACCTCAGGGCTTGGTAATTTGAAGCCATTAAAACCAGCCTACAACCTCTCCTCTGTCTCCACCATGCCCCCAGCAGAAGAGTCTGCCAAAGTTAAAGGTACTGAATCATCTTATGCTGGTGGGACCTGCAGGCAGACAAGCACCACATGCTGAGCAGGATAGGAAAAACAGAGTCCAGAAACTTCACAGGAAAGTCTTTCAACCTGCTGGGTCTCACCCTCAGGGAAAACTGATGCAGGTGACTCTTTCCTACTGACAGGAGCCCAGTTTGGTCTGGGAAAATCCAGCTGGGGTTTATAATACCTAAGTAGACCCTCCTAAGGGGGGGGGGCACCATACAGGCAGGGCAAGAAACAAGAAAACAAGAACTGAAAAATTCTCCTCAGTTAAACATAACCTAAGCTAGTGGTCCAGAAAAAGCTGAACTGGATGTCAAAGAACAGACAGACAACAAATTCACCCAGCAAGAAAATCCTAGGTAAAAGAAGTGAAAACAATCTCCAGAATAAACTAATTAAGGGAATTAAATGCCTAGACATCAGCAAAAAATAACAAATCACACTAGGAAAATTGAAGATATGGCCCAGTCAAGGGACAAACCAACAATTCAAATGAGATACAGGATTTGAAACAATTAATTCAGAATATATGAACAGACATGGAAAACCTCATCAAAAATCAAATCAGTGAATTGAGGGAGGATATAACAAAGGCAAGGAATGAACAAAAAAGAAGAAATCCAAAGTCTGAAAAAACAAATCACAGAAACTATGGGAATTAAAGGCACAGTAGGAGAGATGAAAAAAAAAAAAGGAAACCTACATTGTTAGATTTAGAGAGGCAGAAGATAGGATAAGTGAACTGGAGGATGGAGTACCTGAAATCCAACAAGCAAAAGAAAATATAGGGGAAAAAATGGAAAAATATGAGCGAGGACTCAGGGAATTGCATGATAATATGAAGCACACAAATATGCATGTTGTGGGTGTCCCAGAAGGAGAAGACAAGGGAAAAGGAGGAGAAAAGCTAATGGAGGAAATTATCACTGAAAATTTCCCAACTCTTATGAAAGACTTAAAATTACAGATCCAAGAAGTGCAGCATACCCCAAAGAGAATGAATCCAAAAGGATGTACTCCAAGACACTTACTAATCAGAATGTCAGAAGTCAAAGAGAGAGAGATTCTTGAAAGCAGCAAAATAAAAGCAATCCATCACAGACAAGAGAAGCCCAATAAGATTATGTGTAGATTTCTCAGAAGAAACCATGGAGGTGAGAAGATAGTGGGATGATATGTTTAAATTACTAAAAGAGAAAAACTGCCAACCAAGAATTCTATATCCAGCAAAATTGTCCTTCAAAAATGAAGGAGAAATTAAAACATTTTCAGACAAAAGATCACTGAGAGGATTTGTGACCAAGAGACCAGCTCTGCAAGAAATACTAAAGGGAGCACTAGAGGCAGATACAAAAAGACAGGAGAGAGAGGTGTGGAGAAGAGTGTAGAAATAAAGACTATCAGTAAAGGTAAAAAGAAGAAAAATTAGATATGACATATAAAATCCAAAAGGCAAATTGGTAGAAGAAATTACTACCCATACAGTAATAACACTAAATGTTAATGGATTAAAATCCCCAATCAAAAGACATAGACTGAAGAATGGATTATAAAACAGGACCCATCTATATGCTATCTACAGCAAACACATCTTAGACTGAGGGATAAACATAGGTTGAAAGTTACAGGTTGGGAAAAGATATTTCATGCAAATAACAATCAGAAAAGAGCAGGAGTAGCTATACTAATATCCAACAAATTAGACTTCAAATGTAAAACAGTTAAAAGAAACAAAGAAGGACAATATGTATTAATAAAAGGGACAATTCAGCAAGAAGATATAACAATCATAAATATTTATGCACCAAGCCAGAATGCTCCAAAATACATGAGGAAGACACTGAAAAGAGAAATAGACACATCTACCATAATAGTTGGAGACTTCAATTCCACATTCTCATCAATGGACAGAACATCTAGACAGAGAATCAATAAAGAAACAGAGAATTTGAATAATACAATAAATGAGCTAGACTTAACAGATATATACAGAACATTACATCCCACAACAGCAGGATACACCTTTTTCTCAAGTGCTCGTGGATCATTCTTAAGGATAGACCATATGCTGTGTCACAAGGCAAGTCTCAATAAATTTAAAAATATTGAAATCATACAAAACACTTCCTCAGATCATAAAGGAATGAAGCTGGAAATCAATAATAGGCAGCGTGCCAGAAAATTCACAAATAAGTGGAGGCTCAACAACACACTCTTAAACAACCAGTGGGTCAAGGAAGAAATTACAAGAGAAATCAGTAAATATCTCGAGGCAAATGAAAATGAAAACAAAACATATCAAAACTTATGGGATGCAGCAAAGGCATTGCTAAGAGGGAAATTTATTGTCCTAAATGCCTATATCAAAAAGAAGAAAGGGCAAAAATCGAGGAATTAACTGTCCACATAGAAGAAGTAGAGAAAGAACATCAAACTAACCCCAAAGCAAGCAAAGGAAAGAAATAATGAAGATTAGAGAAGAAATAAATGAAATTGAGAACATGAAAACAATTGAGAAAATCAACAAAACCAGAAGTTGGTTCTATGAGAAAATCAATATGATTGATGGACCCTTAGCAAGATTGACAAAAAGAAGAAGAGAAAGGATGCAAATAAATAAGATCAGAAATGGAAGAGGAGACATAACCACTGGCCACACAGAGATAGAGGAAGTAATGACAGGATACTATAAACAACTTTATGCTAATAAATATGACAATGTAGATGAAATGGACAACTTTCTAGAAAGGCATGAACAAACAACTTTGACTCGAGAAGAAATAGATGACCTCAACAAACCGATCATAAGTAAAGAAATTGAATCAGTCATTAAGAAGCTCCCCCAAAAGAAAAGTTCAGGACCAGATGGTTTCACATGTAAATTCTACCAAGCATTCAAGAAAGAATTAATACCAATCCTGCTCAAACTCTTCAAAAAATTGAAGAGGAGAGAAAGCTACGTAAGTCATTCTATGAAGCTAAAATCACCCTCATATCAAAGCCAGATAAAGATATTACAAAGAAAGAAAACTACACACCAATCTCTCTAATGAATATAGATGCAAAAATCCTCAACAAAATTCTAGCAAATCAAATCCAGCAATACATTAAAAGAATTATACACCATGACCAAGTAGAATTCATCCCAGATATGCAAGGATGATTCAACATAAGAAAATCAATGCATGTAATACACCATATCAACAAATCAAAATAGAAAAAACACATGATCATCTCAATTGATGCAGAGAAGGTATTTGACAAAATTCAACATCCTTTCCTGTTGAAAACACTTCAAAGGATAGGAATACAAGGGAACTTCCTTAAAATGATAAACGGAATATATGAAAAACCCACAGCTAGCATCATCCTCGAGGGGGAAAAACTGAAAACGTTCCCCCTAAGATCAGAAACAAGACAAGGAGGTCCACTATCACCACTGCTATTCAACATTGTGTTGGAAATTCTAGTCAGAGCAATTAGACAATAAAAAGAAATACAAAGCAACAAAATGGGAAAGGAAGAAGTAAAACTCTCACTGTTTGCAGATGAGATGATAATATATGTCAAAAACCCTGTAAAATCCACAGCAAAACTACTAGAGCTAATAAATGAGAGAAGCAAAGTGGTAGGTTACAAGATCAACACTCAAAAATCTGTAGTGTTTCTATACACTAGTAATGAACAATCTGAGGGGGAAATCAAGAAAAGAATTCTATTTACAATTGCAACCAAAAGAATAAAATATTTATAAATAAATTTAACTAAAGAGTCAAAAGACCTATACAGAGAAAACTGTAAGAAATTGTTCAAAGAAATCACAGAAGACCTAAATAGATGGAAGGGCATACCATGTTCATGTATTGGAAGACTAAATATAGTTAAGATGTCAATTCTACTTAAATTGATTTACAGGTTCAATGCAATACCAATTAAAATCCCAAAAACGTACTTTTCAGAAATAGAAAAACCAATAACCAAATTTATCTGGAAGTGCAGTGTGCCCCGAATAGCTAAAAGCATCCTGAGGGAAAAAATGAAGTTGGACGTCTCACGCTACCTGACTTTAAGCTGTATTATGAAGCTACAGTGGTCAAAACAGCATGGTACTGGCATAAAGAAAGATAAACTGACCAATGGAATAGAATAGAGTGTTCAGATATAGACCCTCTCATCTATGGACAACGGATCTTTGATAAGGCAGTCGAACCAACTCCCCTCAGACAGAACAGTCTCTTCAATAAATGGTGCCTAAAGAGCTCATATCCATATGCAAAAGAATGAAAGAGGACCCATATATCACACCCTATACAAAAATTAACTCAAAATGGAGCAAAGACTTAAACATTAGATCTAAGACCATAAAACTGTTAGAAGAAAATGTAGAGAAATATCTTATAATCTTATTCTACGAGGTGGTTTCCTAGACTTTACACCCAAAGCACAAGCATTGAAGAAAGAAAGAAAGAAATGGGAACTCCTCAAAATTAAACACTTTTGTGCATCAAAGAACTTCGTCAAGAAAGTAGAAAGACAGCCTACACAATGGGAGACAATATTTGGAAACGATATATCAGATAAAGGTCTAGTATCCAGAATTTATAAAGAGATTGTTCAACTCAACAATGAAAAGACAGCCAACCCAATTACAAAATGGGCAAAAGACTTGAACAGACACTTCTCAGAAGAGGAAATACAAATGGCCAAAAGGCACATGAAGAGATACTCAACATCCCTGGCTATTAGAGAAATGCAAATCAAAACAACAATGAGATATCATCTCACACCCACCAGAATGGCCATTATCAATAAAACAGAAAATGACAAGTGCTGGAGAGGATGTGGAGAATGAGGCATACTTATCCACTGTTGGTGGGAATGTCAAATGTTACAAGCACTGTGGAAGGCAGTTTGGCAGCTCTTCAAAAAGCTAAATATAGAATTGCTGTATGACCTGGCAATACCATTGCTAGGTATCTACTCAGAGGACATGAGGGCAAGGACACAAACAGACATTTGCACACCAATGTTTATAGCAGCTTTATTTACAATTGTAAAGAGATGGAAACAGCCAAAATGTCCATCAACAGATGAGTGGCTAAACAAACTGTGGTATATGCACACGATGGAATATTATGCAGCCATAAGACAGAATAAAGTTATGAATTATGTAAGAACATGGATGGACCTTAAGTACATTATGCTGAGTGAGATTAGCCAGAAACAAAAGAACAAATACTGTATGGTTTCACTGATATGAACTGACATTATTGAATAAACTTGGAGAATTTCATCACAGATAGAAATAGGATAAGATATTTGGTAACTGGAGCTGAAGGAATACAAATTGTGCAACAGGACTGAATGTAAAAACTCAGAAATGGACAGTACAATATTACCTAACTGTAATACAGTTATGTTAAAACACTGAATGAAGCTCAATGTGAGAATGATAGAGGAAGGAGGGCTGGGGGCACAAATGAAATCAGAAGGAAAGATAGATGAGAAAGACTGAGATGGTATAATCTAGGAATGCCTAGAGTATATAATGATAGTGAGTAAATGTACAAATTTAAAAAATGTTTTTGCTTGAGGAAGAACAAAGAAATGTCAATACTGCAGGGTGCTGAAAATAGATGGTAATTAATATTTTAAAATTTCAATTTATGTGTGAGACTAAAGCAAAAATGCTTATTTTGTACAAAATTTATATTTTCACTGGTGCATTTCCTAATATAAATTTTGTAGCCAGCTTAATTGAACACCATAAGTACATGCAACTTTGAGTAGGACATGAGATTTTGTTGGCTTGTCCAGAGTGATAACCCAGTAAATTCCAGAGTGATTTGAACAGTGAATAACAAAGTATTTGCGAAGTCCCCTTGGGGGAATGGTGAGAAAGGGGGACAATTCAACTTCCCCAAGTTGAATTCTTGATATTCTCACAAGCAGTGCAGGCAACCAAAGCTATAGGCTGAGCCCCCAATTCTTGAGGTTTGTTCATATGAAACTTAACCCCACAAAGGATAGGTCAAGCCTACATAAAATTAGGCCTAAGAGTCACCCCCAAGAGAACCTCTTTTGTTGCTCAGATGTGGCCTCTCTTTCCAGCCAACACAACAAGCAAACTTATCACCCTCCCCCTGTCTACGTGGGACATGACTCCCAGGGGTGTGGACCTTCCTGGAAACATGGGACAGAAATCCTAGAATGAGCTGAGACTCAGCATCAAGGGATTGAGAAAGCTTCCACCAAAAAGGGGAAGGGTGAAAAGAGGCAAAATAAAGTGTCAATGGCTCAGAGATTCCAAACAGAGTCAAGAGGTTATCCTGGAGGTTATTCTTATGCATTAAATAGATATCACCTTGTTAGTCAAGATGTAATGGAGAGGCTGGAGGGAACTGCCTGAAAATGTAGAGCTGTGTTCCAGTAGCCATGTTTCTTGAAGATGATTGTATAATGATATAGCTTTCAGAATGTGACTGTGTGATTGTGAAAACCTTGTGTCTGATGCTCCTTTTATCTGTCTTATCAACAGATGAGTAAAACATATGGAATAAAAATGAATAATAGGGGGAACAAATGTTAAAATACATTTAGATTGAAATGCTAGTAATCAGTGAAAGGGAGGGGTAAGGGGTATGGTACGTATGAATTTTTTTCTGTTTTCTTTTTATTTCTTTTTCTGAATAGATGCAAATTTTCCAAGAAATGATCATGATGATGAATATGCAACTATGTGATGATATTGTGAATTACTGATTATATATGTAAAATGGAATGATCAAAAGCTAAGAATGTTTGCATTTGTTTGGTGTTTTTTTATTTTAAATAAATTTAAAAATAAAAAAAAAACACATAGGCTGGATTGGGATTTTATTTGCAGGATCTGGAGAAAAGTTCACTTCCAAGTTGTTCAGTGTATTGGCAGAAATAAATTCATTGCTGCTGTAGAACTGTGGTCCCCATCATCTTGGTGGTTGCCAGCCAGGCATCACTTTCAGCCCCTAGAGGCTGTTCAATGCATGTGGCCCTCTCCATCTCAGCACTGAAGAACTTAGGTTGTATTCCTCTTACACTTTAAATCTCTCTGACTTCCCCGTCTGCAACTAGTCAAGGAAAACTTTCTACTTTTAAAGGGCTCATGTGATTGGTGTAGGACCACCATTGAGATCAGTTGGTTAGTAACTTTAATTACATCTTCAGAATCCTTTTTTGCCTTGCAGTGTAATGTGATCATGGGACTGAAGATCAGCTAGGCTACCTCACAGTGCTGCCTTTGTTGATGCTGGGTCCCTGAACTTGGGAAGGTGAGCATGATAGGTGTCTTGCCTTCCTCAATCCGCTTCCTTCAGCTTGCCACTTATGGTTTCTGATCTCTCTGGTTTGGGGTAGACAGGGCTTTGGATGGAAGGGTTTGGTGAAAAACATGGTGATGGGAATGGAAATGTTCTTATTTGATTATTGGTGTTATAAATTGACTTTTCACCTTCTGGGCTTAGAAGATGTTTTAAACTGTTCCTTTCCTGGTGAGAGTACAAGATCCTTCAAGAGTTTTTAGAATTCTTCTCTTCCTTCATATTTGCATTGATATGTGAATTGGAAAGAGCTAATGAATGTTTATGCTTTCTTTTATAGTTATCCATGTAATTATCTCTGCTGGTGTTCTTTATTTCTTCTTGTGGATCTTATCATATAATATCCTCACTTATCAGTCTGAAGGACTTCCTTCGGTATTTCTTATAGAGCAACTCTGTCAGTGATCCGTTCTTCCAATATTTGCCTGTCTGAGGGTGTCATTTTGTTTTCATCTCTGCATACTAGTTTTACAGGATATAGAATTCTTGATCTACAACCCTTTTCTTTCAACATTTTCAGTGTTATCTTGCTGCTTTGTGGCAGTCAGCTTCTGTTTTTATTGAGGATCCCTTGCACGTGATGAGTTACTAGTTTCTTGATGTTTTAAAATTTTCTCTTTGCCTTTGTCTCATAAAGTTTAACTATGATGTTTCTAGGACAGGATATCTTTGGGTTTATCCTACTTGGAATTCATTGAGTTTCTTGGATGTGTAAATTGATCATTTATCAAAGGTTTGAAATTTTTGGCCATTATTTCTTAAAATACCTTTTTTTCTGGACTATTCTATCTGTGACTTCCATTATGCATTTATGGTGTACTTTGGTATCCCATGTTTCTGTGAGTCTCAGTTCATTTTACTGCATTCTTGTTTCTTTCTGTTCCTTATACTGCTTAATCCCTGTTGACCTATCTTCAGGATCACTAAAGATTCTTTACTATGCTGGTTCAAATGTGTTATTGAGACCCTCTAGTGAAATTTCACTGATTTAAAGTTTTGTCTGCTAAGGCCAGTATCTGGGACATTTTCTGTTACTGCTTCTTATCTTTGTATGCCAAATTTTTCCAGTTTATTTTCATGTATCATACATTTTTTTAAAAATATATTGTAGCAACTCCAGAATCATAACCCCCCACACCCCACCCAGATTTGTGGTTGTTGCCAGTTTACTTATTTGTTGTTTCTTTGGATCTGCTCATTTGTTTAGTTACTTTCCTGGATTAATTATGTAAATTTGGTATTCCTTAAAATGTGTAGTCACCACGTTCTCTGTTCACTTAAATGTGTGTGTGTGTGTGTATGTGTATGTGTGTGTATGTGTGTGCGCATTTTTTTCATTTTTAAGCCTGCCTTCCTAAGGCCATTGCTTATTCAGCATAGTTGAGTGGTAGCCAATGATCATTCAGAACATTTCCTTAAATGCCTTAGGGCAGTATGTTTTCCACCCTTTGTCAAGTGGACCAGTGTGTGAACATACACCTTAAAATTTTAGCTTTCTCTTCCTGCTTGTGCAAAGCCTCAAGCTCAGAGGTCAGGTCAAAAGACCTGTGACCTCAGGTCTTTTCTGGGCATGTAAACAGCCCTGCACATGCATGAAGCCTTCTATCCCCCAAAATATGTCAGAGCTTTTCAAAGTCCTCTATGGTCCTCTAGCTCTCTGTTCTTCGTTTTAAATTGTTGACATAGTCTGTCTTATTCCAATTGAAATCAACATGTTATACAGCTGCAAAATGAACAGTTCCAGCCAATTGCGATTGTTTTTGCTAACACTCTAGAAACAGGGCTTTTCAGAAGAATTCAGCTCCAAGGAAGATCAAATAATAACAATGCTGTGGGAATGGAGATTCCCCAGGGAGCTGTGAGTCCATTCAAAGTATGAACTGTTCTCTGGGCACATGGTTTAATGGGACTGCAAAAGAGGTCAGCCCATTCTGTTGACTGCAAGACTGCCAGCTTTTCATGGTTACTACAACACAGAGCTGTGGGATAAGGGGAGTATCTCCAGGTTAAAACCCCAGAGACTCCTCAGGTCTTACCAACATTGTCTAATTTTTCTTGAATGTCTTTTTAAATTGTTCTGTGCTTTAGTTTAATGTAAGAATTCTAAAATTGTTGGTTTTGATAGTTTTACCTATTTCTTTTGTGATTTTGAGGGAGAGCAGAATCTCTCATATCCCTCTGCCATTCCAGAAATTCTCTCTTGCTGTATGTTAAATACAAGCATACTTGTTCATCATTTCTCTCATGGTTATCATGGCAATAAGTAATATCTGAAAACGTTTTAAAAGAGCAAAGTGCTATATTAAATTGTAGACTAACAATTATATTTAAAAAAATATAGGTTTCAAAAAATCAATTATAAGCATAAACTAAAGTTAAAGAAAACAGAATGAAGTATAATACAGGATGTCAGCAGTTTTATATTAAAATAGAATAGGAAAACTATATATTGATTAAATGTGTATTTTTGGTTGGTAAAATGATAGAAGAGAATACAGTTGGAAGGAAAGTAATGATAGTAATAGATTTTAAAGCAGAGTCACTGGATTAAAGTAATTAAGAAATATTATTCTGGAAATATAGGGATGTTATTGCTATTGTTAAGAGTATATATAGTAATAATGAAGTACAGAAATAGAAGAAATGATACTCTGGACAAGAAAAAATGAATTGTTGTGCTTTTTTTTATATAAACCCATAAGATGGAAATATCCTCCAAACATCTTTACTTCTCCATTGAAATCATCATATATCATATATTATGATCAAACATGGATTTATATGAACTATGCCTAGCTTTTTTTTTTTTTTTTTTTGTGCATGTCCAGGAATTGAACCCAGTTTTCCCGCATGAAAGGTGAGCATTCTACCACTGAGCCACCCATGCACTCTATACCTTGTATTGGTGTCACACTTGTCAAAATGATTTCCTTAATGTGCAATTTAGAATGTAGAAATAATACTAATTTATTCATTTGAATTATACTTTGAAATTTATAAAAATGCTGCTATTTAAATCCCTTATAGGAAAAAGTAGCATTCAAGCTCTTTCTTCAGGGATTCTCAGATCACGTCTTTCCACTACTATCACCCCATTTCAGCTCTTCATTGCTTTATAATAATTGCTTCCTATGTATTCACCTTTCTTCCTGTTACAGCACAATTATAAATTTTTAAAGCATGGTTTACATACAAATAGTGAATAAACACATCAGAAATTTTTTCTACTCATTCATTAATGAAGCCACTAAGATGGTGATAAAGCTGGCTGAATAATAAAGAGCAATTGAATAATAGGGCATTATATAGTCTGTCATGAAAAGTGTTTTTGTTTTAAAAAAGTGGGATATAATATCAGTTATTATCCTCTAAAGCAATTAAATAATAATCTTTGGGGTTATATTTTCTATCAAGCAGAAATCTGTAAATTAATATGTAGCATCATAGCTTCTGTAATCTAACAAAATAGTAATGATGTCAAATTAAGTAATTTAATAGCATTTAAAATTATTTTAAATAATACCTTAGTATGACATTAAAAAGTCATGCCACTCATCATTTTTTTCATTTTGTCTTTTTTTCCAAGTTTTACTTTTTTTTTCTTCTAAATATTTCCTTTTCTTCTGGTAAAAAGCAGAGATACTTTATCATTCTTAAATCACTTTAGCCATGTATCGCTCCTTTGCATGAAGTTATCTTTGTTGAGAACTGCTTAAAATCTAACACTGTCCCCAGGTCTTTGTATTATGTCTTAATTCTATCCTATTTTGTTGATACCATTATTCTGTTTTTATAACATGTAATTCTTTATTATCTCTTTTCCTGCAAACCACTCTCCCTTTACTCAAATGTCTCACAACACCTGAAGCTTAACATATTCAGTTATGAACTTAGCATTTTCCTATTCTCCCAAAATCCCGCTCCTTCTGTGTTTCTTATTTTAATTGATAAAGTCCCTTTCCTCTCAGTCTTCAAAGTCATCTGTTGGAGTATGAACAGGCCCAATAGGTAGCAATCCTTTGGTTTCTCTAACTTCTGAACCACTTGGGAAATAGGACAGAAGAGTGGAGGGGAGATCAAAATAGCCTCTCTATTATTTATAAAGCAGAAATTAGAAAATGGAACTTGTAACTGCAGCATCTTGGACACCCTATTTCTGAACTCCAAAGTTTATTGGCAGTGCTGGCCTACCATATGCCTCCCAACCCAGGGGGTTGTGGGTAGGCTTCCCTGTAAAACTAATGGAGAACCATTAAGACTTACCCTCTATGTAGACAGCTTGCCTTGTAAGGGAAAGGGAGGAGGAAATGTTCAAAATCTACATCTCAAATGACTCAAATCATTGCATCTTCTTCCCCAGGCTAGGGATGAGTAATGAGGCAGGAAGAGTCCGTGAATGTTATATTTCTAACTGTCCTGCCTCTTGGAGAAATTGGCAATAACTTTCTTCTAGCACTGCATCAATCCACCCATCTATGAGCCACTGCATGCAGTAACATGAGGGGACACAGTTATTTAGTATTTTATCACATTCCATGTGCATCCCCTACAGTTGTGCAAAGTTATCAATCCTGTCAATTCTCCATCCTAAATATCCTTTAAATCTCTTTCCTCATCTTTATTTCTATTGCCACTCTTTCAGCTCATAATTTAATCATCTTTTGCTTCAAAATTTCTAATAGCCACTATTTCTAACTTTATGCATATCACCACATGACTAAACTTTCTAAAATGCAGGTCTGATTGTTTATTCTCTACTTGAAGTCTTTTATTGGCTCCCATCATCTATAGCAGGGCTTTCTAATATTTTAAATATTTTTTTAGGAAACTTTTTAGTATGGTTTATAAGGTCCATTGCAATATTACCTCCACCCAAATACTTATCTCTTTATAGTCATCATGTAACTGTCTAGCAATAGTGAACTAAGCATAATGTTCTGGAAATCCCATGCTGTTTTAACCTTTTGAGTCATTGGTACATTCTTTTTCCTCCCTCCTAAATGGTTTTCTTTCCTTTGCCATTTGGAAAATGATGGTTTATACTTCTAAATTCTAAACTTAAGTGATGTGCCTCTTACACACATACTACAGTGTTTTATTTCATGTCTCCATGTTTAGATATCTGCTTTCACTAATAAATTTTGAACTCAAAAGACAGTGTTTTCAATTTTGTTCACACTGGGTGCTTAATCAATGAGAGGACATTATTTGGTCTTCCTCTTTGGTAAAGCTATAGTAATGACTTAAGATGATCTTTGACTCATTTAAAGTACAGGGAGAATGCTTTAGTGAATATCGTTCTTTTGTTTTTTCTACATAGTGCTTTTCAGAACTACTTAACATTATTACTCGATGTCCAGTTCAATCATTGTTTGTGTCTTATCATGCTGTTTGGATTATAAACTTCCTTAAGGAAAGGAATATGCCATTGCCAATATTTATGTCCCATAGAACCTGGTTCCCAACTAGAAAAAAGAGTGGATACCTGATAGTATTTGTTCACACATCCACTGATTGATTACCACACCCGTTCAGAGAGTCTGGGTCAGTTTTCTGTTTTAGGACCACCATGTGCAGAATCTCCAAGATGGAATTTGTAGAAGATTATGCTGGTAGGGAAAAGCTATGGTTTTATAAACATTGATGACATTGAAGTCAATCTATCCAGAAATAGTTCTTTGTACTTGAGGCTTTATTTGTCCACAAATAAGTGACAGCCTTTTACTCTGATGTTCTTATATATCAATGATCTATGCCATTATTAAACATCTCAAACTTTTATATGCCAAAATTCTTAATGTTTTAAGTTCAGTCAATTCAAATATACACTAGAGTTCAAAAGCAAGTTTATCCCTTTTTAAATGAAATACTTTCTTCTCATAGACAGTGCAGCCTGTAATGTTTACCACTTTTCCTAAGCTCGCACGAACGATAATGTCAACCTTAACTTTAATTTTTATAGTTTTCTTTACTTAGGTAAATTTATGTAATTTTTTCTTCCTTAGTCTCTCTATATAACATTGTTATTACTTTAATTATAATTATATATTTGTCTTATTTAAGATTCTTTCTTATAATAGGTATATATTTTTAAAAAGTCATAACTATCAGGTACCTGGTATAGAAGAGGATGGGTAGATTCTTCCAGTACTAAAGAAAGGCAGAGTTTATATAGCTTTGTTTTGTTTTGTTTTGTTTTTTTAAACCAGAACCTCTGTGTTTACAAATTGGTTGGTCTTTTTTTGACAAGAAAAAAAGAAAGTGCTTTTGGATATTAGACTTGTCTATTGAGAATGATTAAAATCAGTAATAGTTCCCTTGGCCTAGAATTACAGAAGTATCAGCCCAGTGGATTTAAGTAAAACAACCAATCAAATAATTCTTTTTGAAATAGATAGTTGATCTGTGTAGGAATGACATCCTTTGAAATGCAGCCAGGAAGAATTTTTGTTTCAAAACGTTATCACAAGCAGAGTTCATAATGCATTTCCTCCCTACCTGGACATGAAGCATTTTTGATAAAAATAATTAGTTCAGTTTTAATACTTATTCACAAGTTTTTGTTCTTCAATTTTACAATTATGATGCCTTAATTATCAATTTCTTTTCAACAAGGAATTTGGATGGGAAGTCATATAAAATTATAGTTCATTTATTAATCTTCATTTAGAAATTATTTTTAATGGCTCCAAAATTGTAATGGCCTATAAACAAAGGAAATTATAACACATTTTTGCTAATAGGAAATTAATAAGCCATGTCAGAGTTCCTTGTAGGTTTCACTGATGATACAGTATTAATTAAATGGCAAGTTCAAACCATGCCAAAGATTGATTTTAAAAAAGTGTATTTTAAACTCATTTTTAGAATAAGTTCATATAAAATGTCAGGCCTAGTTTCTCTGTGAACCCTAAACTCAAATCTATGCATATGGTAATTTAGTTTTATAACCTTTTAATTAAACTGCATTTCCAAAAGAGCTTTATATTTAGATTGAAAGCCTGCTTAATAGTTAGAAACTATAGCAGTTTACATTTTGTGAAGTTAATGTTACAGCTACTATAAGACTAAACTCTCTGCAATTTTTGGCAAAACTATACTTTACAAAACATTGATTCCCTACAATACAATTCATAAAAAGAAAATCATGACAATAATATGCCCCATAAATATAGACATGTCAGTTATACCCAATATGTAATATAACCATTAAAATATAATCTATTATAGCAGATATTTACTGTGTACTTTTTCTCTTTTGTACTATGCTGTATAGTGTTTCTAGTATAAATGGTATTGCATCTTGGTTGGTTAGTAAATATTGACCATTCAATTTTTAGGAAAATATTTTAATGGATGTTTCAGTTTGTTAGCTGCCAGAATGCAATATACCAGAAATGGAATGGCTTTTAAAAAGGGGATTTTAATAGGTTGCTAGTTTACTGTTCTAAGGCTATGAAATTGTCCAAATCAAAACAAGTCTATAGAAATGTCCAATCCAAGGCATCCAGGGAAAGATATCTTGGTTCAAGAAGGCCAGTGACATTCAGCATTTCTCTCTCAGCTGGAAGGGCATGTGGAGAGCATGGCAGCATCTGTTAACTTTCTGTCCAGGCTTCTTGCTTCATGAAGTTTCCCAGGAGGCGTTTTCCTTCTTCAGCTCCAAAGGTCACTGGCTGGTGGACTCTGTGATTCTCGTGGCTATGTCGTTCTAAAGCTTTCTCCAAAATGCTTCCTCTTTTAAAGGAGTCCAGTAAACTAATCAAGACCCACATAGAATGGGTAGAGATATGTCTCCATCTAATCAAGTTTAATAGCCACAATAGATTCAGTCACATTTCCATGGATATAACCTGGTTAAGTTTCCAACCTATGGTGCTGAATATGGATTAGAAGAAACTGGTGCTCTCCCAAGATTGATTAGGATTAAAACATGGCTTTTCTAGGTACATAAATCCTTTCAAACCAGCACAATGGATAAACTGTGTCTCCTTAGAAACTTGATAAAATCACTTCTATTTGCAACTATGCACAAATAATAAAAATCTGACATTTTAAAATTTAGTTACTTGAACCAAGATCCTCATAAAAGCAATCTAGTAAAACAAATGATCACCAGTGAGTTTATTTTCATTGCCGATATTTATTTTCCCTCCAGGTTCTAGACTGCTGTGCCTTGTATGGCAGAGTCTGTAGTCAGGGGCTCAACAAAATCCCTTTTCTGTTACTGAGCATAGTTACCTTCCCAGCTTCTCTTGCAGTTAGATTGGAGCCATGTAGCTGTCTCTGGTTAATAGACAAGAGGGAAATCATAATGGCCTGGCCATGAAAGATATGATTTTTAATGATCTCATTCTCTTATCTCTGTCTAGAAGTGAAATGCTCTAAGATAGAACCACATAATGGCAGGAGCCTAGATGCTGAGATTGTTTTCTTGGGTAGGATTGACTAGAAGAATGGCCCAGTGAGGAAACACTGGTAGTCAAACAATTCATCAAAGATATTCGGTCAATCTCCTAAAATCAATTCCAGGAGCTAGAACAAATATGGATAGAAACAAAATAAAATTCTATATAGAACTAAAGGATGTAAGAAAGATGATGTGTGAATACGACAAAGAATTAGAACATTCCAGAATTTATGGGGATGAAAAAAGCTATAATGCGGATTTAAAATACACTAGAGGCATTCAGCAGCAGATTAAGGCAGAATAAAGAATCAGTAAACAAGAAGATAGAACATCAAAATCATACAGTTGAAAGAGCAGATAGAGAAAATAATTTTAAAAAGTGGTGAAAAGAACTGAAAGGATATGTGGGACAACGTGAAGCATATCATATATGCATTATAGAAATCCCAGAAGGAAAAAGTGGCAGAAAGAATATTTGAGGAATTATGACCCCAAATTTCCCCACTCTCATAAAAGTCATAAATATATATGTCCGAATATAATGAACTCAAAACAGGATAAACCCTAATAGACTTACTCCATGACCCATACTAATCAAATAGTCAAATGCCAAGTTAAGGAGAGAAATCTGAAAGTAGCAAGAAAAAAGTGATTTGTTACACACAAGGGAGACTCAGTACAAATAAATGATGATTTCTCATCAGAAACAAGGGAGACAAAAAGGCAGTGGTATAACATCTTTAAGGCACTGAAAGAGAAGAACTGCCTGCTCCCAATTTTTTATCTAGTAAAACTGTCCTTTAAAAATGAGTGTGAGTTTAAGACACTTGCAGGTAAACAAAAACTATAAGAGTTTGTCAACAAAAATCCTACAGGAAATGCTAAAGAGAATTCTTTGTGTTGAAAGGAAGGAAGGAGATAGGAACTTGGAGCAGTAGGAAGATATTTACTCCACATGGGTGAATGCAAAACCCCATAGTAGAATATCCTCATTATGTAACATCACTCTTTCTTTCCCCTAAGATACAATTGAGTAATAAATAGCTGTATTTCATGTTATGAACACTCAAAATATAAACTGGTAATATATTACAGAAACAACATTATTAGGGGTAAATGGATTAAACTCTCCAATCAAAAGAAACAGATTGGCAAAGAGGATTTAAAGTATGATCCAACTATATTGTTAACAAGAGACTCACCATAGACCTATAACCAAAAATAGGCTGAAAGTGAAAGCATGAAAAAAATATTCTATGTGAATAGTAACCAAAGAGTGCTAGGGTAACTATGGTAATATCAGACAAAATAGACTTTAAGTTATAAATTGTTATGAGACAAAAAAAATGACACATATATTGATAAATGGGTCAATCTACCAAGAAGAAATATCATTAACATTTATGTATCTAATCACAGTGTCCCAAATTGCATGAGGAAAACTGGCAAAACTGAAGGGAGAAATAGACATTTCTACAGTAATAGTTGGAGACTTCAGTACACTACTTTCCTTAGTGGGTGGAACATCTATACAGAATTTCAAAAAGGAAATGGGGAGTTTGAACAATGTTATAAGTGAACGAGGCCTTACAAACATATACAGAACACTACAACCCAAATCAACAGGAATGTACATTTTTCTCAAGTTCACATGGAACGATCTTCAGCACAGATCATATGTTTGTTCTCAAAACAAGTTTCAATAAATTTAAAAAGATTGAAATTATACAAAATATCTTCTCTAACCACAATGGAATGAAGCTAGAAATCAATAACAGTGGGAGAACTTGGAAATCCACAAATATATGAAGTTAAACATCATACTCTTAAGCAATCAATGGGTCAAAGAAGAAATCACAAGAGAAATCAGGAAATATATTTGGCATGAGTAAAAAGGAAAACCCAATGTAACAAAACTTGTAGGAAAAAATGAAGACAGTGCTTAGTGGGAAATTCATAACTCTAAATGCTTAAATTATAAAGGAGGAAAGAGCTCAAGTCACAAACCAAACATCACAACAGAAAAAACTAGAAAAGAAGAGTAAACCAATCCCAAATTTAGCAGAAAGAATGAACTAATAAAGATTAGTACTGAGATAAATGAAATAGAAGATAAATGAAAAATAGAATCAATTAAAACAAAAGTGTTTCTTACAGAAGATCAATTAAATTGACAAATATTTAGCTGGATGTTTAGTTTGTAAAAGCTGCTGTAATGCAATACACCAGAAACAGAATGACTTTTAGGAAGGGGAATTATTTAAGTTGTAAGTTTACAGTTCTAAGGCCATGAAAATGTCCAAACTAAGACATCCAAGGAAAATTGCCTCAATTCAAGAAAGGACAATGGGTCCAAAACACATCTTTGTCAGCTGGAAAGGCACATAGCATGTCTTCTAGCTTTCTCTCCCAACTTCTTATTTCATGAACCTCCCCCAGGGGCATTTTCTTGATGCGTCTCCAAAGACCTCTGGCTGTGTGGGCTCTGTTGGTTCTGTTGGCTCCGAGCTTTTGTCAAAATGGTTCCCTTTTAAAGGGCTCCAGTAGGCAATCCCACCTTGAATGGGTGTAGACCTATCTCCATGGAAAACACCTAATTAAAAAGTACTGCCCACAACTGGGTAGGTCAACCTCCATAGAAACAATAGAAAAAGGTCCCATCCGGCAATATTGAATGAGGTTTAAAGGATATGACTTACGAGGTAAACAACAGATTAAAACTGGCATGCTAGCCTAAAAAAATTAAAAAGACAGGATGCAAATATATAAAATCAAGAATAGAAGGGGGAGTATTACTACTATTCCCACAGGAACAAAAAGGATTATAAGATGATATTATAAACAACTGTATGTCAACAAATTAGATAACCTAGATGAAATGGAAAAATTCCAAGAAGCACACAAACTAATTACATTGATTCAAGAAAAATCAGAAGATCTCAACAGACCAATAACAAGTAAAAATTGAAACTAATCAAAAAGTCCCAACAAAGAAAAGCCTCACTGATGAATTCTAGTAAACAGTCAAAGAATAATTAACACCAGTATTGTTTAAACTCTTCCAAAAATTGAAAAGGAACACTTTACAACTCATTCTCTGAAGCCAGTATCATCCTAATAATGCTAAAGTCAGATAAAGATATCACAAAAGAAAATTGCAGACCAATATACCTAATGAATATAGATGCAAAGATCTTCAACAAAAATACTAGCAAACCAAGTCCAACAGCACAATAAAATATACCATTATGAAGCTGGACTTGTACAGGTCATGCAAGGGTGGTCAAGCATAAGAAAATAAATTGATATATCACATTAATAGAATGAGGAAAACACCAAATGATCATCTCAATTTGCACAGAAAAGGCATTTGACAAAATCCAGTGCCTCTTCTTGATAAAAGCACTCAGGATACCCTACTAGAAGTAATCATCCATAACATGGTAAAGGGCATATATGAAAAACTCATAACTAACATCATACTCAATGGTGAAAGAGTGACAGCTTTCCCCTTAGATTAGGAACAAGATCAGATGTCCACTGTCACCACTGTTATTTAACATTGTACTGGAAGTTCTAGCCAGAGCAATTAGGCTAGATAAAGAAATAAAATACAACAAATTGGAAAGGAAGAAGTAAAAATCTTCCTGTTTTCAGATGACATGATCCTATAAATAGAGAATCCTAAAAACGTCAAGCAATTAGGGCCAAAAAACAAATTTAGCAAATTAACAGCTTACAGCATCAGTGTGCAAAAATTAGTGGTGTTTCTATACACTAGTGATGAACAATTGGAAGAAAAAATTAAGAAAAAATTCTACTTAGAACAGCAAATAAAAGGATCAAATATCTAGGAATAAATGTAAGAAAGGGTGAACAGGACTTGGCCATTACAAATTATAAAACACTGTGTGCCAGTTTGAATCTGTGGTGGACCCCAGAAAAGTGATGTCCTTTAATTCTCATTCAATATTGCTGGGTGGGAGCATTTTGATTGTTCCCATGGAAATGTGACCCACCCAATTGTAGGTGGTAACTTTTGATTAGATGATTTCCATGGAGGTGTGTCTCCACCCACTGAAGGTGGAGTTACTTACTGGAATCCTTTAAAAGAGGAATAATTTTGGTGAGTCCCTTTTTGTAGAGCCATGAGAAAGCCAGCAGACACCGCCATGTTCACCATGTGCCCTTCCAGCTGAGAGAGAAACATTGAACATCATCGACCTTCTTGAACCAAGGTATCTTTCCCTGGATGCCTTAAATTGGACAGTACTATACACTTGCTTTAATTGGGACATTTTCTTGGCCTTAGAACTGTAAACTTGTAACTTATTAAATTCCCCTTTTAAAAAGCCATTCCATTTCTGGTATATTACATTCTGGCAGCCAGCAAACTAGAACACACTGCTAAAACAGTGTCCATGGATTGGAAGATTAAATATTGTTAAGATACCCAGTTTACCCAAAATGTTATACAGATTCAATTCAATTGCAATCAAAATTGCAACAGACTTCTTTGCAAAAAAAGAAAAACTAATCATCAAATTCATATGTCCCAAATAGCCAAAGCCATCCTGAAAAGGAACAAAGTTGGAATACTTATATTTCATCATTTTAAAATACGTTACAATCCTGCAGTAATCAGAAAAGTATGGTACTGGTTCAAGGACAGACATATAGTAGTGGAATTAAATTGAGAGTTCAGAAATCATTGGCTAATTGATCTTTGTCAAGGATGCTAAGTCCATTGAGTGATGGAAAGGATAGTTTCTTCAACAAATGGTACTGGGAGAACTTCATAGCCATAAACAAAGAAATGAAGGTGGATCCCTACCTCACACCATATTCAAAAATTAACCCTAAAATGAATCAAAGACCTAAATATATAAGGGAAACATCTCTAGACCTTGTTTTAGGCAGTTGTTTCTTAAACCAAAACCCAAGCAACAAAAGGAAAACTAGATAAATGTGTCTTAATCAAAATTCAAAGCTATTATGCATTAAAGAACTTTATCAAGAAATTAAAAAGGCAATCTATAGAATGGGAGAAAATATTTGGAAATCAGCTATATAATAAGAGCTTAATAACCAGTATATGAAGAACTCCCTACAACTAAACGGCAAAAAGACACACAACCCAATTAAAAATTGGGAATAAAGACTTAAATAGACATTTCCTCAAAGAAGTTATGCAAGGGCCAATAAATATGTCAAAACATGCTCAGTGTCATTAGTTTTCTTTTTTTTTTTTTTTTTTTTTTTTTTTTTTTTTTTTTTTTTTTTTTAAAGGGAAGGAAAGACAGAGAAGGAAGGAAGGATGGAAGGAAAGAAGGGAGGAAGAAAGGGAAACATCTTTAAACATTTTCTTGTTTTATTATATTTTGTTTGTTTGTTTGTTTTTTACATGGGCTGGGGCCGGGAATCGAACCGGGGTCCTCCGGCATGGCAGGCAAGCACTCTTGCCCGCTGAGCCACCGCGGCCCGCCCAGTGTCATTAGTTTTAAGGGAATTTTAAATCAAACTTCAGTAAGATACCATCTCACAACCTCTAAAATAGCTACTATTTTAAAAATGGAATATCGCAAGTACTGGAGAGGATATAGAGAAATAGGAACACTCATTCATTGTTGGTGGGAAGGTAAAATGGTGCAACCACTGTGGAAAAAATTTGTTTATTCCTCAGGTGGTTAAGTACAGAATTACCATTTGATCAGTCTCCCCCCATATCATTACGTATCCAAAAATAATTGAAAGCAGGAACTCAAAAGATATTTTTGCACCCATATCCACCATTGCTAACTGATGGAGCAACCCAAATGTCCATCAGTGGAGAATTTATTTTTAAAATGTGGTGTACACACATACACACACAATGGAATATTATCTGGCCATAAAAATGAAGGAAGTTCTGATGCATGCTAAAATATGGATGAATCTTAAAGATATTATGTTGAATGAAATTAGCCAGACTCAAATGGACAAATATTGTATAATCTCATGCACATGAAATAAGCACAATATGCAAATTCATAAAATCAGAAACTAGAATACAGGTTACCAGGGACTGGGTGAGGGAGGGGAATGGGCATTTAATGTTTAATTGGTATGGATTTTCTGTTTGAGGTGATAGAAAAAATTTGGCAATGGATGTTGTTGATGGAGGCACAAACTTGTGAATGTAATTAACACCATTTTATGTGTATTTGAAAAAGGACAAAAAGGAAATTTTTAGGTTGTATAAAAGTTACCACAAAAAGAAAAAATTGTGGAACTGTACAACCCAAACAGTGAATGCTCATGTAAACAGTGGGCTAAAGTTAATATGATTATTATAAATTGTACCATGAAAGTAGCACACAGATGCAAAATGCTAATAATAAGCAAAAATATGTGTGAGAAGGGGAACTCTGTACTTTTCTGCCTGATTTTTCTGTAAACCTAGAACTGCTCTAATAAAAAATTAAAGGTCACTTACTTTTTTACTCCAATCATATATAATTTTTTCCTTGACAGAATTATCAAGGTGGAGGATAAACTAGAGGTTTCCAGGGGTTAAGGATGGTGAGAGGGTTGGAGTGACTATAAAAGGATTGCTCTAGGGAGAACTTTGTGGCGACAATACAGTTCTGCATGTTGATTGCAGTGGTGATTATGTGATCTTCACTTAAAGGCATAGAACTGTACACAAATATTGTACCAATGTTACTTTCCTCATGTTGATATTGTACTGAAGTTACATTAAGATTTAACCAGTGGGTAACATTGTGTGGAGGATATGCAGAACCTCTCTGCAATATCTTTGTGACTTCCCATGAATCTATTATTGTTTCAAATTGAAAATATTAAATAAAAGAAACATTCACCAGCAGATCAACAAAATGTGGCATATACATACAATGGAATATTATGCAGCAGTAAGACAAAATGACGTCCTGAAGCACATGACAAGATGGTTGAGTCTTGAGGACATAATACTGAGTGAAGTTACCCAAACATAAAAGGATAGATACTGTAGGATTCCACTTTTATGACCAGCATAAAAGTTTAATCAGAGGCTAATAATACAGAATATAGAGGAATTAGAGATACATAGAAGCTTGAGATGCGTGAACCAGCTAATGAGTTGAACTCCAATGTAAGGGTATAGATAGGAGTAAAGGTGGTTCTCTGGTGGGTCTGTAAGTAATATTGAAAATGAACAAGATTGAAAGGGGTTGTAGAGACCTACATGTCCCACTGATTAACACTAGAGATATGAATTAGTTCTTGCAAGAATTGCTTCAAAGATATGATGCTTGTACAGAGTGTTTAAGTCCAGGGTGCAGGGGAAAAACTGCTATTGCATGCTATGAGCTATATTCAAGAGGAAGCCATCAGCACTGCCACAGCAACAGCAGAGGTAAATAATAGGGGAGGGACAAGAATTAAGAGAAGGTTTAGATTTCCTATTTGGCAAGGGTGTGTTTATTGGTTTTCTTTCTCTTGGGAATAATAAAATTATCTAAAATTGAGAATGTTGATGGACTGTGGACTTGGAGCCTTCTGCATGATGCCCAATGAATGCAGGTGGCTGAAGGATGCACTGATGGAGAGGTAGATTGGCAAACTAAGGTGTATACTTATGAACGAAGGCTGTGCTGCTACAAAAAGGAACAGAGTCGTGAGGCATGCAACGATGTGAATGAACGTGTGGGACATTTGATGAGACAAAATAAGTCAGAAACAAAAGAACAAGAATGGTATGGTCACCTTTAGAGATGACTTATAAGAAAACAGGGGCCTAGATTGTAAGCTTTTAGAGCAGGCACATTAAGTCTGGAGTGGTGATTATTATTTTTGGATTTTGAGAGGCTGTTTTATATGTATAACCTGATATTTAGGGATAAGGATGAAGCTGAACAAGTTGGGGTTAAAGTAATTCAGAGCATAAGGAACTACACATCCTCTTTGAGCCCAATGGAAGAAAGGTTTATTTAGTCTGGAACTGAAATTTTCTGTAGTGTAATTTAATTCAGCCTATCTGTATAGCTCATTTGAACAACTGAAACACAGGGAGCACAGAATAAGGAAGAGGTCCTTTAATCCTGTATAGATTATTGTAATGCCTGGATACATCCTAGAGTATATTAAGCAGATAATCAAAAACTATTGGCAAAGTCCCCTGAGGAATGGGAGAAAAATATGAACTATTAAACCTTACCATTAGGGAATCCCATGATATTGTGTCAAACTTTAGGAACATCCAAATCAATAGGCCATGCCCTCAATCAGGAGGCTTACTCCTGTGAAGTTTATGTATATAGCAGAGAAGCTTACAGTACCTATAGGCATGCCTAAGAGTTACTTCTGGAGGACCTCTTTTGTTGCTCAGATGTGGCCTGTCTCTCTAAGCCCAGCTCTGCAAGTGAAATCATTGCCTTCCCTGCTACATGGGACATGACATCCAGGGGTGAAAATCTGTCTCCCTGGCGATATGGGAGATGACTGCCAGGATGAATCCAGACCTGGGACCATGGGATCAGCAATTCCATCCTGACCAAAAGGGGGCAAAGAAGTTTAATTAATAAAGTGTCAATGGCAGAGAGAGTTCAAATAGAGTCAAGAGGCTACTCAAGATTGCTCTTATGCAAGCTTCAGGTAGACCTTGCTACCTATCATAACCTGCCAACCCCCAACCAGGACCATTCCAGCCAATTGTAAAGAACACCTAGGGCAATTTATAAGATTCCACAAAGGGTTCCAGGCACTAGAATAACTTGCCAAAAACCTACAACCTCCAGATGGGTCCCTGGTCCAGATAAGTCCTGAAACCTAGCCTAGCCTCTCCAGAACATCAGATAGTTCCATCTCCCTACCCCATATTAATGACATACCCTTCTAATGTGAGAAATTTAGAATGACCATAGCTCAAACACCCCTAAAGAGAGGGATAGAAAGATCAAAGGTGATGGTGGAGTCATACAGAGAAGATAGGATTTAACAAATGAATATGAATGCTGAATCATTTAATTGATATCTCTTTTAGTCTCCAGTATTTTAGAGAAGCTAGAAGTAAAACTAAATTTGTGAAACTGTAACCTATGTCAAACTCTGAAATATGTTCTACAACTAATGGCGGTGCTGTGCTTTGAAATTTATAAAATTTTTTACAAATAAAGGAGGAGAAAAAGTTGATTGTGATGATAAAAATATATTTAAGCCTTCTAGCTTCCTATATTCTGGAGCAGCTAGAATGAAAAATCTGAGAGGATGGGATGGTTGCCCAAGACAAATTCTGGGATCTGTCCTGTAACTACTTGTTTAAGAGTGCTTTGAAAACTATTGCTTTTTTATTTCTTTGCTTTGTATATATGTTATACTACACAATAAAAAAAGCTAAAAAACAAAACATTCTTTTATTGTAAACCACTAGCTTTCCATATTTATGAAAAACTTGATGAAAAAATTGAGAATAAGCTCTAAATAATATAATAATTATAAAACTGCTTATTAAATTAGTGCTGAGACAGTATTTCACTCTCAGATCAGCAAATATTTTTAAAAGCAATGTATGATTATATTTGTGAAATTATATTATTGTGTGAATATGATTGTGTTCTGAATAAAGAATTGAAATAATATTTAGAAAGGAAGTAAGGTAAGTAAAACAGAGATTAAAAAAAAATAATAAAAACAGTTCCAAAAGATATTTTATAGAATTTGGTAGCAATTCCTTAAAAAAATTCTCACTAAAAGGAAAATATAAGAGAAATACTTAAGTATGATAAACGTTATCTACCAGAAACTTTTTGGAAATGTCTATTAAATGACAGAAAGTTGAAAACATCACTGACGGAATCTAGATCAGGACAACCACACCCACTAATACTGTTTAGGAGGTTTGAGATAGTGCATTACAGTAATAACATGAGGGTGGGCAGAGATGCTGCAGTGGCAGAATTCTCACTTGCTGTGCTGGAGACCTAGGTTCGATTCCTGATGCCTGCCCATGCAAAAAAAAAAAAAAAGACAAAAAAACATGAAATAGTAGAGAAAGATAGAGGAAATAGAACCAAAATCTTACTTACTGATTATGATTGCATGCATAAACAAGATCAGTTATTAAATTACATGCTAAAAGTTATATTATTTAATAATTAATGCTGAGATTTTAATGTCATCAAATATCAACACAGATATGCAAACTTTATTTGCATATCTTGATTAGCTTTTTCTAATCAAGAATTGATTATTTAGAAATATAAATGACTAGAAAAATATAAAATAAAATGTGTGATTCAGGGGTACATGGGGAGTTCAGTGGTAAAATTCTCGCCTACTATGCAGGAGACCCTGGTTAAATTCCTGGCCCAGGACATTGCAAACAAAATTTCATATGATATACATATCATATATCTGTCTGTCTATGTGTGTATAAATATAGAAATACATATATAGGGAGACATAAAAAATGTGATTCAACAAGACTGATTCAGAATCTCTATGAAGTGATCTATAGAAATCTTACCAAAGAATATAAGGCAAATAAATACACACATATCATTTATAAATCAATGACAATATTTAATTTCATAAAATATTCCCTTTTCCAAAATATGCATGATCAATCTTCCACAGTTCAACATTTTCATAAGGAGAGCTAGCTAGCTAGCTACTAATCCAGATAAAATGATTCATCTGGAACAATGACTTTCTTAGATTAAGAAAAAAAAAAGAACAATTTTTAAAGAAACAATAAGCAAAAGAATGTAATGTTGCTATAAGAGAATACAAATAATCCAGGAGATGATTAAACAATTCATGTAACTATGAGATTTTCCTTGGCAAAATGGGCACAGAAATCTGATTGGATGAGATATAAATTACTACGTTCTTTTTTAAATATGATCTGACAATATTAATTTTACATTTAAAGCATTAACCTGTTGACCCTGTAATGCAATATTAAGTTCTGTACTAAAGGAAATGATCAGAAAGTGAATATTTAATACAGAGCTTCTTTTTTGGAGTGGCCCAAAACTAGAAGTAACTTCAATTCTTAAGAAAGTACTCACTGTATTATAAAAAAACTGTATTGTGGAGTACTATGAAACTACTAACATTGAGTGCAATCTAGTGTGACCATATGTCCTAGCTTCCCCAGGATGGTCTCTGGGGACATTCCCCCAGGAAATTAAAGATTTCTGTCCAGACGTAATTATTAGTAGCATAGCCTTTCTTGGTTTAAATGAGAAATTGTATAATCATCCAAGTATATGTTGATGTGAAGGAATTTCCAAAATATATTTCAAGTTATATATAAAGTGGTATTAAAAGAACATAAAAAGTCAATATGTAATCATTTATATGAGCATGCATGGAGGGGTGGAAAAATAGCCACCCAACTGTCAATTTTTGTTATTGGGGTATGGACTGGGGAGTAAATATATCACTTAGATTTTTTTTTATTCTGTAAAGATATTTAAAGGGCAAAAAATAAATGCTGAATAGCTCACTTGGTGCCAATTTTAATTGCGACTTTCAAAAGCCTCATATATTTTCATTTTATGTTAATATTCAATTCTGCAATAAGCTATGCATTTTCCTAATATGATTAAATTACAGAGAACACCAGCTAATTTAAGAAAAATGGAAATTAACAGCTCATTTCAAAAGTTATCAGACATGCCTCCTACAGATATAGTTGTTCCAGCTTGTCTTTTCAGTGGACCCATGATTTTATTCCTGGTGCCATGTCCATCTGATAGTCCCCAGCAAAGGGGGAAGATCACACATTTATTCATCACCTACTATGTATATGGAATTAAGGTAGGTGTTCTAAGAGTGTATTTGGATTCTCCTTTTAGAGATAAACACTCCATGAAGTTAAACTTTCCATTATTTGTACATTTCTTTATTTGGTTAGCAAGTACGGCGTCAACATTCAAACTAAGGTCTGCTTGACTCCCAAATTCTGTCCTTCTCCACCACAGTTTCTCATGAATGTATAGTTCAGTTATTTTTCATTCCTAAAACATTAACATGTATTTCTCTATTCACTCTTAAAGCTCACTGTAAAGGAATTGTTTCTTCTTGAGTAGCAATTCCCAAGTACAAAATTAACCTATGTTTGGAGTTATGTCACTTTTCTCACATGCATGGGAAACTATAAATGGCAGCAAACTTTATTAGTTTGTTTTAAGGAAAGACAGCCTAAGGTTAGAAAAGATAAATGACTTGTCTGGCAGCACATTCCAAATAATGCAGAGTTAAAAACAGAATGTGAACAAGTTAAATGCTCTTTGGCTTCTTAGTCTAGAATACTATTTAAGAGATGCCAGTGATTCTCTGATTTTAGAACATGGTGATGATAATTTATTTTTTTTTTGAATGGGAAGGCACCAGGAACCAAACCAGAATAATAAATTATATTGCTTGCCAGCACTGGTACTAATTATAAGACCTTAGTATTTTGACTTTCTGAAAATCAGATTGAAAAAGATCTATTCAGTTAAGACTATTAGTAATTCATCAAAATTATTTGCTCTGTCCTTTGAAGTGGATACGCTGCTTAAATAATATAATATTTAATGTAAAAGAAAAGATAAATTTTGGTCATGTATTATTTGTGTATAACATTGTAATGGAGCTCTGCTAAATATGACTGTATCAACTGTAGGCATTAGAAGTTTTTAAAATATTTTGTTTATTTGGCGCCAGATATTTGTGTACTGCTATATGATAGGCAGTCTTCTAAACTCCTCTAAGCACTGAGGATAAAAGAATGAACAAAACAAAATCCCTGCTTTCATGAAACTTTCCTTCCAATGTAGGAATATGTGTGTGTGTATGTATAAAATGTCACATGATGGTAAGTGTGCTGAAAAAGAATATCAGAAAACAGACACAAATGGAGGGATGCAATTTATAGATAAAAAGAGCAATCCCTAATAATGCAACCTTGTATCTGAGGCCTGAAGAAGTGAAGGATGTGTGAAGGAAAATGGATATATGCAAAGTGAACAGAGAGTATAAAGGATCTGAGATGGAATGTTCATACAAGCTTGAGTAATGATAAGTTCAGTGTAGTTGAAATGAGTGAGGGTGAAAATTATATGAGATAAAATCAAAGTAACAGCAGGAGAAGAGTAGATGTGGAAACATTAGACCAGCGTATGGACCTTAGTTTTTGTTCTAGGTGATAGAGAAATGCTGTGGGGGTTTTGTAAGCAAGAAGAAATTTGATCCAACTTAAGCTTCCACTGGAAAATATGTTGCATGCAGAACAGGTTTTGGGCACAAGGTTTGGAATGAGATCAGTTAGGAGGGCTTTTACAAGCCCATGCAAAATATGACTGAAGCAGAAACTTTTAGGGAAGATGGTGGACTGGAGAGCTCCAGGACTCAGACCTCTTACCAGAACAACTATTAATGGGCAAGGACTGTCAGAAATAATTATTTTGAAACTCCGGAGGCCAGAAAAACACTGTACAGCATCCAGGGAAGAGAGGGAAGAATAGGCAGATAAATTACAGTAAAGAACTATAAATTGCTATCTCTATGCAGCTGGATACTGGTGCCTACCCCCATCTCATGGCAGCCATCATGGGGTCCAGTTCTGGCTAGTGGCTGGTGCCAAAAAGACATAAAAATCCTCTTCACCAGAAACAGGGATGGGTATGGCCGATCACTGATCACATTTTTGAATTTGGATTGCTGAGTCCCAGCTCCAAGGCTGCCATTGTTTCAACCCTCCAGATAGGAGCAGAGGTGGTAGAGATTTAAAGATGCAGTGCTTCCTCAGGGCTACAGGGGTCAGTTAGCCAAAGAGGTTGCATATCCTAGGAAGGCCAGAAAAGCTCAGCTTTGGGGAACTATAGGAGAAGCTTTTGGTGCTCTTCCTGAACCCTTTCCCAGGGAAATTTAGAGCGGGTCTGTGCCTCATTCATGGGTCCTTGGCCCTCACTTGGCTGGGAAAGACTGACTTGGGAAAGTCTTCTCTGGGACCGCCCCCTTCCCAGAATTTGCCCTCCAGGCAAAAGTGGCATGGGACACTAAAAGGAGTGTAAAAATTTCTGGAGGCAGATAATCTGGAACAAAGAGCTACCAGTATCATCTTCCCAGAAGAGGGAGGTCTGTCTCCTGGAAAACACAGGGCACAATAAAACTCCTATAAACAGGGTAACTCCAGAACAACTAACAAGCAAAAGCTCAGGACAAGACAGAAGCCCACGTGAAAGGGAAATACTTGCATACTGCATTCACCTTGGGCAGACCTTCCTGCTAGGAGGGCTCAAGCTCAAGAAAATCTGTCTTATCACCAGCTACTTACAACACCAAGAAACAAACATCCAAGGGAGTACATTCCATAGTTAACATTTTAATATTTTAAAACATATGGTATGCAACAAGAGTGCAAGACAAAGAGGAAATGATGACAGAGGATAAAAATATTGAAAATATCAATGAAGTAGACAAGGATGTGGACATGCCAAAAAAGTCTTAAAAATAATCTTAAAAATGCTCAAGTAGATGTAGGAAAGTGCAGAGAACTAAAGGATATCAGGAAAATAATGAATGCACAATATGAGAGTCAAAGAAAAGAGAAAATTTCAAAAGGAACCAAATAGCACTACTGGAGTTGAAGATCACAATAACGGAAATGAAAAATTCTCAGGACAGTTTCAAGAGCAGATTGGAGCTGGCAGAAGAAACAATCAGTGAATTTGAAGACAAGACACTTGAAATGAGCCAGGCTAAGGAGCAGAAAGAGATATCAAAAGTCAAAATAGATTAAAACAGATATGTGACATCATCAAGCACACCAATGTACACATTATGGAAATCTCAAAAGAAGAAAGAGAGGAAGGGGCGGAGGGTATAATCAAAGAGATAATGACAGAGCACTTCTCAAACACAGCAAAGGACATGCATATGCATGTTAAGAAGCCCAGAAACACCAAACAGGATAAATATAAAGAAAACTGCAAGAGAAAAGCAATTGGGTACTTATAAGGGAGTCCCAATTAGGTTGAGTGCTGATTTCTCATCGGAAACTGTGAAGGCAAGAAGGCAGTGGGTTGAAATATTTAACATGTTGATGGAAAAACAATGCCAGCCAGGAATTTTATACCTCAGTGAGATGCTTTCAAAAATGAAGGAGAGATTAAACCATTCTCAGAAAAAAGCTGAGGGAGTTCATTATCACTAGACTGTACCTATAAGCAATGCTAAAGGGAGTTCTTCAGATTGGAAAGAAAGGACGCTAGATGAGTTGCAAAGCAGGACAAAAAAAAAAAAATAAAGACCTGCAGAAAAGATAACCATTTGGGTAATTATAAGTGCCAATATAATTGTATTGCATTATTTGGTATGTAACTCCATTTCTTATTTCCTACAGGTGCTAAAATGTAAATGCATAAAAAGTAATAATAAATTTAGGTTTTTGAACATAAATTATACAAAGATAACTGGTAACAAGTACAAAAATGGAGCAGGGAGTGTAGAGGGGCATAGGAAAAGTAGATGTACATGTTAAGTTGGTACCAAACCAACTATAATTGCTATATATTTAGGATCTTAAATTTTAGCCCCATGGTAAACAAAAGGAAAAGAGATCAAAAATATATTCAGATAGAAGTGAGAAGTCACTGAATATAGTTCAATATATAAATAGGCAAATAAGTGTAAAAGTAGGCATTAAAGGAAGTGAGGGACAAAAATGTATATGGCTTATAAAGACTAAATAGCAAAATGAAAATCCCCCATTCTCGGTAGTGCCTTTAAGTGTAAATGATTGAAACTGTCCATTAAAAAGGTAGAGATTCGGAGAATGGATAAAAAAGCATGACCCAACTATATGCTGACTGCTAGATACTTATGTTAAAGTCAAATAAATAAGTTGGTGGAGGAAGAAAGGATGGAAAAAATATACCATGCAAGAAGCAATCAAAACAGATCCAGGGTGGCTATACTAATATCAGGTAAAATAAACTTGAAGTTCAAAACAGTTGTGAGTAAAAAAGATAGCCATTATATATTGATAAAGGGGACAATTCAACAGGAAGATGTAACAATTTAAAAAATATATATGCATTTAACAGCAGAGCCTCAAAATATATTAAACAAATGCTGACAGATTTGAAGGAAGAAATTGATGGATTTACATTAATAGTAGGAAATTTTAACACTCCATCTTGTAATAATCAATAGAACATCCAGTAAGAAGATCAGTAAATACAGGACTGAAAGATACACCAAACCAACTAAAACTGACTGAAATTTATAGAACACTGTACCCAACAAAAACGGAATTCACATCCTTGTCTAGTGCACATAGATTATTCTCCAGAATAGACTGTATATTGGGTCACAAAACAAGTCTCAATAAATTTTAAAAATTTGAAAATATACAACAGAATGAAGCTAGAAATCAATAATAAAGAGAGAACTGGAAAAAGTCACAAATATTTGGAAATTAAATGGAATACTCTTAAACAACCAATGGGTTAAAGAGGAAATCAGAAGTGAAATTAGAAGATAATCTTGAGGGAAATGAAAATGAAAATGCAACATACCAAAACTTATGAGATGCAGTGAAGGTAGTGCTGACAGGGAAATAAATAACCCTAAATGCTTACAATTAAAGAAGAAAGACTTCACTTCAGAGACCTAAACTCAAAACTAGAAGAACTAGAAAAAGAAGAGCAAATTAAACCCAAAGAGATCAGAAGGAAGAAAATAAAACATATTAGAGCAGAAATAAAGGAAATAGAAAACCAAAAAACAATAGCAAAAATCACCAAATCCAAAAATTAGAATTAGTTCTTTGAAAAGATCAATGAAATAGATAAACCTTTAGCTAGACTGACAAAAAAAAAAAAAAGGGATACAAATAACAAAAATCAGAAATGAATAGGGATCATTACTACCGACCCTGTTACCAGACATAGCAGTGGATTCTTTGCCTGATGTGCTCAATGTCCAATTCCTGAGACACCAGTATTTCAAAAAGAGGAAGTGTTTATTGCTAGGTGCAAAGGAGGAGATCAGACAGCCAAAAATCTGTCTCCCTGAACTGCAGTAATTCTGGTAGATTTATAGTATCAGTATAGTATCAGGACAGGTTTTTGGACAACTCCAAAAGTCACGAGTATTTCTGTACACAATCAGTGAACAGTTGGAAGAAGAAATAAAGAAAATAATGCCATCCACAATAGTAACTAAAAGAATAAAATGCCTAGGAATAAATCTAACCAAGTTTATAAGGGACTGTACACAGAAAACTACAAAACATTGCTAGAAGAAATCAAAGAAGACCTATAGAAATGGAAGGATATTCCATGTTCATGAATTGGAAGACCGAATATTCTTAAGATGTCAATACTACCCCCCAAAATCATTTATACATTCAATGCAGTCCCAATAAAAAGTCTAACAATCTTCTTTATGGAAATGGAAAATCTAATTATCAAATTTATATGGAAGGGTCATGACCCCCAAATAGCTAATAATGTCATCATGAAAAAAAGAAGAATAAAATTAGAGAACTTGCAGTTCTTGATCTTAAAACATAACAAGCCACAGTAATCAAAGCAGCATGGTACTGGCACAAAGAAAGAAATATAAGTTATTGGAATAGAACTCAGAACTCAGAAATCAACCATCACATTTATGGCCATTTTTGAGAAGGGGGCGAAGACTGCTCAATCAGGAAAGAATAGTCTTTTTAATAAATGGTGCTGGGAAAAAAATATCTGTATGCAGAAAAATGAAGGACTACTCCTACCATAAATAAATTTCAACTCAAAGCAGATCAAAGACCTTAATATAAGAGCTCAAACTATCAATACAGTTGAAGAAAATGTTGGGAAGCATCTTCAAGACCTTGTGTTAAGCAATAGTTTCTGAGACCTTACAGTCAAAGCACAAAGCACAAAAGATAAAATAGATAAATGGGACCTAATCAAAATTAATTTTTTTTTTTGTTTTTCAAAGGGCATTATCATGAAAATAAATGACAGCCCATACAATGGGAGAGATTATTTGTAAACTGCATATATCTGATAAAGGTTTGCTACGCAGAATACATAAAGAAATCCTTCAACTTAACAAAAATATAAGCAACCCAACTAAAAAAAAGGAACAAACTTGAACAGACATCTCTCCAAAGAAGACATACAAATGGCCAGAAAGCACATGAAAAGCTATTGAACATCATTAGGCCATCAGAGAAATGCAAATTAAAACCACAATGAAATGCCATTTCATACCCATTAGAATGGTTGCTATTAAAAAAAAAAAAAACAGGAAATAAAAATGTAAGAAAGGATGTGGAGAAGTAGGAACACTCATTCATTGCTGCTGACAATGTAAAATGGTGCAGCTACTGTGGAAAACAGTTTGGCAGTACCTCAGAAAGCTAAATATAGAACTATCATATGGCCCAGCAGTCCCACTAGTAGGCATTTACCCAAAAGAACTGAAAGAGACTCAAGTAGATATTTGTACATGGATGTTCATAGTGACATTATTCACAGTTATCTAAAGATGGAAGGAATTCCAAATCTCCTTAAACTGATGAATGGATAAAGAAAATGTGGTATATACATACAATGGAATATTATTCAGTCTTAAAACGGAATGACTTTCTTATACATGCAACAGATTGAATGAACCTTGAAGACATCATGTGGGGTAAAATAAGCCAGACACAAAAGGAAGAACATTGTAAGCTCTCATTGTTTTGGTAAAGTCAGAATCTAGAATACAGGTTGCCATAGAATGGGGGTGGGGGTGGGGGGAAGTAGTTAGAAGGGAGCAGGGAATGGGAAATTAAGGTTTATGAAATGCAGCATTCCTGTTTGGAATGATGGAATGGTTTGGTAATGGATGGTGTGGATGGTAGCACATCATTGTGAACACAATTAACAGGACTAATATCTGAATATGATTTAAAGGGAAAGTATTAGATTGTATATATAGTGGAATAATTTTTTTTTTAATTACTGGAGCTACATTACAGAAACTGGAAACCTAAGTTAAATCAGGCACTTTAATTGATAGTATAGTTATAAAAATGTGCTGTCATCAATTGTAACAAATGTTTCACACCAATGCAAGGTGTTGGTGGGGGGATGGTATATGGGATTCCTGTAATTTGCGCATGATTGCTTTGTAAACCCAGAACTTCTCTAATTAAAAAGAGAGAGAGAGATTGTGGCATGCTTCCTGAATAGACCAAACAGATTCAATGTAATTCCTATGTAAATGTAAATCCTAGCCTGCTGTTTTGCAGAAAATGACAAAGTGATTCAAAAATTCATGTGGAAATACAAGGAGTCCAGAGTAATCAAAACATTCTTGAAAAGCAAATTTGCTAGAAAGTGGTGTGGTAGTCTTGTAAGGAGAGAAATAGATATCTACGGAGTAGAAGTGAGAGTCTAGAAATATGCCATAGTGTACTGGGTTGAATTTTATTTCCCCAAATTCATTTATACCCACAACATCAGGAAATGATTTGATCTTATTTGGAAAAGGGGACCTTGTAAATGTTATTAAGTTAAAAGACCAAATTAATTGAGGGTGACCCTAAAACCAATGACGAGGACACACAGACACATAGTGAACACAGCCATGTGGAGATTGAGGCACCGATTGTAGTGATACAATTAAGAAATGCCAAGGATTGTCAGGCATTACCAGAAGGTAGGAAGAGACTAGGAGAAAATCTTCACTGCAGCCTTCAAAGGGAATGTGGAAGGATTTTACTCCCCTTTGCAGGTTTCAAGGGAGCACAGCCTTGTCACAAAATCTTGATTTTGAGCTTCTGGCCTGCAGAATTGGTAGAGAATAAATTTCTGTTATTTTAAGCCACCCAGTTTGTGGTAACTTGTTATGGGAGCCCTACAAAAGTAGTACTTCTTATATTTATGGTCGATTTGTTTTTGGGAAGATACCAAGACATTTTAATAGAGAAATAATAGGTTTTTGAATAAATGGTGCTGGGCCAACTGGATGTCCACGTGCAAAAGAATAAAGTTGGATCTACTTTACACCATATATAAATATTAACTCAAAGCAGATTAAAGACCTAAATGGAAGAGCTGAAACTATATGATACTTAGAAGCAAGCATGAGAATAAATCTTAATGACTATCAGTTAAGGTGTGACAGCTAAAGTGCAAGTAATAAGAGAAAAAAAAAAGGATAAATTCATCTTCATCAAAATTAATATATTTTGAGCCACAATTGATACATTAAGAAAGTGATAAGCCAACCCCCAGAAAGGAGGAAATACTTCAAATCACATGAATGATATGGGATTTTTTTTATCCAAAATATATAAATAATATTTACAATGCATGGAAACAATGAGTGATGAGTTTGAATAGACATTTCTCCAAAGAAAATATAAAAATGGTCACAAGCACATGAAAAAATGTCTAACATCATTAGTCATTAGGGAAATGCAAATAAAAACCACAATGAGATACCACTCCATACCTGTGAGAATGACAGAAATAAAAAAGACAGACAATAAAAATTGCTGGCTAGCGTGTAGAGAAATTTAGATTCTCATACTTTGCTATGGGCAAAGTAAAGTAGTACAGTCTTTATTAAAAACAGTTTAGCAGCTCCTCAAAAAAGTGAAATACATAGTTAGCATATGATCCAGCAATTCCACTCCTGGGTGGAATTTGAATTCCCAAAAGAACTGAAAACATATATCTTCAAACTAAAACTTGTGCATTGATTTTCATAACGTCATTCATAATATCAAAAGTAGAAACAGTGCCAATGTCCAGTAAATGATGAATGGATAAATGAAATATAGATATCCGTACAATATAATATTTTCAGCAATAAAAAGAAATGAAATACTGAGGCATGCTAAAACATATATGACTCTTTAAGACATTATGCTAAGTGAAAGAAGCCAGTCGCAAAAGATTGCACATGCTAGGATTCCATTTGTATGACTTGTCCAGCAGAAACAGAAGGTAGATTAGTGGTCACTTCAGCATGGGAAAAGGGAGGGAGGAATGAGGAACAACTACTAAAAGGTAAGGATTTCTTTTGGAGATGGCAAAAATATTCTAAAATTAGATTGTGGTAATAGCTGCAAAACTCTATGAATATAATAAAAGCCATAGAGTCATACATATTTAAGTGAATAAATTGTATGGTATATAAATATATCCCAAGAAAGCTGTTAAATTTTTTTGCCTTTAAAAAGTGGAATTTAATAAGTTACAAGTTTACAGTTCTAAGGCCATAAAAATGTCTCAAAGCAAGTCTATAAAAATGTCTAATCTAAGGCATCCAGGAAAAGATACCTTGGTTCAAGAAGGCCAGTGATGTTCAATGCTTTTCTCTCATCTGGAAGGGCACATGGCAAACATGGCAGCATCTGATAGTTTTCTCTCCAGCCCTCTTGTTTAAGAAGGCTGTTAATTTTTTTTAATAAAAAATAGGAGATGATGGCTTGGACTAGTATGATAACATTGAAGGTGATTAGAAGTATTCTGATTTGGGATGCACTAGGGTAAATCATATGATATTGCTGGATTTTGATGCTTTATGTTTAAAAGTGGCAATTTCAAATGGTTCAAATTAATAATTTGAAAGTCATGCCTACAGGTTTTTCTCATGCCAGGGCCGTGATGTGACTCTGAGTTCTGCATAGAGGAATTGAAGGGTGGGGATGCCTTTTACTGGAATGTAGAAGATTAGGAGTAGAGCAGGTTTGGGGCAAGAATCAGTAGTTTGTTTTTACACATGTTGACTCTAAGAAGGCCAGAAGATTGCCAAGTGGAGATTCAGGTAAGCAGGTGAACATGAGTCTGTTGTTTAGGGGAAAATGGTTTTTTGTGTTTCCTAATAGATATGACCAAGTTGTCTTAATTTTTCCTAGGGTAACAAAGATGGGCATTTGCAAGAAGGCATATTCACTAAATCATTATTAGTCATTGTGTTTTACTCAAGATGAATTCAATTTCTTAGAAAGAATCTATTTTGTGATCAGAACTAGAATTTGGGGATTTCCAAGAAGCAAACTGTTGCTTCTCTTCCAAAGAGAATGTGGGATGCATAGGGACTTGCAAGAAAAAAAAAAATCATGACAACAAAATAAGAGGAATTTTTAAATTTATAAAGGATCATTTAACATTAATAAGAGATCACTGATGCAATAGATAATGAAGGGTAATTGCCAAGATGTGATAGAAAACATAAGATATGCCATAGAAGGAAAGAAAGCTGACCCATGGATTGGCACAGTCAGAGAAGTGTTTGTCAATTACGTATGTATTTTTCTAGGACTCAAAAGACAGCAGTTCTAACGATAAATCAGTTATAATTCACATAATCCACAATTAAATAAATTAAAATGGGCCAAATAAGAATGGAACTTGATCAGTAATGAGATGTCAGGATAGAGACATTTACTGTGATGTGAAGGATGGATGAGAGTAGAGGAAGTTTACAGAGATAGAAAACCTTATATGCAAGACCTCTGTGATGTGGTAAATTGGAGAAACTAAGAGATCAGTGGGGCTAAAAGAGCAAGAGCAAGCAATCTTCCTAGAAGATCAAGAAGAATGAGACAAAGGCATGGATTCCACTTTCTTAAGGATTTTGCACAATCAATCTTCAATTTTTGAATAAATTAACATCATAGCAGCTAAGTCCCACCCTTGCTCTTTCCGTTTGTTGACTCTAAGCTCCAAGTATCAGTGCAATTATATAAATCTCACCAACAGTTTTATTCTAATCATGTTTCCAACTTTAATTTTCTTCACTCTGGTTTCTCCATTTTTCTGTACCTACCTGTATTTGGGTTTCTGTGAGTGCTCCAACTTTTTTTTTCCTTGCTCCCCTTCTCTTCCCTTCCTTTTCAGACATCTTCTCTTATTTAACAGTTTTATAAAGGTGTATGTATTTTATACATGTTAATATTACAGATAAGCATTTTATAGATAGATATTTCTTCTTTATCATGACCCAATTCCAAGATGGTCAATTCACCATAATAATACATAATATAAAGCCTACTGATACCAAAGAAATGAACGAAATAAAATGGATGAATCAATGAGAACTATATTTTTTACCTCTATGCTAATCTTTTGCATTTGTGCTTTCCAAAGTTTGTTTTTATGAACCATCTAATATTTATGAATCAGTTTCTCCCTTACATGCCAGGTCTTGGTTTCTAATCTCTCTCTTCCCTAGACCTGCTAACTTTGACTTCAACAATCAGCCAGGGCCTCATCCTCACTATCATCTCACCCTTTCTCCAAACATGCATTGTGTTCCTGTGTGGCCCTTATAATCATTTTATTTTGTTTTCCAAAGTTATTAGGAGTTTGGGCTTTGAAGCAAAAATGACTTGGGTAACTTACTGGCTTTATGAGTTTCAGTTTGCTCATTTATAAAGTAGGAAAAAATAATAGTTTTACTTCATAGATTTGTTAACATGGTGTCTGATACATGATGAGAATTCAATAAATATTGGTCTGAGAATAAAATAGAGTGCAAAATGATCATTTAACTAGCTAAAATTTCTATTTTTTATTTTTTGCAGAGCTCTGAGTTTATTTGCCCTAGAGTTGAAGAATAATTTGTTTACAAAAGTGGGAGGAGTGAACCACATCCTGTGTAGAGATGTTTGCATAACTTGCTCAGCATAACCACTTTCCTAATTGTATGTGTTGCTTTGTCTGCCATCCTTAGGGATCCAATCCCCTAATATTGCTGTATTTCTAAAGATAGCTTTTTGTTTGTTTTGTAAGGGTGAAATCAACACAAAAGACATGAAATTCAAGTACTATTTTGCCAAAAAGCCTGGAAATATGAATGAAATGTAACTTTGCCACAAAACATTTTACTTCTATACCTGTCGGCAGTTTATAACAACAGTGTTTATTTCTCTTTCATGGAAAGTGCTGATACATATGAAACACATTTTTTTTTCAGTCAGTCTCTAGAATACCATGTAGATTATCTTTCTTTTATTGCCACACAAATGAACCATATATATGAAATTAGGATCATGGCTTCATTTCCCATCTAATCATATAGTGATGATTAAGTTCCTATCATCGATTTTGTCTAAGTTTTTAGGTATCCTCTGTATATTGTGTTATGGATTACATCTGTATTATACATTGTATTATAGACTAACATTTACATTGTGCAGCATTCCCTTGTGTTGATGGGCAAGAGATGTTTTCATATCTTCTCATATTATTACCTGGAGACACTGAAACATTTATGATGGATTTTGCTAGTTAAACCTTTATAAATTAGACTTTTTTTTCTATTTCTGGAGCCATCTTCCTTTATCCCTGTGTATTGGCATATACAACAGGACACTGTGTTAGGGAAGTTAGAAATGTCCCTAGTTCTGTATGAACCTAAATGTAGGATAACTTTTTGACCTGTATCAGAAAATGTAATCAACGCTTTCCATACCTGGTTTGAGTGATGTATAGTTAATCTGCATTAAAAAATATTTTGGTAATGCCTAAATACTCTTTAGCACATTACACTGTTCCATACATTTCCATGAAACTGTGGATCTATTATATAATCCATTTTCTCTTTTTGCCTGATCAGCCCCCCTTTTACTGTATTCCAAGCATGTATTTCACAGTACACATCTCAGGGAGGCCTATATGGTTGGATATAATGCCTCTATCTTAGAAGTTGAAATTCATTATTTTACCCTTGCTTAGTACATTAGGTGGCAAACATATATTGTCTTAAGGTTTCTATAAGCTTTTCTTTCAGTTTCTCCTATGATTTATTAGGATTTAACTCCATTATTAATATCCTTTTCTGACTAAGAGGGCAATAAATCTAAAACAAACATATATTTTATTGCTGATTTTCATACTAACCTTTCCTTGTATCAGGACAAAGTTGTTTATTCAGTGAGATTTTTGTTCTTCTTGAAAGAGAGATTGTTACTCTTCATTGCTTAATTCTTTAATCAAGGAGGGTCTTTCCCTCTGCTATTCAACATGGAAAAATACATTAATTCCATTAATTTATGCTACTGTAATAGGACAGGCATACTTTTGTGTTCTTTTCTTCTTGTGTTTTGATTTTAGTTGCTCCTTTACTTTAACAAGAAATATATTCATAGATAATGGTTATTTTTGCAATTATTGATTTGTTTCTTTCATATATATGAATCAAGGAACTTCTTTTATCTATAAATATGCTTTCTTTATATATAAATGTGAAGCAGAGGCTTTATCAAGTGAGGATTTTAACACTGTTACCAAGTGTTGCTTGCCCTGACGATGCTCACAGTAAAGGTCAGTCTTGTGCTCTTTGCATGTACATGCATTGTAGCAGGCAGGCCCCTGGCAGCAAGCAGGCCCCCTGTTTACTCAGGCTGCTTCTTCTTTGGAAAGTCTCCCAGCCCCAAGAATGGTTGAAAACCCACATAGGCAAGATAAGAGGCCTCTGTAGGGGCCCCGTCTCCATGATTGCTCATCCATTTTTGTATACTCAGCTTTGCAATCCTTCCGGGTTTGATCGTCTGCACACAGCCAGTCGTCTCCCTTGAGACTCACTAGTTACCACATTAGGCAAACATTGTTCAAAACGAGCCATTCTGCCTATAACATCTTATGCCAGCCCCTGTTTAGGGCTCAGACTTTCAGAGGTTACTGAGCTGAGCCCTCTGGCCATAGACCAATAAAACCTACTTCCTGAAACTTCCAAGCCTCCATCCTGGTTTGTTCTGTTTCCGTTTAAGGTTTCTGGAGGCTTGCAGCCTTGCTCCTGGTTATGCACTCCAGTCCAGTCTTTGCATAAATTCCTGGAGATTCTTGCAGAGCCTCTTCCTGGTTTCCCACTACAGTATGATTTTAAGGTCACTTGGTCATCACTTTCATTTCCTTTACCTGCTCTTGCCCATTGCCTCTTAACTCTTCTCTCAGAATTTTATGAAGAAAATTCATTTAATCTCATATAAATTTACCTGGAAGAAAAGTATGTGATTTTTGTGTTTAAGGGCTTTCACTCTTTCACAATGAAATTATTTAATCAGATCTTTTCTGGATACTTTTTTTAACCAGAAGAGCAATGAAGTCTGAAAAGGATAAAAAGCAATCAGATCTATTGGAAAGAAAAACAATAATTGGAGCCCCCAAATCACATTACATACTTCACAAATTAATAATCAGTGGTCCTGTTACCAGAAGTATCACTTTTCACAGGTCATTCCAGTGGTGAGACCCTGGTTGTGCCTTATTTGCATTGTTTCTACCTGAGATTGAGGATTAATCCCATAGATTAATTCTGTAATCCAACAATTAATCGCCCATTACAATACTTTTCTGCATGAAATGAAACAGATTTAATTTCTATTGTTTGAACCAAGAACACTAACTATTAAAGGACCTAAAACCAGAACTGGATGGCTGGAAGTGACACACTGTAATATATGGAATTGATTTGCTGGAAGACTTTACCATTCCTAGATAGAAAACTGAAATGGTTATGCTATATTTGGCTAAATTGTGGTTTGCTGTATTTTTGGAATAAGACCGATGTCTTGAGAGAATTGTTAAAAAATATAAGGATGTTGTAGTGTGTTGATTAATTCTTGATTATCATTAAGATTTTTCAAGAGAAACATAAGCTTAAACCAATCTGAACCCAGGGAATAAAGATAAGGCAGTTTTATAGACATTCTTTCTCCTTGCTCTTGCCATTCAAACTGACTGAAAGTCTGATAATTTACTTTTTTGTTTCATTGAAAAATGTACTCTAATACAAGTTTGAAGTATGGTATTCTGAGACAGAAAGAATCATATTCAGAATATAAGATTGTGATGTAAAATAAATCTGAGCTTCTAAGTGTCTTACAAATAACTCTGATTAACCCACTGAATTTTGCTTAGGCCACACATGGCTTTTACAAAAAACAATGATGCTTTCATCCTAGCCCCCAAATTCTTATTTAATTAATGAATTAGAGAGCAGTTTAAGTACTGTTTTTTAAAAAAGTTCCCTAGGTGTTTCTTGAAAAAATGATCCTTTCTCTGTGAAGAAGTCTCAGGAATATAGCCTGGGGGACTGTCATGGTTAGGCACATGTGTCAACTTGGCCAAGTTGTGGTACCTGTTTATCTGATTGGGCAGGTGCTGGCCTGTCTGTTGCAATGAGGACATTTCATAGGATTAGGTCATGATCACGTCAGCTGCATCCGCAGCTGATTCCATTTGTAATCAGCCAAAGGGGAGTGTCTTCTACAATTAGTGATGCTAAATCTAATCACAGGAAGCCTTTTAAGGAGGATTCAGAAGAGACAGGCTCTCTTTCTGCTTAGGCCAGCGAGCCTCTCCTGTGGAGTTCATCCAGACCCTCCATCGGAGTCGTCGGCTTCACACCCTGCCCTGTGGATTTTGGACTCTGTGTTCCTGCGGTCATGTAAGACACTTTTATAAATTTTATATTTGCAAGTGTTCCCTGTTTATTATGTTTCTCTAGAGAACCCTAACTAATACAGGGACAGAAGCATAATTTAGGTTTTGACTTATCACAGTTTGAAGCCATTCTTTGTGAATGGGAGAAGGGTTAGCACACAAAGCCTTGCTGCTTGGTGGCATAAACTCCCTCACTTAAAATTTGTGCATATAAATATGGTCTTTGAATGTGGGTACTAGCCAATTAAATAAAACTGGAGCAAATATGTTGGAAACCTACTGAGGTTTTAAAGATAACTATAGTTAAATAACTAAATCTAAATGTCACAGGAAAAAAGACTTTGATATTTAATTACTAAAGCAACCCTCGGGTCCCAAAATTTAGAACAAAAGGAATGACTTAAACCTTGCTCCCCATCCTAGATGTGGCCACAGAGGAAATGGACTGGGGGTTCATTGTAGATGCCAGAACCACAGGCTGTCTTGCTGACTTATGAAGGAATCTACTTCTGGACCACTCACTATACCTCTGTAGCCCAATCTGGGCATTTGTTTCTCATGCCTACCTTTTTCAAAGGTTAGTTTTTGATATTTATTTAACCTGTTCTTTTGTCAGTGATTTATATTTCATCCAGAGGTTTCTGGGCCATTAGCTGAATCCAAATGTAACAGAAATGTCAAAGTATCATCTCGCTGGGCTTTGAACTAGGAGCAGTAACGCAGTTTACTTCTTATCTGGTAGGGAATTAGTGATTTTAATTTAGGAATGGACTTCTTTTAAAATTTACATACAGGAAGGATGCTATGTATAAATGTTGAGTGTGTAGGGGGTCAGGAGCAATAAATCAGGCCCGAGCAAGGAGAAGATATCCAGAGTCACAAGATCCAGGGCAGAAAGTCCCCAAGAGTTAAAAATTGAACAATAATCATTGTTAAGAAACTAAAAAAAATGGGATATATTTTGCAAGAGCTAATGGCATTTTTCTGCTTCTGTAGATAAGCTTACTTGCTTACAGCTGCAAACCAAGATGAGGCTCTAAAAAGATAATGCCCCTTTCCTGCTTCTGTGAATAAGCTTGCGGTTGTTGCCTTTATAAGCCCCCCTTGAGAACCTCTTGGGGCTCTTCTCTGAATCTTCCTTCTTGGGGGTTTCTGAGGCAGTCGCCAGCTGGCTAATAAAGACTCCAAATTGGCTTGCAGTTTTTTTTTGAATTGTGTGGTCTCTCTTTTGGTGCTCCCCACAACAAGTGCTAACATCAATAATGTTCTTTGTCATTAAGGAACACCAATATCATTTGCTAATTGATCTCAAATTAATGGGTATGCCTGAATTGTCTAAGGGTTCTATCTTCCTTGTGACTATTTGGTTCAGGAAAAGGCACGTGGTTAATTCTGACTAATTAATTGCAAGGAAAGTTTTCTCAAGCCTTTTGGAAACATTCTTTCAATCAACCCCAAAACTTTTCTAGATGGCCATACACTTACTGATTTCCTATTATCTGGGTTTGGGTTAGGTTTCCTATTAATTGCAGCTGAAAGTGACAGGGTTGACATAGGACCTAGCATAAGCAAAGGACAGAGGCAAAATATCATCAAAGAGTATCTGGGTGAATAAAGTTTGTTCATTTCTCCCACATCGTCATCTCTGATCCAAACATGGAACTGGCAGAGTCAAATCACAGAGGGTTTTCTGTGCTATGTTAAGGAGTTTGTTATTTATCTGGTTGGAAATACAATGTTTAGGAAAGTGAAATGGAAAGATTGGCATTCGGATATCTGTGGAGGAGAATAAAGGACAAATAGGAGAGAAGACAGGATGGCAGGAAGGCCATTTAGTAGCCTGTTGCAGTAGTTCAAAGTAATTAAGAGAAAAAACAGTGAAGAATGGAGGTATTGCTGTATACATACATGCACACGTATTAATGCAATGTTTATAAGATTATATTGGCTCTTAAAGTAAATATTCACTTATGTATCTTTATCAAATTCAGTACAGCAGATATTCAAATAAAGCTGAATTGAATTTGTTGCTAATAACTGATTTTCCAGGTTTCCTCATAGAAGACACTTTAAAATAATGATGAAATCAGAAGAACTAAGATCAAAATTAAAAAATTATTTAAAATATGAAATTGTAAAAGCACATAGATTATTTTTAAACCAGCCCTATTGCTGATGTTTTTGCCAAAATGCCTTTGAAAAATATAGTTATATAAGATCCATCATGAAATATTTCTTCTGATGGTCATAAGGTTGGTCAAGAAAGCTAAAGATTGCTTTTGGCATTCTAGTAAAATATGTCACTTGCTGTAGACAGAAGGGGAGAGGCCTGGGGGCAATGGAGAGGAGTTACTCCCCCCTATAGCTGAAGCCTGCGGAGTCTGTTATCCCCATATAGGCTTCTGCCCACTACACCAAACTCTTGAGCTACTTGTCCAGTATCATCTTCATTAAACACAGAAATAAAATATAGAGAAAATAAAACTTCTCTCAGACCAGGTTTCCCCACATATGTGGCTATAGTGTGGACCATAGGTTCTATGTTTTTTTGTTGTGATAATTAAATGAAATGGTTCATGAGAATTACCTTGCACAGGATAAGCACTCGCTGAAGAGAAGTGTCTTTATCACTATTTCTGTTATTGTCTTTACTGCAACAGCAATGATGACTTGTAGTCATAGTCACAGTAGTGATTGGCTATAGTAATTGTACCGCGAGCTGGAGACCATGTATCTTCTAAGTAAATCCAGTAAACAGCTCAACCACAATTTTAAGGTGTATATCTTATGCTGTAACACGAATGTGTTGTGTTTTAACAGTTCTTTTGAAGTGCATTGCCTCAAAGAAAAATGTTGTTGATAGTGATTAGTGTACCAGACCGAGCCTCTGAGAGGCAGCTCCTCCATCCTCATAATGTGACATCCTCATAATTACGGTGCAGACAGTACTATGTCAGCAGAAAAGGGTCATGATTTGATAACAAGGTATTTCTTTTAGAGTACACTTCAGATGTCCAGATCAACCATGGGCTATTAGAAAGTGGACTGCTACCAGCATTCTGGTGAGGGGTCCAGCAGAGAGCTGTTTGACAAAAGGCCAGCATCAGGGAGGGTGTTAGATCAAGGGAGAACAAAAACACAGCTGGGGAGTAACTGAGCTGGACGTTTTTATGTCAGGTAGTCCAGGGGATTCAATCTGGGCAGGGGACCTAGAGCAGGGGCATGAAGGCAGGGGTGAGATTCAATTTAGAGCTGCTTGTTTAGAATACATAAAATCCTGAATTAGCACCGGTGCTTTTGTGTCATCTAAGTATCTTCAGCAATTCTGAAATGGATTGATCATCTTTTTGTCACTTACATGTTGCTTCAGTTTGCACGTTGGTACTTAAAAAAGAAGTTGTTGGATGCACAGTGCTTCAGTGGTAGAATGCTCGCCTTTCATGCAGGAGACACGGGTTCAATTCCCGGACCATGCACCAAAAAAAAAAGGAAAAAAGAAAAAAAGTCGTTACCTTTTTTTGAGTGGTATCTTTGATTACCACTATTCTGTACTTTTCTTCTTGTTCTATAAAAGCCTTAATACTGAATCCCATTGTTTCCAACTCTTACTCTGGTCTTTTTCTGGGCTCACATTTGTGGTATTGAAATTGTTTGATGAAATTTTCCTTGCTACAGATTCCTTGAAATTAAGGAAATTATACTGGAATTAAAATATCCCCAATTTCTTACATGTAAGTATGGTTCTTTTGTTGATTTAATTTATGCCCTGTTTGGAAAAATGAGTATGTAGGACACTCAGTATGTTTATTTGAGTTTAGATTGGTTTTGTTTACCTGTCTATATACTTGGTTGAAAAGTGGAAATGCTGATTCTCTTTTTCCAGGATGTAAAAATATTCAACAACTGCCTATTATATGATTTACTGTCCAGATCCTCCATTTATTACTAACAGATCATTCTTCTTATTTAATCTTCTTTTTAAGCCTTAAGGTTTTTCAAAAAACTTCCTGAAATATGATAGAGCTATATTTTATAACAGTACTTTTTCTTCATTTCTGTGCATGCATTTGTTTAGGGCTCTACCTGTACTTTTTGCAATTGTTTTGATCATAAACTGACTGAGTTTTATCTAGGAAAATGCAGGAAAGAATTTCTGAGTCATAAAACTGCTATTGCACATGTCAGTGCTTGGTTGAAGAAAAATAAATTATTTTCATTCATATGGAAAGTATACAGATGGTTCTGTCTAAAATCCTACCTGTAGAACTGAGTAGACTAGCCATTGTTGCTAAGAGGAGAGGGAATAGGTAAAATAAAATCTATGCAGGCTTTGGGTTATGCAAGATTTGGTTACAAATCAAATCCCAAATACTTACAGGTTATGTGATTTTAGGTAAAGTTACTTAATCTGCATAAGTCTTGGTCTTTTTGTTTTTTTAGCTAAAATAATATTTACTATAAAATGTCATCATGTGGGTTAGATATAGTGTATGGAAAGTGCTTGGCCAGTAGGGGTTATTATGGTTAGTATTATTTTCAAAGAAATGATTAAGAATACAGTTTCTTAGAGAAACACTGTCAGGTTATGGGAAACAAACATTTTTTTGTTTTGATTCTGTCACAATATCACAAATGTGTATGGAATATATTAGTTAATAATTCACTAATGGTTTATGATTGCCTAAAACAAGGCCGCATCTTTTCTTAATCTTTGATTTTGTGAATAATCCAAACCAATGAATGCTAGAATGACGGTCTGAAACATTAACTCATAGAAGGAATAATGCAGGGAAGATGTCATAAGCATTACTCATGCTATGCACCTCTTAAAAATCTCCACCCCTGAGATATGAAAATGTCTTTGCCATGAAAGCTGGCCAGAAACATCAATAGCAGAAGGAAAACCTATTCTGGGGCAGCATGCCCAGGTCACTAATTCAGAGATTTGTTATTGTCTCAGTTGCTATTGTGATCCATGGTAGCAATAGGAGAATAATTTGTATGTTTTTTCACCAGTTAAAAATTTACCTCTGGTTAATACCAAACATCTGTGCTCTTATAACACTTGAAGAGCTTTTCAGGGGACTGATCATCCAGTGGCAAGTTGAAATCCCTGCACATTTGCATCTTACTGTCGAAATATTTCTCTGTGGGCCTTGGAGGAGAGCCCTTTTCTTGAGGAGTCATCAAACTACAAATGTTATTTTGATTGCTTGTCTCATTTCAAATATATTTGCTCTTAATTAGCTAATCATACATTCAGGAGGAACTGTATAGGACCATTCATTTAATTACCTGTATCCAAGGACATCATCTAGGCCATTAATTACATCCCTTGTTCATGTAGGGAGATCCTTTTTTTTAATGTAAAACATTTCCTAGACATCTGTATTTTATTATTACTTTTGGTTAAAAAATACCTAATAGTAAAAAGGTACTATGAATTAAATGACATTTTAAGTAATTTTGTTTTAATGAAAATAACTTTTCAGTTTCTTTGAAAAATAATACATATTTATGAAACATACTCATTTTCTATATAATATTTAGTTTACATATGAAGTCACAAGACACTCTGTGGTTATCTCTCCCAGGCTACCCCTGATCCACAGCCCTAGACTGAGCATCGAGGTATAAACACAAGTGTGGGGATGAAGGTGGAATAAGAGTGTTATTACTAAATATTTCCGAGTATGGTCTGGAGGAAATGCTCTTTTTTTAACTCTGGGACTATCAATTCAATGAATAAATTTTTTTATAATAAACCTTTTTTTTTAACTGAAGGCTAACATATACATAAGCGCACACAAACCATAAATTACCAAATTGATCAGTGTTCACAAAATGAATACATTTGTAATCACCATGATGATCAAGAAATAATTAACAACATCCCAGAAGCCCTTTCTTGACCTCTTCCAGTTACTACACCCATTTTCTTCCCCAAAGTTAATCACTCTCCTCACTGGTTAACTCCACAAAGAGTTTTGCTTTTTTTTAAATTTATATAAAAGTTTGTTTCCTTTGCTCAACATTATGTTTGTGAGATCTGCCTATGTTGTTACTTTTATCATTTTTAAAATATTTTTATTGACATATAATATCCTCTTATCTGAATCTATTGCACTTTATTTATCTACTCTACTGTTGGATAGTGGTGGTGATTTTAGTTTTGTCTATTGTGAAAAAATTCTTATACGAACATTCTTCTTTTTTTGTAAATGCCATTTATTGCACTTATTGCAAGTGAGTTTATAAGGCATAATGGAATTTCTAGGTCATTATATGTATGTTCAGCTTTAGCGAATCCTGAGAGTCAAATTTTCAAAGTGATAGGTACATATTTTCATTCCAAACATCAGTTTATAAGAATTTCCATTGCTTCAAATCCTCATCAACTCTTGATAGTTTCTGACATTTTTTTTTCTTTTAAATTATTTGATTAAAATGATGCTATTTCATTGTGGTTTCAATTTGCACTACCTTGAAGAATAATGAAGTTAAGCGATTTTTAAAGTATATTTATTGATGATTTGGATAACTTCTTTGGAGAAGCACCTATTCAAGGCACTTGCTCCTTTGAATACTAGCTTGTCTGTATTTTTATTAATACATAGATTTTTCAAAATAAATTGTATATGAGTCAGGTAAAAGTATTCCAAATTTTTTCTCCCACTTCATGGCTTGACTTTTCAGTCTCTTAATGCTGTGGGTAGATGAAAAGTTTTTTATCATAATGGCATTTTTTTCATTATGAATAGTGTCTTTTGTGTGCTTTGAAAGAAATTTATGCCCGCTCCATATTCTTGAAGATAATTTCCTATATTGTCTTCTATATATTTTTCCTTTGTTTTGTTAAATTTCCCCTACAATTTTATAATTCATCTTAAATATATGGTATGAGTTAGGGGTCAATTCTTTTTTTCTACACAGATATCTATTTTTTCGAGCAATATTATTGTATGCAACCTTTAATCACTATTTGAAGCAGTATTTTTGTCCAAAAAGAGGTCTGTTTTCAGACTCTCCTGTCCTCTGTTGGTCAAATAGTTCTTCCTTGAATCAATATTATAACTGTTATCTTTTCAATATAGATTCTCCTAATCCATGAAAGCAATATGGTTGTCGTTTATATCTTTTTAAATCTCTCTCACATGGTGGTATTTAATATTTTGGTAGATTTATTCCTAGTTGTTGATAGTTTCAAATGTTTTTGTAAATGGAATTTTAAAATTTTCACTTTGTTTCTGCAAGTACATGAAATTGATTTTTTTTGTGAACTTGGGTCCAGAAACTTGCTAAATTTACTTTTGAAAATTTACTTTTTGAAAATTTATCAATTTAGTTTTCCATGTATTTGATCCTTTCTGTGAATGGTGAAAATTTTATTTCTTCCTTTGTAATATTTATATCTTCATTCTATTTTCTTGCCTTTTGCACTGTCTGGAATTTACTGAAACTTGTTGAATTAAAGTAGGGAGTGCGCTTCTCTAAGTCTTATAATCAATATGAGACCAAACTTTTAATTATTTACGTTGTTCATTATACTTGCTCAAGGTTTTTTAAAATATCCTTTATTATTTAAGAAACATACTTCTATCCTTAGATTATTGGGAATTTTTACCAGGTTTTTTTTTTCCTGAATCTATGGACATGAGCAAATGATTTTTTTTCATATCTATTAATATTATGAAATCCATTTATCAGCTTAGTAATGGTAAACCAAAATTCTTTCCTAAAACAAATCTTCCTTGGTTGTGATTTATTGTCCTTTGAACATATTGCTGTGTTTGGTTTGAAAAAATATATATATTTGGATTTTTATGTTGTCTTCTACATTTTGGTATCAGGATGATTCTGACCTTAGCAAATAAGCTGGGAATAATTCCTTCTTTCTCTATCATTCAGGAGTATTTGTGTAAGATTTGTGTTTTTCCTTCCTTAAGTGTTTAAAATAATCAGTTACTACAAGAAGCTGGGCTTCGGATTGTCTTTGAAAGAGTATTTTTATGTCATTTGATCTTTAGTGATGTGCCATTCTATCTTCCTGACACTGGGAAGCTGTTCCTTTTCTCTTTTGTTCTTTAATCAATCCTGCCAGGGCCTATCAGTTTTTATTCTATTCAAAGATGTAAATCTTCAATTTGTTGATTTCCTCTATTGCAATTTTGTTCCTATTTCCTTAATAGGAATACCAATAAATAATATTTATTATTTATCATTAATAAACAATAAAATAGTATTTGTTATATACTATTAATAAATAATATTTGTTATTTCCTTTCCTTTTTATTATAACATTAATCCTCAGCCATTTTTTTATATAGGTGCCTAGAGAATTGATTTTTAGCTTTTTTTCCCTTTACTTTGTATGCAGTTAAACTTTCATTTTTCCCTCTATAAATGACTTTAGTTTATCCTACTAAATACTGATACAGATAAATTGATGTTGATATATTGGTATCATATATTCTTATCACTATCAGAATATTTTCTAATTTCCATTATTATTTTGTTTCTAAATAATGGTTTCTTTAGTCATCCATTAGTTAATTTATAAATATATGCAATCTTATAATTGTTTTATTGTTTATTTCTAATTTAACTGCACTCAGGTCAGAAAATCTACTCTGAATGATTTCAATCATCTGAAAATGTTCTGATTTGCTCTAGGGCAAAGTATCCGGTTAATTTTTGGTAAATGTTCCATATATTTTAAAAAATTTCTTTAAACTTTTATTCTGTTACCATACATACAATTTAACATTTCACCTTTTAATCACAATCAGATGTGTACTTCAGTGCTGCTAATTCTTTTCACAATGCTGTGGTGCTATCACCAACATCCATTACCAAAACTTCCATCACCCCAAATAGAAACTCTGTACAATTTAAGCATTAATGCCTACTTCCCTAACCCCCACCCCAGACTTCAATAACTTGTATTCTAGTTTCTGACGTTAAGAATTTGTTTATTCTAATTATTTCATATTAATGAGATCGTATAGTATTTGTCCTCTTGTGATGGCTTATTTCACTCAGTATGATGTCTTCATGGTTCATCTATGCTGTCGTATGTATCAGGACCTCATTCTTTTTTACAACTGAATAATATCCCATTTATGTCTATACCACGTTTTGCTTATCCATTCATCAGTTGATGAATGCTTGGGTTACTTCCATCTTTGACAATTGTGAATAATGCCGCTATGAACATCAGTGTGCAAATGTCTGTTCAAGTCCCTGCTTTCAGTTTTTCTGTGTATATACCTAGTAGTGGCATTGCTGGAACATATGGCAATTCTAGACTTAGCTTTCTGAGGAACTGCCAAACTGTCTACCACAGTGGCTATACCATTTTACATTGTCACTGGCAATTAATTAGTGTTCCTATTTCTCCACAACCTCTTCAATAGTTGAGTTTTTTTTTTTTTTAAGTGGCCATTCTAGTATGAATGAGAGGTTATCTCATTGTGGTTTCGATTTTTATTCCCTAATAGCTAGTGATATTGAATACCTTTTCATGTGCTTTTTCGGTCAAATGGATCTCCTCTGGAAAAATGTCTACTCGAATGCTTTGCCCATTTTAAAATTGTTTTGTCTTTTTATAGTAGATATTAAACCCTTAATGGATATGTGGTTTCTAAATGTTTTCCCCCATTGAGTACTCTGCCTTTTTACTTTCTTGACAAAGTACTTTAAAGCACAAAAATTTTCCATTTTGAGGTGGCCCCATTCATCTATTACTTGCTTTGTAGCTGCACTTTGAATGTAAAGTCTAAGAAACCATTGCCTACCACAAGATCTTGAAGATGCTTCCCAACATTTTCTTCTAGGTGTATTATGGTCCTGGTTCTTGTATTTAGGTCTTTGATCCATTTTTTAGTTAATATTTATAATGTGTGAAATTCATTCCTTTGTCTGTGGCTATACAGTTCTTCCAGCACTGTTTAGGAAGAGATTGTTCTTTCCCAGTTGAGTAGATTTGGGAGCCTTGTTAAAAATCCATTGACCATAGATGTGAGGGGCTATTTTTGACCTCTCAATTCAATGCAGTTGGTCAATTATATTTATCTATATGCCAATACTATACTGTTGTGACCACTGTAGCTTTGTTATATGCTCTAAAGTCAGGAAGTATGAGTCCTCCAACTTTGTTCTTCATTTTAAATATGTTTTTGGCTTTTCAGGGCCTATCACTCTTCTGAATAAATTTGATAATTGACTTTTCCTTTTCTGAAAAGTACTGTGTTGACATTTTTATTGGGATTGCTTGGAATCTGTAAATCAGTTTGGGTAGAAGTGACATCTTAATGATATTTAGTCTTCCAATCACAGATTATCTTTCCATTTACTTACATCTTTGATATTTTAGCATTGTTTTGTAGTTTCTGTGTTATAGGCCTTTTACATTCTTGGTCAAATTTATTCCTACATATTTGATTGTTTTAGTTGCTATTGTAAATGGTATTATTTTATTCCCTGTTCAGTTTGCTCATTACTAATGTTTGGAAACTTTACTGTTTTTTGCCTATTCATCTTGGATTCTGCCACTTTGCTGAACTCCTTCATTAGCTCAGTAGCTTTATTGTAGATTTTATGCAACTTTCTGTATATAGGATCATGTCATCTGCAAACAGTGAAAGTTACTTCTTCCTTTCCAGTTTGGATGACTTTTATTTCTTTTCCTTGACTAACTGCCCTAGCTAGAAATTCTATCATAATATTGAATAACAGTGGTGACAGTCAACATCCTTGTCTTGTGCCAGATATCTCTCTCTCCTGTTTTCCTTTCACCCTGCATTTCTTGTAGGGCAGGTCTTTTGTTGATGAACAATCTCAGTTTCTGTTTATCTGTGCATATTTTCATCTGTCCCTCATTTTTGAAGGACAATTTTATCAGATAAGGAATTCTATCTGATAAATAGATATCTAAATTATCTATCTGATAATTCTATCTGGCAGATTTTTATCTTTCAGTGCTTTAAATAAAGCACATCACTGCTTTCTCACCTTCATTTTTTCTGATGAGAAACTGGCACTTCATATTAATGTTGTCCCTGTGCATGTGATAAATTGCTTTTTTCTTGCTGCCCTCAGGATTCTCTATCATTGGTACTTGACATTCTGATTAGTATGTTTCTCAGAGCAGGTCTATTAGGATTTATTCTGTTTGGAGTATGTTGTATTTTGTGGACATGTATCTTTATGTCTTTCATAAAAGTTAGGAAATTTTTGGTTATTATTTCCTCAGATATTCTTTCTGCCTTTTTTTTTTTCTTTTCTCCTTTGGGCACATTCATGACACATATGTTTGTGTGATTCATGTTGTAATTAAATTTCCTGGGGCTCTGCTCAATCTTTCCCATTTTTTTCTCTGTCTATTCTTCTTTCTGTACAATTTAAATGTCCTATCTTCTAGTTTGCTGAGTCTTTCTTCTGTCTGTTCAGATCTGCTGTTGTAAGCCTCTAGTGTATTTTTCATCTCTTTTATTTTACCTTTCATTCCCGTGAGTTCAGTTATTTTTATTTGCATACTTTCAAATTATTCTTTAGGCTCACACAGCATCTTCTTAATATCTTTTATCTCTTTAGTCATATTTTCCTTCATCTTTTTTAATTGATCTAGATTTTTTTTTGATTAGTTCCAACTCCTTGTCTCCTCCAACTTTTAATTTGTTACCTTGATAGGCCATATCCTCCTGATTCTTAGCATGACTTTAATTTTTTGCTGATGTCTAGGAGTCTGATTATCTCTGAAGTACACTTTCCTTCTCTTGTCTAGGGTTTTGTTGTTAACGTGACTTTGTGTGAAGGCTATCCTTTGAAACTTAGTTCAATTAATTTTAGACCTTTAGAATTGCCCACACTTTAACTGTTCAGATTTATTCACTCTTCTTCATCTGATTCTTCTCCTGGTTATATGATACAGGTTTTAAGAATGCTCTGTTTTCCAAGTGTTTCACCCACAGGAGAAAGCTTTTTTTCCCCTATATCCCTTCTCCAGGAATTTTTGTCTTATTCATTTATTTTTGTTTGGCCTCTAAACTTTTTTTTTCTCTACTACTATCTTTTCTTTGTCTCTAACTTCTTTTTTCTAGAGGGAAAATTCTGGGAGAATGGTCACCCCAGAGAGGACATCCCCAAGCCAGAATTCCATAGCCATAACAGGGCCTCAGCTTCTGAAGGCTGCACTTCCTGGGCCTGCCCAGAAAATGGCATGCTTCAGCAAACTGTTCCCCATAGCCCTAAGCAGTCAGTGTGTCTTTAAACCTCCTTCAGCACCACACCTGTTGTGATCATTGTTGAAAACACAGTTGTGGTGGTTTCTATTTGGGGTAGTCTAAAACTGCTGTTCAGAGCCAGAACCCAGCAGCATAAATCAGGTTGTTCCCACCCCCCACCCCTGCCCTCTCTTGGGGAAGAGAACCACTGTTAATAATGACTGTATTTGAAGGGGGTTGTGTATTTACTAGAATGACAGAAAAAAATAAATGGGTCTGTATGACACAGTGAGCCCTGTTCTGGACAATGGACTGACATTAATAGTAGCTGTACAAGAATGCTTTTTCATGAATTATAACAAATGTAAGACATGATTACAAGAATCATGTAATGCTCCCCCCTTTCCATCCGCAGCAACCAGCCAGGGACTGGACCCAAGGTAGCTTGCCTCTCAGGTTGGGGAATGGGCACTGGCTACCATGGAGTGAATTACAGTTTGGAAGACAGGTTGGCAATTCCTCAGGAAACTAAGTATAGAATTATCATATCCTGGCAATCTTACTACTAGGTATATACCCAGAAGAATAGAAAGCAGGTACTCAAACAGATATTAGCATACCAATGTTCATAGCAGCATTATTTACAATTGCCAAAAAATGGAAGCCATCCAAGTGTCCATTGCTGATGAATGGATAAACTAAATATCCAATATACAAAAGATGGACTATTATTCAGCTGTAAAAAGGAACGAAGTCCTGATGCATGTGATAACATGAATGAACCTTGAGAAAATTAATGTCAGGTATAAAAGGACAAATATTGTATGATCTCACTGATATGAAATAATTATAATAAGCAAATTCACAGAGATAGACTGTAGAATACAGGTTACCAGGTGATAGGTTGGGGTCGAGAATGGTGATCTTATGCCTAATTTGTACAGAATTTCTAATTAGGTTAATTGTACAGGTTTGGAAATCAGTGGCGGTGATGGTAGCACATTTTTTGTAAATGTGATTAACAGTGCTGAATTATGTAGATGACTGTGTTTGAAAGGGGTTGTGTATTTCCTAGAATGACAGTTAGAAAAAATAAATGGGTCTGTGTGATACAGTGAGCCCTGTTCTGGACAATAGACTGACATTAATAGTAGCTGTATAAGAATGCTTTTTCATGAATTATAACAAATGTAAGACATGATTACAAGGTGCTTATGATAGGGTGGTATATGGGAAAAATGTATACCTAATGTAAATTATGGACTATAATTAAGAGTATTATTTCAGTATTCTTACATCAGTTGTAACAAAGGTACCACACTAATACAAATGAAGACAATAGGGGGGCATACTGTATATTTTACATGCTATTTCTGTAAACCTACACGTTCTCTGATTTAAAATAATAATTTACTAATTTAAAAAGATAATTATGCTAAGTGACAGAAACCAGGCACAAAATACTACATATCATATGACTCCATTTATATAAAATGTAAATATAAATCAATCTATAGACACAGAAGTAGATAGTGGTTATGTAGGGCTGGGGAAGGATAGAGAGGTTGTGAGGTGACTGCTAAGAGGTATGGGGTTTTTCTTTTTAGAGTAATGAAAATGTTATAAAATTGATTGTGGTGACAAAAGCACAACTGTTTGATTATACTAAAAAACATTGATTATATACTTTGGAAGGATTGTATGGTATGCAAATATATCCCAATAAAATTGCTTAAAAAAAAGAGATAGGGGAGTAACTTTGAGTAGGCTATCAATAGTGTCTGCCAATTGTTAAGTACTCAAAATGTTTCCATTTCTTCTTATGAAGTTAGACATTGTGCATGTAACTAGACTAAATAAGGCATGCTAAAATTCTCTATGATTATCTGATTGTCTGTGAGGGTGTATTTAGGAAGTATCCAGGAGTCAATTTTGTGATTACGGAAAGTCCAATTTTGTCTTCTCTTTCAAAATAGTGGTGAAATAAAATGAACAACTTCTCTACTTTTTAATTACTCTTATTACTTGTGCTGATATTCTAAATATTTTCTTTTGTTTTTCTCTAGAATTAGACCCAGTGACCAAGCAACTTATGCTCCAAACAGCTAAACCAACTTTTGGTCATCTGACAGATGTAAGTAAAATGTGGAAATTATAATGAACATCACTATTTATAGAAATGAAATGCATGAATTTAATATCTTTAAAGTCTAGTAGCCTTGCTACTAAAATCACTATAATATTATCTATTCTCTAGAAAATAAAGGAATAGGACATTTGTAAGTGTTTTTCTATTGATTTATCCACCTACCTCTGTTTTAATATTACTAAAGGTAGTGTTCTGGTAACATGGAAATTTATAATAGACTAAAAAATGTGCATAGCTTGTTTCAATAAATGTACACTATAGCATGTCTTAAAATTTCACATTTAAAAAAAAGCAGTACAAACATTTAACCGAATTTCAAAAAGCTGTCTAATTATCTTTTGTTTTACTGGTCTAGTTTATGGGAAAAAATATTATTTGTAGTTCCAGCTTATATACTTCACGCATTCTTTATAAAATTCCTATTTATAATATATCTTTAAAATACATATGAGGACCACTATACAGTAGTTCTTGCTAGAATATTTAGTTAGTTCATGCTAGAATTTTTAATAACTTTTATAAGAAATATGATTCAAACCGGTTGTGAAGCATATGAGAGCATTTAAGTCAATAGCATTGCAGAGGGGTGTGGGAAGGCCAGATGGCCTGGGGGTACTGCTCCTCATTGAAGGAGGCACAACCAGAGTGACTGAAACATCCCAAATGCCATGTGTCAAGAGTGGATATTTGTAAAATATATGGCAGATGATGATGTGTAATAAGACTAACTGGTAGAAGCGTCTAAGAGAGAAGACAGTGGATTGACAGTTTAACCAGATAAGGCATTTGATGACCAGAAAAGAAGTAGAAAATCATTATAAATTGTCTCTGCCTGAAGATTTCTATCGCTTTTGGAAGTTCTGTGAAGAACTTGATCATGAAAGGCCAGCTGATTCACTTTCCACAAGCCTTGGACTTCGATTAGTGGGTCCTTATGATATCCTTGCTGGAAAACATAAAATGAGGAAAAAATCTTCAGGCCTGAATTTTAACCTTCACTGGAGGTTTTACTATGATCCTCTTGAGTTCCAGACCATTATTATTGGAGATAATAAGACTCAGTACCACATGGGTTATTTCAGGGATTCTCCTGATGAACCTCCTGTTTTTGTTGGTACAAATGAAGCAAAGAAAAATTGTATAATTGTGGAAAGTGGAGATAATGTGTTTGCTGCAGTCAAATTATTTTTGATGAAAATACTTAAAGAAGGAACAGATAAAAAGAAAAGTAGTCTCTTGAAAAACATAGATGAAAAACTCACAGAAACAGCCTGAGAACTGGGGTACTCACTGGAACAAAGAACCGTGAAGATGAAGCAGAGAGATAAGAAAGTGGTGACAAAGACCTTTCATGGTGCAGGCTTGGTTGTCCCAGTAGATAAAAATGACGTTGGGTACAGAGAGCTCCCTGAGACAGATGGTAATGTATTTCCTAGCTGACCTGAAGAGAATTTGCAAAACAATTGTTGAGGCTCCACAGATGGAGAGATTGAAGGCTTTTGCTCCCATTCAGGAAATGATGACTTTTGTACAGTTTGCTAATGATGAATGTGACTATGGCATGGGGCTGGAGTTGGGAATGGACCTCTTTTGCTATGGTTCACATTATTTTCATAAAGTTGCTGGCCAGCTTTTACCTCTTGCATATAATCTGTTGAAGAAGAATCTGCAGAAATAATTGAAGATCATCTGGCAAACAGAACTAAAGAGAGCATCGACCAACTTGCAGCATGAGAGTTGGCTTTCTTTAGTGCATATTTTAAAGCATTAGTATTAAACTTGTTGCCTTTGTGTGTGTGTGTGTGTGTGTGTTTTAATAATACAGAAAATAAACTGATGGAAATATTTACTAAAAAAAAAATAACTAGAGGGAATTTTTAAAAATCAACTTATTTATGGTGCGATGTGCAATGCCAATATCCACTTGGTCTTCCCACAGAATCCTCAATGAAATCCATGTGAGTCTTTCTGCTGCTTTTGGTTTTCTATACAGTTGAATTTGAACACATGCTGAGTCCTCTTTTAAGACTGATGAGTGGTGTGAACAGGAGTTCCGCAAAGAAGGACATTATCTGGGTTATCTTTTGAGAACTCAGTTGAGATTTGTGAATTAATATGCAGCTCTTAGCTGCACTTTGGATTAGATCATCATGATGAAGAGAGATGAGAGTTTCCTCACCATAATTGCTAAATGACACAAACCATGTTGGGAGTTGGCATTTGACCTCATAGAAGAGGGACGTTCTGAGATGAGCATTTGCAACGTGCACAGTTCAATACTACAAAATCCAAATAAAGTGTTAAAAATATGCAATGTATTTTGTACTTGAGTGGGAGAAATTAAGAAATGTCCTTAAATTTTAGGCTATAAATGGACGTGTGATCAAGTAATAACCGTTCAACGGGATTGTAATAAGAAGTTCATGACTGATGTCACCATTAGAGATGGACTTCCATGGAAAATGTATTCTATTGCATGGTTTAACCATCAATCAAGTATTACAATGATTTGTTGAGGCCAAAGCTACCAGAAAACAAAAAAATGTAAGTGAAGTATAGGTGTTAGGCACACTGGAAAAATACTTCATTTGTGATTAGAACATGACACTGAAATGCTCAGGAGTAGTAGGTATAATGTAGAGAAAAGATAAAGATTACAAAAATATTTGTAAGACCAGTGCTAGGAATTCCATTGAGGAGCTTCTGTGTATGCTAAACTAAACAAGAGGTGAGGATCTCTGGTTCCTGTACAATACAAACTTTATTTTTAATATAAATATTTAAGAGTAAATAGCTGAGCTCAAAAGAAGGAAGGTAGATCTTATAGTATGAAAAATATAAAAGAAATGCTCAGCAGAAAAAGCTGAAACTGTTACAATAACTCAAGGGGTGTTTCAAATTGAGTACAAGCCCCTGTGCTGGAAGCTGGTGCTTTAGCAACTACAGAGATAGCTAAGGTTGGGCAGGGAGCAGGCACAGAGGCCGCATCTAAAATAGGAGCCTCAAAAGACTTCCCTGGGTATGAAAAAGGAGACTTGTATAACTCTACTATCTAGGCAGGTGATAAGAAAATTGCTCTTCACTGAGAGCAAAGGTGGAGGAGAAGAGTTACTAGAATAAAATTGAAATCCCAAGCCTTCACCTCACCTGAACACGGAATGCAAATTTATAATATATGTGTTGTCCAAGAATATCAAGTTGAAAAAGGAATATATTAAATAATTCTGGGACAAATATATGAATATTGATAACAACAAACTGTAGACAGCACAAGTGACCAACAAAGTTAACCAGATGGGTAAAATAATATATATTCTTTCTGAACACTAATGAAACCATTTATATAAAATGAAACAAAGTGATAAAGGAATAGCAAAAGAACCTATGATTAATGCAATCTAGATGAACTTCTTTGACCAACATGCAATAAAATTAATAATCAACAACAGAACGAAATCATGCATATTGTCTTAAAAGTGGATATATCTCTGTTTTGGTGGCAGTTAATTATAGTGTGGAAAGGTAGCTAGGCATAAAAAAAGATTCTGATCTTAAGTCAAAAAGGATAATAAAAGACCTCTAAAGTTATTTTAAAACTCAAGAGATTTTGTAATGATCCCTATAATAAAATGGTGTGTAAAAAGCTTTGGAAAATCAAAATTATCCAGTGTTTTATAAGTAAGCCTTCCTGGAAAGAACTTGAATTCATTTAGTTTTCCCCTCAATTCTGTGTCTCAATAAAGCTAATTGAGGAGGAAGATGAGAGGTGATAATGACTCTTCTTGGTAGAGAAAACAGTAGCAGCTGAGTTGAAACTGCAGCTGTCAATTCTAACTAGTCGAGCTGCAGAATATGAACAGATGGCTCACCTATCTGAGGTGGGCTTTTCTGGAGTCCGGAAAGGAATTGGCCTCTAGAACTGTTGACACTGGACACTGCTCATTAATTTAATTCTGGTCCTGTGGATAATCCTACACAGAACTCAAGTGACTGCCTGGAAGTAAGGAAACAGATTTTGGAAATAAAAACAAAAACCTTTTCAAGACTCTACAAAGTAGAATCATACAGCCATTTATTTTGGTCATTTTAATGACCATACTCCGGTTCCAAAGAATTAAGCTTCATGTAAGAAGAGGAGTTTAGGTTGATTGAATTGTGTACCCCAGTTTGGACATGCAAATCAGATCTCTTAAAGCTCTTACTCAGTTAAGATGCGGCCCAGCTGATTAATATTGGGCTTTAATCTGAATTACTGGAGTCCAGTGCAAACAGTAAAAGTGGGAGAAAGAGAGAGAAGCTTTGGGGAGCAGCCAGAAGCTGAAAGTCAGCAGAACCCAGAAGAGAAAGAAGACACCACTATGTGCATTGCCATGTGATAGAAAAGCCAGGGAACCACAAAAGTTGCCTACCAGCCCAAAGATGCTGAACCTAGAAGGAAGCAAGCCTTCTAGCATCTGAAACCATGAGACGATAAACTCCTGTTGTTAAGCCAAACCAATGTATGATATATTTTTTTAACAGCCAAGATATTAAAACACAGAGTTAGGCAGATACTGGAATTAAGGGTTAAAGTGGATAGCCGTCCACATGGAGACGCATACATGGAACTTCTCAAGTCACATATAAACCTTAATGCTGCCCTGTTTATAGCAGTGATACTTGCATATTTCCTAGACTTCAAGATTCACTTGCTGACTTCTGATGACATAAGTGCTACATTGCCTGACTCGACTGAGAGAAAGACAAGTCGAGTTAAGGCAAAAGACTTCACAGCCCACCTATCCAACTGGGAAAATAAAATCCCAAAGGAAATGTAGAGCAGTCTCTTCAACCCTTTACTTGGGAGAGAGGTTTAAGAAAGAAGTCCACAGAGCCCTGGTTTATAACAATGAAATCCTTAGTATTGTCTTCTAATTGACAGAAGAAGATTTTTTTTAAAGATGTAGATATTTTTCTGTAGGAAATACATCAATGACAGAGAGGATGCTATTCACCAGGATTGGTGAAGATAGGAAGTACTGAAGGGGGTGGCCAACTTGTAACTGTGAAGCAGGTAAAGCAGAAATCTGAACTATACTTTGCAGGGTCTGTGCATCATAGGGCATGCCATATATCATGGGAATAGACATTTGCAAGGCAGCAGAAAAAGTGAGGTATGGCCAAAGAGGGATTTGGGAGAAATAGAAATTTCTAATTAAACTCTTAAATTCTTCGCAATGTGGGGTTTAAAGCAAAACCTCTGTTTTCCCTTAAAATCTTTAATTGCTTACTAGTGATTTTGGTGTGAATGGGTTAAAAAAAAATATTAAGTGGAAAAAGGTGCTAACTCTAACTTCCTGTTTGGTGGGCACAGGGGCCGATGCTGCACAAAAGCCAGCCACATGCGTCCTAAACCGTGTAACACAGGAAAAATAAAGTAAAACACACTTTATTCTGTAATGTGTCAGTAATTATGCAAATGTTCATTTTTAATTCCATATTTGTCACTCTGTTGTTCTGTGATAGTTCTCAAGCTGCTTTAAATTTTTTCCTCTTCAAGGACGTCTATTCTGGTGCTTTGCACAAACTAGCATTATTGTGTTAATTAATGATGACAGAGTCAAACTGAAATGAGTAGAACGTGTACCTCAGTAACCTGTATTGCTTATATATTTTATTCATGTTAAGCAGCAGCTTTCCAGAAATCTGGAAGTATTTTGATTAGTCTGTCATATGAGGAGTTTCAGAGAGAGAGTTCACTGTTGCCTGTGTAATTATTAGATATTAAAAGAAAGCCATATACTTAATGTGATACCACAAAGAATCAGCCTCAGGAATTTACCTAGACCCTCCCTCCATGCTCACCTTTTCAAATGTGTTTACTTCTAACAACTTTTCACAATTAATCTGGAACGAATATTTGTGGATAGTGTGAATTTAAAGTCAAGGATTTTTCCCCATATGGATAGCTAATTTTCCCAGCCCTGTGTATTCAAAAAAACATCCTTTCCCCACTTAATTAATTGCATTATTGCTGTTGTTACAAATCAGGAGAGTACACACACATATGTCTATTTATTCTTTATTTTGTACCATAGACACATTCATCTACCCACGCACCAATGCCACAAGGGCTTAATTTTTTGTAATTTTATATACATTTTGATTTCTGCTACAGTAAATGCTATGTCTTTGTTCTTTTCTTCATGGTTGTCTTGTCGATTCCTTCCCTTTGAATTTCAATTTCAATTTTAGAATCAAATCAACATGTCATGACTGCAACACAACCTGCTGGATTTTAAGATTTTCTCTTTGACTTTGCTCTTCAATAGTTTAACTTTGGTGTGGCTACATATAGGTTTTGATTTTATTTCTATTTATTCTGTTTCGGTTTTGCAGATTCTCTTGGCTTATGTCTTTCATTCATTTTGGGAAATTCCCCACTAATATTTTTTCAAACAGTGTTTCTGCCCTATTTTTTTCCCCCTCTCCTTCTGGGACTCGATTTAAACATATGTGAGACTTTTTCACTATATGTGACCTTTCTCCTGCACAGTTTTCAGTATTTCTTATTCTTTTTTATTTGAAACAGTTCACATAGTTTCTATTGATCTTACTTCTAGTTAACTAATTCTGTCTTTGGATCTATTTCATTTTCTGTTGTCTGTTGGGTTCTCATTTGCCAATTAGATAGATTCCAGTTATGACATGAGATTTTACATCTTTTCACTCTTTTAATCTATCTTTTGAGGTATTTTATTGAACATATAAATCAAAGTTATTTTAAAGTCCTTGTCCTCTAACTTTACATTTGGCCCATCTGTGCATCTAGATAACCTAATTGTGTTTTTTAGGCGTTTTCATTTTTGTTTGCATTTTAAAAATCTTCATTCTCTATCACAACCTTGCCTTTTTCATGCCTAGTAACTTTCATCTGAATGTTGGACATTTTGTATAAAAATTGTACTGATCCAGATGATCTCTCTCCTGATAAGGCTCATCCTTTCTTCATTAGATAGAGTGAGGGTTGAGTACATGAGCCAAACAAGGAACTGAAAATGCATTACAATTTACTAAGGTTCAGTCTACTTCCTCTTCATCCCTGATCCTAGAATGTCCCTCTCTAGGATTTTCAGCTGAATCTGGAATCTGCAATGGGCCCCCTCCCCTGGCAGGTTCTGAATGTACTTCTGTTTCTTCCCTGAAGACTGCTGAAAAACTTGGCTTTGCTGTCCAATGTTTTTTAGCTCAGTTTTTAAACTTGCCCTGTACAGACCTTCAGAATTTGTTAGATGTCTTGAGAGACAACTGATCCTGATTTTGAAGAACTTAAGCCTCCAATTTGTCACTATAGATAAAGCAGGTTTCTCCAATTCCCAGTGATGGCCCCGTCTCTCTCCAGGCAAAACCTTTAATGCACTATTAGCAAATGAACCAAAGTAGTAAACTTAGCTTTGCATTGATAATTCAGTCTTCTAGATGATCCTATCATCATGTCTTCATGGCATTAGCAGATATTGAACACCTCTAAACAAATTCTTTTTCCCCAGCTTTTCTAATCATGGTCAACAGTTGCAATAGTCTACTACTAGTCCATTCTACCCAGAAGAAGAAACTCTGAAGATATTTCTTACAAAAAGATGAACTAAACATTTTCCCTGCGTTAATGATATTTCCAGATTCTCCATGGTCCTACCACTTTTTTATGCTTTTTAGTTTGAGGGACATATCTAATTTACAGTGTATTTTTAAGAAGTGCTTGATGCTATTGTCCCCCAAAGAATGATTCAAGACTGCCTATCACAACCATAATATCTGGAAAATTAAAATAGAGTCTCTTTGCATCCACAAATCTTCCACCATGTGAATAATTTTACTTAAGAAAATTACCTTAAAATTCCTGTTGTTTAAACATGTATATTTGAAGATTTTTCCATGTGTATTAAAGTAGAAGCTTCTTTTTCCTCACTTCTCTTTTGGGGAAGGTTAGACTTAAAAGAAGGTACTTAATGATCATAATTTGGTGAATAATGAAGAGACAGGCTCATGGGGAGCAGTAGAAACATAGTAGGTATATGAGTAACTGTCAACACAATATGCAAAGTAAGTTTTCTATATGGAAGTGAACTCAAGGCCTTTAGAGATTAGACTTTGAACTGGAGTTTGCTTGCCTAAGGTGAAAGTGCAGCAAAAGTAGCAGAGAATAAAGAAAATATTTAAAGCATTATGAGTCAAGTTCAATATTTGACCCAACTAGTAAAGTGTTTTACCCTCAACATAGAATATTATATTCAGTGAAACACATTAGGAAGATTAAGCTGGTTATCTTAAAAAATGGAAATGTATGGTCAGGGATACCAGTGAAAACCCATACTCTGCTTACTTTTTGTTTATGATCATTTAATATTTTTTGTTTATTTATTTACTTATTTTTGGCATGGGCAGGCACTGGGAATCAAACCCGGGTCTCTGGCATGGCAGGTGAGAACTCTGCCACTGTGCCACCATTGTCTGCCCTGTCTAATACTTTTTAATAATAGTTTTAGTTCCAAAGGTCTTTATATATTATGCTAGTTTGTACCAAAGTTTAATGACAGAAAAGGCAACAACTTCTAAATTGGTAGTATACATTTCTTTAAGATTTTTTGATGTAAGGCCATTTAAAAAATAGAAAAATCACAAGATAAAGAAAAAATGAAGGCAACAGAAAACTTCAACTTTATACAGCCAAAAAAAACTAACACAATCTTAAAAATAATTTAGAAAAGGTTGCATTGTAAAAGCATGTTGCAGCTCTGCTTTTCATTGCCCAAAAATTCTGTCAATTCATAATTCTAAATAAATCTTCCTAAAGTATGAGAGATAAAGTCACTTTCAGTATAAATGTATATTTTTGTATTTTATCACACCGGTATTTTTCTTCAATACTATCATTTCAAAATTGGTCACTTAAAAAGACATAATTTTCATTATAGTAAGTTTCATTCAACTTTACTTAAGGTTGAACATACATGAAATGTGCTTTTCATGCATAAAAATCACAGTGGATAGCAGCAAAGGACATGGGGGGTGGATTAAGAGAGAATCCGATTCAAATTGTGATTAGAAACCTCAAGACTTCCCTTTTTAAAGAACCAAAATGAACCATTTTGAAGAACCATTTCCACACCCTCAAACAAACTGATAAATCTTTTACACATAAATCTGAAATAGTTACGGCAGCAAAATATTTTGATAGCAATGAAAGTTTGTAAACTGTATATCACTCTTTCACTTGCTCCCAAAGTGCAAAATTCAGGGTCCTCATAATATTTCAGTAGTACTTCTCCTGTAAATAATCCTTCATCTTGTTTGGCAAAAGTAGTTTTTGAATTAAGTGTATTCTGGTATGCTGACTGTCATGGTTAGGGACAGGTGTCAACTTGGCCAAGTTGTGGTAGCTGTTCATCTGATTGGGCAAGCGCTGGCCTGTCTGTTGCAATGAGGACATTTCATAGGATTAGGTCATGATCACGTCAGCTACATCCACAGCTGATTCCATTTGTAATCAGCCAAAGGGGAGTGTCTTCTGCAATTAGTGATGCTAAATGCAATCATGGGAAGCCTTTTAAGAAGGACTCAGAGGAGACAGGTTGCATTCCTGCTTTGGCTGGTGAGCCTCTCCTGTGGAGTTCGTCCAGGCCATCCATCGGAGTCATCGGCTTCACAGCCTGCCCTGTGGATTTTGGACTCTGCATTCCTGTGGTCACGTGAGACACTTTCATAAATTTTATATTTGCAAGTGTTCCCTGTTGATTCTGTTTCTCTAGAGAACCCTAACTAATACACTGACCTATAGCAAAACAACATAGGTACTGCAAAGGGCGCACCTGCTTGAACTGTGGTGCTTGACTTGTCAGTCTGATGGGATAAGTGGAAGATCCAGGCAACCAAGACCTTGAATAAAAATAAGTCCCATTTTCAGAGTCCCTGATTGAATGTTCAATTAGATTAACTATAGAAACATGCCCTTCCACATCCTGTTGTTCATAAAAACCAAACCTAGCATTTGAGTGTTGTATTCTGTGTGAAGTGTTTTGCCATGCCAGTGAAAGCTCACACTTAAAAGATCATGGTCATCAGAACTATCCTGAACCATCTGGCACATTTGCTAGCATCCCTTCTTCTTCCCACTCTGTGACTGGTCCCTGTGCCACCTTGTTTTGCAAGTTTTCTCAGGTCCTCTGTAAAGCTTGTCACAACCACAGGACCACTACTTTGCACAGAGTCATAAACTCTTACTACCCCAGAAGCAGAGTTAGGATTAAATTTCAAGTGACATTGCACACTTTCAGACACATGGACATCCATGCCAATGAGTCCACTAAGTATCCTGGGATTTGATTATTTTCCATTGGAAATAGCAGTGGTAAGAGGGAAATCACAATGACTTGCTCTGGGGCTCTGCAACATGTTCGTAGTGCCAATCAACAAGCCACTCATGGGATGATTTACAGAGATATCTGGGGCAGCAACTACATCCTGGTTTATCTGACACTCATCTTCTTGGAAAGAGTTCCCTCCTGCTAGAGAAGAAACTGCAGAAACTTCCATGGGAGAGCTGTCCAGACAATAACTATGCCATTCTTCCAAAGGGTACCTTCCCTCATCTAAAGGCAAAGGATTCTGAAGGTAGTCCTGAGGCTTAAGCGCAATTACAACAAGCACGTGCTCATCAAGGTGAAAAGGCAAGTCCCCATTCCAAGATTCTGAACTCTTTAAGGATGCACTTTGTTCTTAGCACACGGCTTCAGACTGAGGATTTAGGAAATTCTTTCAAACACCATTTAGTGCTGGGCTTGGCTGGGAAGAATGAACCAACTCCATTTTGAAACACATCTTGTAAGAGTTTTTTGATCAAAGAGGCAAGGGGTTAGGACAGTGGTGATGATTGCGGAGGGAAGTTGACAGGACGGACCTTTGAGCTCTCACATCTTTAAAGACAATTGGTGTTGAGGAGGAAGGGGAGGTGTCCTCATCAGCAGAGCTCCTGGAGGGGCCCTGAGCTTGCATTCTTGCTTCTGTTTAAGGGGAAGCTGCATTTTTTTTTAACGTACCCATGAGATTATCACTTTTTGATCTATATTTTTCCCTCTCTTTCTCTTCAACATTAACATCACAGCCAGCCATAGGTTTACCATATCAACTATCAAATAAGGAATCATATTTTTAAGAATCATTGCCTAGTGATGGTTTTTGAACTACCATGACCTCTGTTTCATCTTCTCTTTTATTCAAGTTAAAAGATTTATGGAAGGTTTTAAGAGCAGTTTTCTTCATTATGACTGATTATTTAATCCAGGGGTCCAATTTCTCTGGGGAATAATATCCCCAAAACATCTGTAGAGACTGCATTGCTGTTGTATCTGTGTTTTTTTCCAATTTCATTTAACACTGGAGCCATTTTCCAGTGGCCGCGGCACCTCAGCCCCTTACTCAGCACCCGTGTGACTACCAGCTGGTCTCTTTTCTGGGGTAACTTCTCCTCCCCCTTCTCCTCCTCCCCCTTCTCTCCCCCTCCCCTTCACCTACCTCCTCCATCTTCCCCTCCCCCTCCAACCTGACACAGCACCTGGGCCGGGCTTGACTTTTTCTTAACCTCAATTAGGTTTGTGATAGAGCAGAGAAATTCGATTTGAGTTTTCAAGGTGAAAGTCCAAACTTTTTCAATATGGAGGTGTAGTAAATGTGAAGACCGCAGTAAAATAAGAAGAGATGTTTCCTTCATTCAGGATTATCCTATACCTTTGGCTCATCCTCAGTGGATGTGTTACTCTCTGACATTTTTTAAAAAATCCCTGTAAAAACACATATGTGTTGCACAAAAAAGGGATGATTAATTACTTACTAGACGAATCCATTTGTTATGATTGTACCGCTATCTACCATTTTCACATGGCCAAAACTTTGAATTGCACACTGTGGTTGTTTGGAGCTATGTGCTCCCAGGAAAAAAAAAAAAAAACATAGTCTTAAACTTAATCTATTCCTGTGGATGTGAACCCATTGTTAAATAAGACCTTTAGGTGCTGTCCCTTCAGTTAAATTATGGCCCAACTCAATCAGGATGAGTCTTAATCCTGTTATGAGAGTCTTTAATAAGGAGAATGAAATTCAGGCAGGGAGAAAAAGCAAATGGGAAGCAAGAGGCTGAAAGTCAGTAGAACCTGGAAGAGAAGGGATAGGCCAGGAGAGGTTACCATGTGGGATTGCCACATGACAGAAAAGCCAAGGACCAAGGATCACCAGCAGTCAGCCCTACAATGCCAGTCATTGGAAAGAAAGCATGCCTTGATGATACCTTGATTTTGACTACTACTAGCCTCAAATCTGTGAGATATTAAATTCCTCCTGGTTAAGTGAAATCTTTGTATAGTATTTGCTTCAGCAGTCAGGAAAGCTATAACACATGCTTAATGCTCTGCTAATTGGGACATGACTTCAATAGGAAGAAGAGCTATGGTGAGGAGGGGGCATACACAGCTAGAAAGAACAGGTACAGTCTTCAGTCTGTGCTCTTGAAACCTTTTACTTATCCAAAACAAAAGAAAAGAAATAACAGAATCAGGGAGGCTTGTACAGGCAATGTTTCTTTACCCCCGCAATGTGGTACATATATTATTCCAGCTTCTATTTTGCATTTGACTGGGTGATCAGCTACCAAATTGACTGGACTTTAAAGGGGGAAAAGTAATTTATTGCCCTTTTCTAGTACTTTTCTTATCTTACCTATTTAAAACAAATATATGCACCTCAAAGTAGAAACATAGAATCACTAACTGTGGAACATTTTTAGCATTTATATTTCCTCTCTCCTTACCCTTTGTAGTTTCTATTTAGAATACTCACCCTGAATATCAGGCAACTGCATTTATATAAGCTTCATAAATGATTCTGCTAAGACTCTGTTCAAACTTTAGAGCATTTTTCTGGAATCAACCCCAAACCACCTTTTAAAACCCTTGCCCCAATCCAGGTTGTCTGTTCAAGTATGTCCTTTCCTAACCATAACCATTACCATTCCAAAGACAATGGCCTGCTCAGTCAAGATGGCAGAGTGAGATGCTTCAGTGCTCCATCTTCCCACAGAAGCTTTAACAACCCAGCAAAAAGTGGCAGAAAGATCTTTCTCAACATTCCAGAAAACAAAGGACGATAGGAACAGGAACACCACATCAAAAAAAAGGCAACTTAAAAGTGGTGGAATCTCCTGGCACTCTGACAGGCCTCTCCTCACCCCTTCCCTGAGAGCTGTCCTGCATTGCCAGTGCTGATCTATGGTCCCATTTCTAACAGGAGCAGAGTAGCCCTTGTGTACATACTGGGAGGTATACTAGGTTATATCTAGCCCAATCTGTCTGGTAGTGACCTGAGAGACTTGCTGTTCCAGAACTTGCCCCGCATGTAGAAATTGGCTCACAGAACTGTATTGCAGAATGCTATGGGATAGAGTCAAATCTTGCTGCTTGGAGTGAGCTATTATTAGCTGTAGGACATGTGCCCAGGACCATGAGGGAACTTTTGCAGGGAAGAGGAGACATCTGTATCCTTGGAGGAATTCTTGGGGCCACATACATGCTTAAGACAAGACCCATGTGCAGCAAGGATCAGGGAGGTCCCTATACTCTCTGTATTGATAAACTCTGAAGGACAGGTTAATCTACAAAGACTATGAAAGGTGTTTTCTTTTTTTTTATTAGCTCCTGGAATTCAAAGAAAGCTCTGTTGTAATATCAGCTAGACACAAGCTTAAGGAACAAACACCTCAGAGCCTAAATTCCAGTGATAACACATTAAAATATGAAAATGTCCAGGTTTCAATAAAATATTAGAAGACACACAAAGAAACAGGAAATTATGGCCTAGGGAAGGAAAATGTCAAAACATTAGAATCCATCAAGGAGGAGGACCAGACCTGAGATACACCAGATAAAAGCTTTTTAAAAAATGGTCCCAATTATGTTCAAAGAACTAAACAAATAATGGAAGAAGAGCTAAAGGAAATCAGGAAAACATTAGACAAGCATAAAGATTATCAATAGAGACATGGAAATTATGAAAAGGAACCAAGCAGAGCCAAAGAACCACCATAAATGAAATTAAAAATTCCCTAGAAGGATTCAACAGCAGAATCCCTCTAGGCAGAAGAAAGAACGACTTAACTCAAAAATAAGACAATTGAAATCACCCAGTCTGAGGAGCAGAAAGAAGAAAGAATGAAAATGAAGTGAAAAGAGCCTGAGGAGCCTATAGGACTTCATCAAAAATACCAATATAGATTATAGAAGCCCCAGAAGGAGAAGAAAAAGAGAAATGTATAGAGAGAATTCAAAGAACTAATGGTCGACAACTTTCCAAATTTACTGAAAGACATGACTATACACATCCAAGATGCTGAACAACCTCCATACAGCATAAATCCAGATAGGCCCACACCACACCATATTATAACCAAACTGTGGAATGCCAAGGTGGAAGAGAGAATTCCAAAAAGCACAGAAGAGAAACAAAATGTTGCATACAAGGGATCCTCAATGAGATTAATGCCAATTTATAATCAACAACTGTGCAGGCAAGAAGGCAATGAGGGGCGGGCAGTGGTGGTGTATGGCAGAGTTCTTGCCTGCCATGTTGGAGACCAGGTTTGATTCCTGGTGCCTGCCCATGCAAAAAAAAAAAAAAAAAAGAAGAAGAAGAAGAAGAAGACAGTGGGAAGACATATTTAAAGTGCTGAAAGCAAAAACTTTCAACCAAGAATTCTATCTCTGGCAAAACTGTCTGTCAAAAATGAGAGCAGGAAAAGAAGGAAAGCATGAAGGGAGGCTAAAGAATTAATTCTGCAAAGAAACTCTTCCCAGTTTCTGCTGGAGATGGGACTAACTGGAGGATTTAATTAGACACTAGAAAGACTTTGTTCACTATGAGAAGTGCAAAAGATGGTCTATGAGCAAATCTGTGCCAAGTTGTACTAAATAATTATGACTATGGGAAGGGAAGCTAATGTTTCTTCAAACTCTAGAAAAATTTTCTGTTAAATAAATGACAGTGAGACTTTGTTGTGCTAGAAAAAAGGATGATAAGGGAGTGGCAAAAAGCCCTGCTACAAGAAACATGGTCTTCAAAGCAGAAGTCTTGATTCCCTGTGCTGGTCTGAAATTATGTACCCCAGAAAACCCAAATTAAAAAAAAAAAATGAGAGCAGGATTAAAACACTCCCAAATAATAAAACTCTAAGAGAATTCATCATCAGCTATGTAGACCTTACGAGAAATGCTAAATGGGGTTTTGCAGGTTGAAAGAAAGGGAACTAAGTGATTGAAGTTAATATGGAGACATGAAGCTCTTTTTAAAGATGATTACAAGGATAGATATAAATGCCGATGCTCTTGAGTTTTTGATTTGTAACTCCATATTTTTTCTACCACAGAATCTAAAAGGTGAATGCATAAAATGTAATAAGAAGTCAGTTGTTTGGACTCATAATGCATATACATATAATTTGTGACAAGAACTACAGAAAGGTGAGGGGGTAGAAGGGTTTAGGAGCATAGTTTGTGTATACTATTGAAGTTAAGTCGGCATCAAAGCAGATGAGGTTGTAAAACATTTAGGATGTTCAAGTTAAGCCCCATGATAGCTACAAAGACTGTATCAGAGAATATGCAAGCTCAGAGGGACAGAAATTAGAGTACAGCTTGCCAGGGGTATGGGTGATGTGAGCAGGGAGTTAATGCAAAGTGGGTGAAGGGTTTGTTTGGGGAGATGAGAAAGCCTTAGCAATGGAAGGTAGTGAGGGTACCCCAACACAGAGAATGTGAGGAATCCCATTCGATCCGCTACTCGGAAGTGGTTGAGATGGGAAAGTTTATGTTGTATAAGCATCACCACAATAAAAAAAAAAAAAAAGAGAAAGAGAGAGTAAAGAAGCATGGGAAGGCAATGCAGGATCCTGGATGGAATCTAGAAAGGGAGGAGAGAAGACTCAAAAGAGCATTATTGGGCCATATGAACAAAAAAAGAGGAATATATCCTGTAAACTTCATGCCATTGTTAAGCTTCTTGAACTTGTAACTGCACTTAAGGTGGATATACGAGTGAAAATTTTTGTTCTTTAGAATTGTATATTGAAATATTAAGGATTCAAGGAGGATGTTCAGAAAATAGATATATGGATAGATAGATGGATTGATATAATGATGGATAGATAGAATGATATGGCAAATGTGGCAAAATGTCAAAATTGGGGAATTTTAGTGTCTGATGGGATGGGGTATGTTGGAGTTTCCTGCATGGAGTTTGTATTTTTTTGTAACTGTCCTGTAAATTTGAAAGTATTTCAAAATAAAAAGTAAAAAAAAAAAAAAAAAAAAATGACCATATTAAAAAAAGATGGCAGCAATCCTATTTTAGTTCCACTAATTTTTAACTCAACTGGACATACTTACACAAAAATAGTAATATTCCAGGAAGGATAACCTGGAAATAATTGCCACATATTCTCACTTATTTGAAAATCAGTGATTGGGAATTTCCTAAAAATTATTCTATGTAGCCCTTTTCCCAGATAGTAGAACTTTTCTAACTCTTCTTTTTTTTTGCTTTGTTTTTTTAACTTCAAAAGCCTTTTATATATAATGCAGAATATGTTAAAATGAAGCCAACAATGATAAATGATGAAGATTTTAGTTGAAAGGAGTGTTGGATCTCCTTTTAGCTATGCACTCATGTGTACCCATGAACACAAATGGGTACTCACAGGACAGCTGCTAAAGCAAAGTGCAAATATGAAAAATACTGCTTTAGATTTTAGAAACCCTAAAGTCTGTTGCTGGGTTAAGTCATAGCATCTGATATGTCCATCCAAATTGGATTGCCTTGGCTGTTGCTGAATTGTGTTCTGTTTGATAACACAGCCTAATTTGAGAATGTTATTCCTAGAAATATCACAGCTATTCTGACTGCGCTATAAGGCAATAGGTGTGGATGTAATTTCTAGTGTCCTTTTTATTAAGAAACATGAGAACTATTTTTCTGATTACAGTGCTAGGAAGGTCTTTGGATGACTCTGTTGTTTTCATTTGAAAGATACTATAATCCTTAGCTTTGAGCTAAGTCTGTGGCCTGTCTGTAGCAGATGTACGGGAACATTTGGCATGTATTTGGTGTACTCATCTAATTTCTGGCATCATCTCTTTTCCCTATCCTCATTTTCCCTCTGTCACAATTTTGTTACTTAGTCTTAATTTATTTTATTTTGTAGTGTTCTACATATTTTTAAAGGAAAATCTTTTTAAGATGCATCTTTTAAAAGGAAAAGAAAATAAACTGTGTCCAGATTATTGTCACATAGTGCCAGCCATCTAATTTAAACCATTTAAATTTTAATCCATACTTTGTGATGGTATTTTTTGATTACTAATATATTATTTTATTCATGGTTCGAATGAGAATACAAGGCAATATCTTAAAATAGCCAAGATCATCACAGAATTTTAGAGATAATTTTGTTTTATTTGTTTGCTTAGTGAGTTAATGATATAAGAGAAAGGAGAATGGATAGAGGGGATAATAATAATACCATTTAATCCAGATCTTATTAACAATTAAATGGATAAAAACAGATCTTTAGCTTTAGGTATCTCCTGAAGAGATTCAAAAGACTGGCATTTAATTGATTTAAGTGTTTAATATAATAAATTCCTTCTGTTGAATACCAGTCCTAAACATTATGATTGCAGTGAAGCATATATACTACATGGTTCATGAAATTTGTATCAGAAACTTTAGTTTGAACTGCTATGTTTCTCTGAGAAAAATATAAATAATAATAGATAACAGATAAAAACACAGAGATTTTAAAAACTCTGGTATGACTGCCTTACTTTATATATATATAATTTTTGTTTGTTTGTTTGTTTGTTTGCTTTTTGCATGGGCAGGCACCAGGAAATGAACCCAGGTCTCTGGCATGGCAGAGAACTCTGCCACTGAGCCACCATGGCCCGCCCCTTATTTTATATTTTTATTGAATAAATTATTTAAAAGTTTAAGGAATAAAAAGCAAATGTTAGATTGCAATATGGAAATTGTTTTGCTTCTAATTTGAACAAGTGTTATAGCCTCTTAAAAAGTTACTCTTGATTTAATATGCTTTTTCTTTTCATGCATAATTATTGTGAGAGATCCTTCTGTTTATAATAACAAATTGTTTTCCTGAAGAAAAATAATATAAAGGAAATTTCTAGAGCTTGGCAATGATATATGCTTTTGAAAGCACATCTTCAAGTTTTATTAAAGACATTTCCTGTATTGGAACAACTAGTTTTGCATGAACAATTTAAAAGCAATAAAAGGCATTTTAAGTTCTCCACTATTTTAATAGTAATTTTATTTTTGAAACAAATCAAGTCCATCATGCTATTGCATTTTCAATAAAACTTTCATTGTTGTCATTTACTCGTCTGTGGGTTGTAATATGTAATTGTTCAAGAAATGCACAAAGTACAGACAGTGAAATATAAATAGTTCAATTTATGTAGGTTATTTAATATGTAATTAATATCATTAGGCTTTTCCTACTTTACCATTAAGCAACTCATGTGCAAATTGATCCATCTATATTTCGAAGAATGGCAGAGCAGTTTATCTAAGTTGCTACGACTTAAGTGAGTTGATTATCTCCAGGGAGATAATTACCCCAAATTTTCCACCACAATTGTCTTAACTCTATTTAGTAGGAAATCAGGGTCATATTCAATGTATTTATTTTCTCATCCATAGACATAAATTGAAAATCTGCTGTATGGGAGTCTCGATTGCTAACCACGCTGAATTAATTCAATGCTTATCATTTCTGCATATGTGGTAACCTTCTAATGGCCCTGAACTTATTTTCTGGACCAAAGGTTTAATACTAAGAAAAATTATGATATCTACTTTAAAAATACAATATTCCCTATGTTTTTTTTTTCCTTGATATCTTAGACGATTACTGTTCTTATTTAGGGCATTTATAAGAAAACAATCCCTAGTCTCATTTATTCAAGTTGGGTTTCACAAAGTTTCACATTAATGAGAAATATTTTGCTATTTTTATATCTGCCTTTAAACTCAGAGATTCAGTGTTAAATTTCAGAATGACTCTAAGTATATGTGTTTAAATATATGTGCTTATTCATAAGAGATGAGATAAACGATATCAAGACATAGATGAGATACATATATGAGAAAGATAGGATGGTAGAAGGAAAATATGTTAAGCTCATGAGGGAGATAGAGCAATACCATACATTAAGCAGCAGTTACGGTAGTTCTGGCAATTTGTGCAAATAAAAATTGACTTGGTATGATATGACCATTGTTTGCTCCATTTCATTTTATTTTGTATTTTCTTGTACTATTTATATTGAGTCATAATATGCATTTTGTAAAAGTGATAGTACTTCAGTTTACAGGTCAATGAACTTTTGCAAAGTGTACACAATAAAATAACCACTACACAGTTCATGATATAGAATATTAACAGCACTTCAAAAGTCTCCTTTAGTATCACTCTTAGCCATTGCTCCCTCCCCAAAGGTAAAAATTAGTCTAACTCTGTCATAATAGATTAGTTTTTATGTGTTTTTGAACTTTCTACAAGGGAAATCACACAGTATGATTTTTCTTGCCACTGGCTATTCCCCCCAATGTTATAGCTATGAAATGTATCAGTGTTGCTATATGTGGCAGTTGTTGATTATTTTTCATTGATGAATGATATTCCTTGGTATAAATATGTACAATTTTTTTTTCTACCATTTGTAGATATTTTGGCCTTCCAAGTTTTTATTATTAAGAATAATACTATAGGGTGGGCCATGGTGGCTCTGCAGGCAGAGTTCTCGCCTGCCATGCCAGGGACCTAGGTTCGTTTCCCAGTGCCTGCCCATGTTAAAAAAGCAAAAAATAAAAGAATAATATTATAAGTTCTAGTTCCAGGTAACATTCAGTAAACACACTCCCCTTTGCCTCTGTCACTTAATGCATAGGGCAGCTATTTGAGGATTCTGAAAATTAAATAGTGCAGGTAGATTGGGGAAGAAGAATAGAATTCAAAGTTACAGCAAACTAGCAATGAATTTGCCATTTTTCCCATTTGTGTCTCATGTTGTTTGGCCTTATTGTTGGGTGCAGCTTTGGAAATACAAGGCAGAATAGGATAACTAAAACCCCAGGCTTCTGGCCAGAGGAATGAGAATGGGATTCCCAGGAAACTAGAAAATCCCGATTAGATAAATGAGAAGAAGTAGTTCTTGAAAGTGACCCTCTCAAGGTGTTCAAGACTCACACTCAAGCTGCACATGCATAATAGACCTGCTCCTAATCATCATAAAAAAAGACTTTGAGAACTAAGTCAGCAGATAGAAGCTATTATAAAAATGCTTGATCAGGCAGACAAGGATATTATTAAAACAAATGGGAAAATAGGAAACCTCAGCAAAATAACAGAAGATATAAAGAGCCAAGTGAAACAAAACAGGAAAATATAATAACCAAAATATAAAATTTTTTAATCTTGCTGGTTTGGCTTCATTAAAGAATGAAAATAAGAGAGGAAAGAGTAAGTGAAATTGAAGGTACATCAATAAAAATTATTCATTCTGAAAAATTAGATAAAAGACTGAAAAAGAAAAATGATCAGCACCTCAGGGGATAACAACAAAAGTTTTAATGTTCATGGCAATGGAATCCCATGGAAAGAGGAGAAAGATCATGTAGCTGAAAAAATGTTTGATAAAATACGACTAAAAACTTCACAATTTGACAAAGACATGAATCTGTAGTTTCAAAAAGCTGAATGAACCTCAGACAGGATAAACCAACTCCATGATTTATGCCTATGTATATCATAATTGAATTTCTGAAAACTTAAGTCCGAAAAAAACCCAAAAAACCCTCAAAGGCAGCCAGAGCAAAACAATATAACTATATATTATGAATTGATTGTATATTTCTCATCAGAAATATGAGAGAAATGGTCTGTTGATGACCAAACAGACACGGTACAATATTTTTAATTGCTGAAAGAAAATAACTGTCAACACAGAATTTCTATCTAGAGAAAATTTACTTCCAGAATGAAAGTGAACTAAAGATATTCTTAAATGAAGTAAAACTCAGAGAAGTTATTTGCAGCAGGTCTGCTCAATGCTGTCATAACTATTTTCATACATGTCTTCTGATGAACATTCTGCTTAATTGAATTACTAAGAGTAGAATCACTACCTCATAAGGCATATGCATATTTAGATTTAGTAGATAGTTTTGTAATAGTTGAACCAATTTGTATTCCCATCAACAGGGAAGGAGAAATATTACAATACAAATTATTCTTCATTCTTCCAAATAGTTTCTATTTTAAAGTTACTGTAAATAATATTTTTAGCCATTCTTGTGGGGATACAGTGGTGTGTCTGTGATGTTTCAAGTTGCATTTTCTTGGTGTCTAATAATGATGAACAACTTTTCCTATGCTTATTGGTCATTTGGATGTTCTCTTTTATGAATTTTCAATTCAAATCCTTTTCTCTATTTTGTGAAATGGATTGTTTGCATTTTTCCTATTGATTTATAGACATTCTATGTATATGACTGCCCATAGAAGTCAAGACAATAGAATATTTTTATCAGATCTGGTTAAAAAGAAATATTTCTTTAACAGGGTGCAAACAAAGCACTACATATAAAAGAAAAGATGGTGAATTGCATTTCAAAATACTTAATAACTGCATTATAGATTCGTGTGACGATACCACTATTTGTTTAATTCCTGTGGTTTTATAGTAATTTTTAGTATCTTGTTATGAGTCTTAAACTTAGCTCTTTTCATCAGAATTATCGTGGATATCATTGTTGCTTTGCACTTTTCTATCACATGCATATAAACTTCTGTAATTTCAGTTGGGAATTCATTGAACTTGTTGATCAACATGGGAAAAATTAGCAATTTTGCAATATTGCATCTTCTATCCCAAAAAACATACCTTCCCTTTCCTTAGATGATTATTAATGCCTTTTGATAGTGTTTTGTGGAGGTCTTGAATATCTTTGGTTATACATGATTCTTATATTCCTTTAGGGTATGAATCCATAAGGCATCATTTCCTAAATTTCATGTAAACAAATAATTATATAATGGATTTTTATCCAGTGCTCTTATTATGGTCACTTATTGATTCTAATAGTTTATATATAGGTTTTTAAAAAATTTATGAATGTAATCATGGCCTCTGTGGATAATTGACTGCTTTATTTAGTCTTTTCATTCCTTATGTTGGCAATTTATTTTTCATAATTTATTACACTGACTAACATTTAGTACAATATTGAATAAAAGTGATGATAATGTGCATCCTTGTCTCGGTTCATAATACAGATGGAACCATTTTAATAGTTCACCATGGGTGTATCATGTTTATTTGTAGGCATTCTTTCAGAGCAAAGATATCTATCTGAATATTTACTATCTATCTTAAGGTTTATAGAGATTCTTCAAGCTATGACATAATAGTTTTCATTAATTCTGAAGAATTATCTGTCAGAAGTACTTCAAAAAATGCTTCTGTTCCAATATCTTTCTGTTCTTCTTCTGAGACTTTGAATATAAGTGATTAGGCCTATTAACTGTGTTCCTAATATTCCTTATCCTCTTTTCTGTATTTTTCATCCTACTTTTTATCTGTGCAGCAACTTGAATTTTTTTATATTTGTGTTACTAGTCCATATTTTGCTGTGTCTAATTTTCTCTTAAACTCATTTAAAGAATTCTATTATATTCATTTTTATAATTCCAGTTCTGTGGTATATTCTCCATTTTTTCAATCTATTACATATCATAGCTATTTTGAAATTGTGCTTGTTTGAAACTGTCATGTACCCTAGAAAAGCCAGGCTCTTTAGTCTTCATTCAATATTGCTGGGTGGGATCTTTTTTATTGTTTCCATGGAGATATACCCACCTAATTGTGGCTGATAAATCTGATTAGATGGTTTCCATGGAGATGTGTCTCCACCTACTCAAGGTGGAGTTGCTTATTGGAGCCCTTAAGAGGCTCCAATTTTGGAAAGTGCCGATTCAGCCCACCAGCAAGAGACCTTTGGAGATCCAGAAGGAAAATGCTCTTGGGGAAGCCTTATGAAATGAGAAGAGAAAGCTAGCAGAAATTACCATGTGTCTTTCCAGCTGAGAGAGGTGTTCTGGATCCACTGGCCTTTCTTGAATCAGAATATCTTTCCCTGGATGCCTTAGTTTGGACATTTTCATGGCCTCATAACTGTAAACTTGTAACTTAAAAAATTCCTTTCAGAACAGCAGAGTTGTTCTGTTTCTGGTATATTGCATTCTGGCAGCTTTTACAAATTAAAACAGATATTGGTACCAGAGAAGAGGTGCTGCTATGGTTTGAAAATGCCAAACATGTTAGAATGGCTTTTTAAATAGATCAGGTAAAATTTGGAGTGGTTCTGAGGAGTTTGATAGAGAAGGCTTAGAATGCTTTGAAGAGACTGTTGGTAGAAATGTGTACTCTGAAGATACCTCTGATAAAGCCTTAGGCTGAAATCATGCATGCCTTATTGCAAACTGGAAGGAAGGGTATCCTTGTTTTAAAGTGGCAAAGTATCTAGCAAAATTGACTACTGGTTTTGGACAGAAGGTAGATTTTAAAAGCCATGAACTTGGATATTTAACAGAAGAGATTTAAAAACTAAATATGTAAAGTGTGACCTGATTTCTTCTTGTAGCTTATTGTGAAATGTGAGAGGAAACAGATAAGCTGAGAACTGAACTCTTGGGTGCAAAGAAACCAGAAACTGGTGGTCTGGAAAATGATGAGCTTCCAGAAAGGGGAGACCCCACAGAATAGTGCTCCACATGAGGATTTAACCAAACATGGAAGCAGTCAGCCATTACAGGACAAAGCAAGGAACTGAGGTGGCATTATCCAGAACGGATTTGTGGAAAGTCCTTTTTGATGTCTGGCGTATTGGCAGCAGATACCTTGTTCTGCATTGCATAGGTCCAGAGTCAGAGAAGAGTTTTGCCTTAGGACAGACCATGCCTGTGGCTGATTGTGATGAGATTTTGTACTGTTTTTGACTGTGCATTGCATTTGTATTGCTACCGGAATGATTTAAGGCTTTATGATATTGTAATGGAATGAATGCATTTTACATTTGGGAAGAACATGTCTTTTTGGGCTCCAAGGGTGGAGTGTGTCAGTTTGAAACTGTCATGCACCCCAGAAAAACCAGGCTCTTTAATCCTCATTCAATATTGCTGGGTGGGATCTTTTTTATTGTTTCTATGGAGATGTGACACACCCAATTGTCAGGGTTGTAACTTCTGATTAGGTGGTTTCCATGGAGATGTGTCTCCACCTACTCAAGGTGGGGTTGCTTATTGGAGCCCTTTAAGAGGGAACCATTTTGGAAGGTGCCAATAGAGCCTACCAGCCAGAGACCTTTGGAGATCCAGAAGGAAAATGCCCTTGGGGAAGCCTTATGAAATGAGAAGAGAAAGCTAGCAGAAATCCCTACATGCCTTTCCAGCTGAGAGAGGTGTTCTGGACACATCAGTCTTTCATGAATCAGAGTATCTTTCCCTGGATGCCTTAGTTTGGACATTTTCATGGCCTTAGGACAATAAACTGGCAATTTAATAAATTCCCTTTTTTAAATGCTGTTCCATTTCTTGTATATTGCATTTCATCAACTTTTACAAACTAAAACAGTACTATATATTAATACAAATACCTATAATCCCTTCTGGTCTGTTTTTATTACAATATTTTCACTCTTGGTACTCAGTCTCAAGTATATTTCTTGATATACTAGAGTACTGTGATAGGATGAATAATGGTTGTGGTGGCTTGAAACTATGTACCCCAGAAAAACATGTTCTTAAACTTAATCCATTCCTGTGGGGGTGAACCCTTGTAAATAGGACTGTTTGGTGTGTTGCCCATCTGAATGAGGATAGGTCTTAATCCTATTCCTGAAAGCCTTGTAGGGAAAGTCATAGAGAGAGAAAATGCTACATGTGGTAGCCAGAAGTCTGAAGTCAACAGAACTCAGAGAGGCCAGAGAAATTTCTCCTGTGCATTCCTGTGTGACAGAAAAGCCAAGACCAAGGGTTGCAGGCAGCCAGTCTTCTGGGAGAATGATTGCCTTGATAATACCTTGGTTTTGGATTTCTCTTAGCTTGAAAAGTGTGAGCCAACACATTACATGGTAGTTGTTTTAGCAGCCAGGAAAATAAAGCAATACCTCCCCTCCACCCTCACCTAAATATCCTAGTCCTGGTCCCTGGAACCTGTAAATGTTACTTTACGTGGTAATAGAAGGACTTTGCAGCTGTGATTGACGTAAGGATTTTGAGGTGGGCAAATTATCCTAGATTTTCCAGGTGGGACTTAAATATAATCACAAGCATCTTTATAAGAGGAAGACAGGAAGATATGAAGGTGTAAGAGGAAAAAGGCCATTTGATGATGTGATGAGGTGTGGGGCCACATGTCAAGAAATGAGGAAATCCTCCAGAAACTGAGAAGGCAACAGAAGTGCTTCTTCCCTGGGGTCTATGAAAGCAGCATGCATGCCAACACCTTCCATTCAGCCTAGTCACACTGATTTTGGACTTCAGAAGTCCAGGTCTGTAAAAACATAAATGTTCATTGTTTTATGCCACCAAGTTTATAGTAATTTGTTACAGCAACCATAGGAAACTAATACAGCTACTTTTTTTTGGGGGGGGGGGATGCATGGTCCAGGAATTGAACCCAGGTTTCCCTCATAAAAGGCAAGCATTCTACCACTGAACTACCTGTGCACTATTAATAAAGCTACTTTTAATTGGTTATTGGAAATTTGTGTCTAAAAATAAACAAAAAAAAATAGAGGTTCTAAATGATGTTACTTTCCTCTAGAGAATTTTTTTTCTCTAGTTCGCAAAGATGGCATGACCCGATCACCTTGATTTAATTCAGACTGGTCTATATTCAGATTGTTCTTCTAGTGCCTAATTTGAAAGCCTGGGATTTTAGCAAAAGCTTCTTCTCTTTCTTGGAGCAAATCATTGAACAGTTATGGTCTAAAATCAGTCCCAATCTGAGGGGAAAATTGTTCAAAAGCTACAGTTCTTTAAGTGACAGAATTAGAGTCAGACATGTATACAACTAGCTTTAATATCTATGCTATTATAGCAAAACTGGTCAAAGTTTTATGGGATTGGAAAATATTATGGAGCCACTCATATCCTTCTCCACTTTAGGTTTGGAAATTATTATATATTTATCTTCTCCGACTCTTTTATAGCTAAGAATGACAATGTGGCCATGTTCTAGCCAATGAAATATTAAGAGGTTTCTCTAGGGAGGGCTCGAATTCTAAAGAAACAGATAATATCTTAATAGGAAAAGGATCTTGGCCTTTCTCATTCTTAGCCTAGAATATTGGCTCTGGGAGGAAAAGTAGCCATAATGTCACAATTCTGCATATAAAAAGATGTTGTGAGTGTGAACTGCAAGAGTCCATGTTCCTAACTACGTCATTTAATAGGACATCCTACCCAAAACATTAAACAATCAGATTCTAGCTTCTCGAAGACATTTTAGTAGAGCTAGAAATTGAATGTATTCTTACTAACTCAAGGGGACAAAAGGAAGAAACAATACACTTAGAAGGTAAAAATCATACTGAAGGGTAGGTGGAATAATTCTACATGAAGAAAATAGCATTTTATCTAAATCTTTAAGGATAGGCAGGCTTTTCTAAGTGAATATGATAGGAAATAGTTAAGATTGATCCATACCTGGAGCATCACATAAAGTACTGACTTATTAAGGAAAACGCAGTAAAAGTGAAAAGGAGATGAAATGATGGTATTTGTGGGAGAGAAGGCTGAAAATCAACATGGTGTCATATTTTACAGGTGCTTGGTTTATATACACCTGGGTTGTCTCCTAGCATCACTAGGAAACCATTGAGATTTTTAAGTAGGAAGGTATATAGTGAGTTCCAAAAAGATTACTCAAATGGAAAATAGATTAGGAGTATGAGTTTGAAAGCATTTGATATTGGTTAGCTATTTCAGGCATATTTAGTTTAGTGGCTGCCAAATATGTACATTGAAATGATGTACTAAAAATGTAATTCCTCTGTAACGGAATTCAAATATAACCATAAACCCCCATATGGCCTGAGCCTTTGATACTTTTAGAGGAATATTTGTGTCTATGTACAGACACTCATGGTAAAAATCAACAAGAGTGCTCCTGGTGAGAGGCCCAGGACCTTTAGTCTGTTGCACTTTTATTTTTTCTCTTGACCTGACACAGCTCCAGTTCATAGAACTTCTGGGCACAAAGCAAGGGACATCTGTTCAATTGAGCTTTCTGTAATAGATATGTTAATTAAAAATGACTTTCAGATTTTAACATTTTGTTTATTTTTCATGATACATATGCCCCGTGGCATTTCACACAGGGTGTTGTCTTATGAGTCTCAAATATAAATAAACAAACCAAGCTATTCATTATTGCTTCCGGACTTAAAGTTGTACATGATGTAACTCCAAGTGCTTTCTTTCACCTTTTTCTGGCCAGAATATACTGGGATTTTCTCCAGGATAAAGACCAACTCAGTGGGATTCATGCATCTGTCACATCTGGACTATCTCAACATAACCTAGCCAGTGTGCACAGAGGCTGTGCAAAGGTTGCAGATTTCATAAAGCATGGCAGCCTGCCTGCATTCCGCAGCCAAGAGGTTCAGCACATTACCCAATTCTCTACTTTCTAATGCAGGATACTGACTCATTATTTTTATTACTCACACCAACAGCAACCATATAATATCAGCACAAATGAATGCCAAGCTAGAAAGTGTTCAGCTTCTCTATGGAGTGTAGGAGAAAAAAGAAAGAGACCCCCCAGTCTCTTTGAATTATGGTTGCCACTTGTGAGAAGAGACAGGAGCACTATCAATAATAACAGAATGTAACTGCATAACAACACCAAGAACTGCAACGAAGCTGCCTTTCTGAATGTGTACCTAAACTGTTGGTGGTTTTTCCTCCATTTTCTTTTCCTTTCCAGCCTCTAGCAGAGAGGTTATCCGGTTCTGGAAATGCTGAAGTTTGGTGGAATGAGGAGCTCAGCTTTAGTAGCCATGTAATAGACAATAGGGTTTTGAGAAAATGAGTGTTAATCACATTTTAAAGACATGCACAGATATAGATAGATCTAGATTAGATAGAGATACACATAGACATAAATATAGACATAGACCGACAGATGCTGACATAGATATAGATTGATGGTTTCTTCCTAAAGGAAGATTAAACAAAATGCTTAATATTTCTTCCTGGAAAAATACATATGAGAGTCCATCTTTTAATACACATTTCTGGGTAGTAATATAAATCCGGCTGAAAAATAATGAAATTTAACGTTATCGGAAGAGCCCAAATGATGTGCTTAACTTACAATTCTGCTATATTTCTATACATCAAAATAAAGCAAATCTGAATTTGCGGATACATTTAATTCTCATTATAATAGTGAAAATCATTTACTGATTTTCAAAAAAACAAATGTGTGTGTGTGTATGTGTGCACGCGTGCATGCATGCATGTGTGTGTATTCTTTAAAGCCCCCTTTCCTATTTCTATAAATGGTTGTTTCTCCTCTTCTTTTTACTGGCATGCTGAGACGTAACAGAGAAAAAAGGAATTCTGAGAAACTTTTATTTCAAAAAATTGGGTAACCTTTCTACTCAGTAGAATTATGCTCATGGCATGTGAATTCCGTAAAGGCTCTTGTCTGTCTGCGCTACCCTTGCATCCCCAGTGGCACACACAGAACCTGGTAAATAATATTTAAACAAATTACTCATATAAAAGAACAAAATAGAGGACAGAAGGAAGAAATGGAAAGAAAATGGGAGAAATATTACTTCTTGCCAACAGGAATAAGGCCTTTTCACATGTGGATATCCAGTTTTTGCTACATTGAGATGCCTGGTGAAAAACAGGTTCACAATAATTATTTTTTCAAGTAATTGAATGCACTTACTAGGTATCTGTGATGTTAAAAGACAAAAAGATGCTTTTGAAATGTATGTTAAATATCTGGCTATACACTTGAAAGTAGGAGAAGCTCTTGCACTATTATTAATTTCCAATGATAATTAATGAGGAAGAGATAAACTATTGTCTTTGAGAATATCCTAACTCTGTCCCACTAAAACATACAGCCTACAGTATAGCATTCAAACCAAGCACTGAATATCATCTGTCCTAAGATCTTTTGCCTGGTAAGCCGAATGTTAAAAATGAAAATTTTCAAATTAAATAGGCTTTAGCAGAAACTATAGTTCTCTGTGTTAAATATTTGAAAAGTTACTAAACGGTTTCTCTGCTAACAAACACAAATATTATTATTTTGTCAAAAAAAGCAAAACTTTGTTTTTTCTTTCTTTCTAGTCAAGCTCCCTTGTTTTTGTTTTCTTGGTTTTTTTTTCAATCCTCACAATTGACTTATTTGTGAAAAATAGTGTATATATAAAAAAGCAATAAATTTCAAAGCACATCACAGTAGTTAGTTGCAGAACAGATTTTAGAGACTTTGCTTTCTTAATGACTGAGGTGTTTTCCAAAGGCAATGAACCAAGACCAAGAAATTGGAAAAGAGTCTCAAGGAGCAAGTTGCAAAAGTAGTACACATGTTGAAAGAAGGGATATATTTAGTTCAAAACATTCTGTCATTCCTCCATCTGCCTAAATAAACTCCAATCTTGTCTCTTGTCTTCTGTCATCTTGACTTTCCCCATTCACTTTTAGACATTGCCTGTGTGTATTCTTTGATAGATGTTTTGAGATGTTGGCTGTTAGGCATAAATATTATTCAGTTTAGAATCCCCAAATGGAGATAGCTAGAATTACAAAGTCAAAGAATGAGAAGTTGAAACTGTGGTGGTTTATGAGGTTCTTGGAAAGGTTTCTTGGAGAAGATGAAACTTGAAGATAGGCTTTGAAAGATAGGCTATTGTTGGAAAGAAACAGTTGAACTCAATGTCACCACAAAAATCTAAATGAAGAAAGAAAAAGCACGGTATATCCATCATTTGTATAAGGGTTCATAAAGCTATGGACTGTTCAAACATTATTTTTTTTAATCTGTTGTAAAATATAAATAATATTTTCAAACACCTTTTTGTCATAAAGAGATATGAGAAAAAGCAATGAAATACAAATTGAATTAGTACAAATAATTTTTCTTCAGCTCTAAGAATGATAATGAAACTAGATACTCAGTGATGATCATATATATCCCCTTTATTTTTCCAAAAAGATGAATAATATAGATGAATCATATTTAAGGATAGAAATAAATAACATAGAAATACTAATATAAGATATATGTATATATATTTAAATAGCATGAAATTTTTAAAGTAGGAATTCATTCACTCGACTGTGGGAATTGGCAAGTCTGAATTTCATAGGGCAGGTCACAAATTAGAAACTTCATTGGCAGTTTCAATGAATTCTCCAGGAGCTGAAGTAGAGCTAGAAATTCTCCTTTCTCACTGTTAAAATAATCAGTTTCCCTTTAAGGCCTTCAACTAAATGGATAAGACCTCTTTCATTCATTTTAGATTTAATCAGCCATGGGTACAATTAAATGACTAATGATTTAAATCCACAAAATATCCTCACAGTAACAGCCAGTCCAGTGTTTGTTTGACAAAACAAGTGGACAACATAACCCGTCCAAGTTGGCATTTGACCATCACAATTACAAACATATTTTAGGTGATTAACTACTCTAATTGCCTAGCTTAGAGCCATTTGACAAAACTAATGATAAATCTTAGAATTGAAGTTTACAGAATAATTTCCAAAGAAGTCACAAGTGGATAGTTTTCGTTTCCATATATTTCAATTAGCAATAAAGCTGATACTAAACTTGTGATATCTTCTTTTATTTATCACTTGCATTATTTAATATTTAAAATGCTTAAGCCCTCAATTTCCAGCCAGATATATATATATATATATATATATATATATATATATACACACACATATTTAGAGGAAAGTTAACTTTTTTCCCCGTTCTTCAGCAGCACCAGGCTTCATGCTTTGTGTAAGAGAGATAACAAAGAAATATGTTTAAAAATATGCTGTGAAAAAAAAATTTTTTTTGAAAGGGTGGTGCAACCATGGCTCAGTGGCAGAATTCCTGCCTGCCATGCCAGAGACCTGGGTTTGATTCCCAGAGCCAGCCCATGCCAAACAATAACTACAACAACAACAAAAAATATATATATGCAGTGAATATTTCAATAGTTTAACACAAGGATTGGAACTGAAATGTATTACAGGACCCAAATAAAATAACCATTTGCTAATGATTTCCTATGTGATTCAACAAACCTGATCTAGTTCTCAAATTAATGGCTCTCCCTCCAATTCCGCAGGATCCTTCCTTTGATTATACATAGTCTAGGCTCTTTGTGACCTTTGCTTTGAGAACTTTTCTAGCAACAACTGGTGGCCATAAGAGATAAAGCACTTTGTACACTGTTGCTTACAGATCACATTCAATAAATGATTATAGATGATTTAGAAACAGTCTTCTACAAATTTGGGTAATCTAACCTCCACATTCCCTCCAGTTCTAAAGACTTTCATTTAGAACCACGGCTTATAGATTTAGAGTGACTTAGCAAATAAATGACTCTACCATAGTCGAGGGACTTAGCGAATACATGACTCAACACCAGCCTAATTCTTTAGGATCCTGTCTTGTTATTTTCTCTATTTCTTGTTCTACCAAACCAAATTTCTTGAAATCTACTAAATGTATCATCTTATTTCACACCTCTTTGCCTTTCCCTGTGTTGTATCCCCCCTTAGCCTGGTAAAGAAGTTCATCTTTCAAATCCTGTCCATGGATAACTTCCTCTCTGAAGCCTTTCCCCATGCCCTCAGCCCCCTCTAGTTCCACGCCACACCTTCTGTGAAGGCTCTTCTCTCCCTCCCCTCTTCTACACTGCTGTTACACCTCGTACTTCATTCCATGTATTACTTATTGTAATTTCCTCTCCCTTCTACTAAAATGTCAGCTGCTGAAGTGCTTGAGCAGTTCTTCCTCTTTATATCACGATCTTCTATAAATTCTAAATTCACCAAATCAATGTAAGAGTCGACCTGGCACAATCAGCACATTTGTAAATGGAGACTGCTTTACCAATGTTAGAAATCTGTTTTGATATTAAACATTTATTTGGTGTTTTAATTAGAATTATTGAAAGCAGACACCAGAATATTCTTTCAAATGAAATGAGTGTCTTAGTTCAAGTAATACATTTATGCATCAGTTCCAAATTGCCAAAAGGGTACATGATCTGATAATCCGTGATGATCCATGTTTTTATGAGAATTTGCATTGAATTGGTTTAATTTTCTGTCTTGTAACAAGGCAATCACATTATTTTTTCTACCAGAATTCTAGTGCCTTAGGAGTAATTGACTGGACAGCATATTTTTAGAGACTTTGTTTTAGTTATCATATATCCAGCTTGCATGTTTCTATAACTTGTCATTGTCAGTGTCTGTCAATGGTAACCCATAAAGTAGAACTGTCACTGAAGGGAGTTAGAAAATCGGGCTTTTATTTTATTTCATATGCTTCTTTACTTTTGAAAACTTTCTAACAGGATGCATTTATAAATGTTACTTTTGTAAAGAAAATATCTCTGATAGTATATCTGACTGATTATAGTTCAACTATTATTTAATCAAGTCCTTGAGAAACTATTGTATATATATATTTTTAAATATGGATTTGAAGCTTGGAGTTAAAAAAAGGTCTTCTTTATACATAATCTTTCATACCTTTCCTAGGGATACCAGTTAATTTTCTGAAATAAGAACTAAGGGCCTTCTTGTCCCCTAATATTTCTTTTTCCCAAGAAATAAAACATAACATTCTACTGGAAATAATCCATATAATGAAATCATCATAAACATATTACTGATAACCCAGACGCATAATTCTGTTTTCAAATTCAAAATAAGTTTGGAAATGCAAGCCAATATGACCCAAATGAAATGTGCTACTTTATTGCTGTACTTTCAGGTTAGCCTCCTGTGCCTTTTTTAAGTCATCTGGAAAATCAGTGTGGAAAAAACAGAACACTCTCTTCTAAATTTGATGCTCATAAGCCATAGCTAGTAGGAACAAAGTAAGCAGCAGCCTTTAGAGAAAAGGCTTGTTTGGGACATGGTTCAGAGTGGAAATATGCCCTTGACATTTCTTCAATCATGGACACTATGGGAAAGCATCATCAGTATTATCAATAAAAACATAGAAAACCTATTTGCAGTGTAATTTTGACCTAGGTTTATACACAGAAGATATTTTTCTTAGGCTAACTTGAAATGTCCTCAGGGACAAAAATACATATCTCCTTCATCTTTATATTTTTAGGACATGAAATATAATGTGAAATAAATGATAATTTGACTAATTAATTAAATACAATCATTGAAGCTCAGAAATCACTCAAATGACAATTAAAAATAGAATATAAGTGCAAAAAACATAGTGGATGATCAGCCTCAGATATCTTCCAAGCTAAATTTAATTTGAAATAGTCAACAAAATGCAGTAATAATAAAATAATTACTAAATATCATTTCATTATATTAATTATAAAGAGCAATATGCTCTCTGGTTATCAAAGAAAGTCTGGTCTGCAGAGATGACAGTAACCAGTAGGTGATGATTTGCTAGGGGATACTGTGAACAAACCTAGAAGGATAATATTTAATAAGTCCATGAATATTTTAAACCTTCAGAAAAATAAAGTTTTTTATTTTGAATTGAAATTTCACTTGTGTCAAATAATGTGACATCAGGCTTTGTGCATTCCCTTGATATCTTCACTAGAAAAAAGTGAGAGAGAAAGGAATTGTGGGAGGAGTGGGGAAGGGAATAGAGGAAGAGAGAGAGAGAGAGAAGGAGAGACACCACAGAAGGGAAGGGAAAAGGAGAAGAAAATAAATTTATAAAAATTGGGATTCTAGCTTTGGAAACTACTGATGATAATGTGGTAAGACTATGCCAAATGGACTATATGTATTCAATAGTGTTTAATTGCAAATGTAGGACAAAAAATAAGGTTTTGCCCTTATTAGGGCCCTAGCAGAATAGATTGACATGCTGGGCAGATATGAAATAATTCTTTCTATATTGTGAAAGGGTGCAGTGGATGGAAAATAAACATACTTCAAATGTTAAGAGGCGAAATATGCTTGCTTTATCATTGAGTTGGTAAACAAGTAATTTACATAGGTTTGCTGTTGATTCAGGATACATTTTCTTTCTATAAAAATATGTTATATATTAAAAAAAGAAATACTTTTTCATTTGCTAGAAACAAATTGAAAGAAATAACCAAATAACAAAGTCATTTAACTTAGAACCATCACAGATAGATATAAAATTTGATTCCTGTAGTTAAACATAGTTATCTGTATTCACAAAGAAATTATTATATCTATGTCATAATGTAAGATCTGATGCATAAGTAGTTTACCTGTAAATAGTGTTCACTGATATTTTATTCATTTTTTAGTTTTATTTTTAACTAATAAAAAATATGTGTAGGAGCAGAGGCTCCCTCTTTGTCTTCCTGTTCGGTTTCCTTCCTTTCCCTTCCTGAGCAATTCAGGCCAAAAGCCATCGGTAGGGGATCTGGCGGTGGGCAGGGGAGCAGGCACCGCAGAGGAGGTGGGGCCGGGAGAGCTGCCCTGGTGGTGCAGGGTGTGGGGGCGAGATGGTGAGGGGTTTCTACCTTAGGAGGGTTGCGGGAACCTGTGCGGCAGGCGTCCCCCCAGCGGGACACCTAGCCACAGATTTCGGAGCCTGCGGCTAAGGAGGATACGGGGCATTGCTGGGGGCGCCAGTGCTGTCTGTCAGAGCCCGAGTGGGGTGAGAAGGTTGCTGGCAGCCGGGAGTGGAAGAGCGAGAGACTAAGGACAGGTCCACGCGGGAGGCTGGACACATTCCGCGCAGGGTTTTGGAGCTTGAGCAGGGAAGGAGGTTGGCTACTCGGGGAGCTGTAAGAGTTGGTGTTGGAGCCTGAGCAGGAGGAAAAGGACAGAATGCATGTCTTTTTCCCGAAATTGAAACCATGCAGTTTCAGAAGGTATAATTTAAGAAATTAATCAAGAGAAAACTAATAATGGTATGACAAAAAATTGTGAAGTGGTAGTAAAAGGGAGGTGCAAGGTAATAAAGTTGTGCTAAATGTCTTGTAGCTTGAATCAGAAGGAAAACATGTAAATTTGGTATATCAAGAAACATCCATTCTTATACCCTATAGAAAGTAATTTGGAATATCTATTAAAATGTAAAGGCTGCATAACCATTGACCCAGAACTTCCTCTTTTGGGAATTTATCCCACACCCAGGAACACAGATGAAATGGTGTACGTAAATGGAGCAACACTGTACGAGTAGAAGATTGTAAATGTCCAAATGTCCATCAACAGAGATGGTTTAATAAACTGTAGCACATTCATTCAAGAAATACCGAGGGACTATAAACAAAGATTAGGAATTTCTCTATCTCTTTATATTCATATAGAAAATCCCCTAGATATTACTGTTAAATAAAAAAGGCCATAAGCACAACAGTACATATAATATACAATCTTTAGTGTAAAAGAGGATGAATTTTAAGAATCAATATTTGTATTTATCTATATGTGAATATAGAAATTCCAGAAAGAAATTATGGAAATTTAATGTGACAAGAATAGCCATCCAGTAGGGTGTGAAAGAATGAAAAAGAGGGTGTTGAAAGTCAGATTTTTCATTGGTTACCTCACTAAATTTTATTTTTTTAGGCATGTTGATAAATCATCTATGAAAAATTAAATTTAAAAATTGGATTAAAAAACAGTAAGATAGGAGAAGTCAAAAAGATAAATGTGGTAGGCAGAAGAATAACCCCCCAAAATGCCCATACCCCAATCCCCCAAACCTGTGAATATGCTGCCTTAGACAGCAAAAATACAGACCTTCAGAAGGGAGATTATCTTGGGTTAGCTGAATGGGCCCAATCTAATCTTATTAACTCTTAAAAGTGGAGCCTCTTTCTTGACTGTCACCGCAAATGGGACTATGTGGTCTGATGTGATAAAATAGAGTCTGCCCTTGACGGTGGAGGAGGGGGATTTGTGAGCCAAGGAATGCAAGCGGCCTCTCAAAGACAGAAAAGGTGAGAAACTGGATTCTCCCCTGGAGTCTCATAGAAAGAAATGCAGCCATGCTGACACCTTGATTTCAGGCCAGTGAGAACCATGTGGGGATTTTAACCAAAGAATTGTAAGATTTTTTTTTTAATGTTGCTTTAAGACACTAGGTTTCTGACAATGTGTTATAGCAGTAACAGAAAATTAGTGCAATAAAATACTATAGAGCTAGTAGAAGCAAAAATACTACTTTAATTTATATCTCCATGCAGTAGGTAGAAACGATCATTTTAAACTGGTTTTCCGAGAGTGATAGAGAAATAAAATTGCTTTTTTATGCCTTTTAAAATATTTCATTTGTACGTGTATTTTCAGCATTCGTTTTAAGTGATGAATATGTTCACTGACAAACCTGATGAACAACACAGCAACTTTATTTAGTAAAATATTAGAAGGAAATAGTATATCATCATACAGTGGGTTATCATAGAGTCATAAAACTGAATGAACAGTTTCACACAACAGCAGAATATTGCAAGCATGGTATTGAGAGAAAGAACCCAGACATTACAAGTAGTTGTAGGATTCCATGTATATAAAGTTCAAAAGCAGGCTAAACTATGTTGCTTAGAAATGCATCCTTAGGAGGTAAAATTACAAAGAAAAGGAAAAAAATAATTACCATTACATTTAAATCATTGGTTTTCTTAAGGAGCAAAGGAACAGTGATGAGGAAGAGAAGTACCTAGGATTTCTGAGATCCTGGAAATATTTTCCTATATTTTTTGTATTTTTTTTCCTGCATGCATGCTATATTCAACCCTAAAACATCTTTATAAACTTTCAAAAGTTTAAAGACTATCAGTATGTTCACATTATGTTATTTTCAGTGAGAAAGCATATTTTCCATATTTGCTGATTTGATATCTTCCCCAAGAGAAAGATTTCAAAAAATCCAAATTCTTAGGGCCTATTAGTCTTGGCTTTAATTCATTTTTATGCCCTGCAGATTAAATGTTAGCACATGTAACAAGTTTATTGAATTAGCTGGCCTCAGCAGGGTACAGGTGGGAAGCATTTTCATTTTTATTCCACCACCGCTTCAAAGCCTGGTTTTAAAGTGATATTACTTGACATTGAGTGAAATCTCAGGTAGATCCATAATTTTCTGAGTTCGTCTCATTTTAGTAATTGCATGTCCTTCAAGTCTGCCAATACAACTTCAAACTTTCATCCAATTTTAACTCTCTTCCTCCCCTCAGTTTAGGCCTGCCTCAGGATAGGAAGGCTGCGGTGGAGAGGGAATTACAAGGGGATAGCATGAACGACGAACTTTAATAAATTCAACAGCCTAAATTCAATGGATTAATTCCTTTAAAGACAGAACATATGAAGCCCAAATCAAGAAGAAGAAGAAAAAGAATACTGTCATATTTATTACAAAATTAAACTTGCAATCAAATATTTTTTCAAAAAATAAATTCCAGGTCCAGCTGTCTTCATCAGTGTGTTAAGTAAAATAAAATTCCAATAAAGTGCAAACTCTTTCAGAAAATAGAGTGGGTGGGAATACATCACATAATTTAGGATGTCATTATTGCCCTGATTCCATACCTAAAAATAACATTATAAGAACATTCCAAACCAGTATCCCTCATGAATAGCCATAACATTCCTTAACAAAATAATGGTTCAAATCTATCAATATATTAAAAAGGATGATATATAATGACCATGCAGGGTTTATCCCAGAAGTGTAAGGCTTGTATGACGTTCAAAATCAATTATATAATTCACTGCACCAACAGGATAAAATAGAAAAACAACATGAGCATCTCAATAAGTGCAGGGGAAAAAAGACTTTTTGATTATAACTCAGAGAAAACTAAGAAATAAAGGAATTTAATCTTCAATCTTCTGATTGATTATCAGAATCAATCTGATAAATTGTGTCTACAAAAAGCTTATACATAAAATTACACTTAACATTGAGTCAGAGATGTAGATGTCTATTAAACATCGTGCAGAAAGACAAAAAAATAATAATCAATGAACAGCATAAAGATAGAACTGAAGGAGTAAAGCTGTTTTTTTTTACAGACAACACAAATGCATATGTAGGAAACCCAATGATATCTACAAACCTAATACTAGAATAATACTACAAGATCAATATATAAACATTTATTGTATTATAATTGAATAGGAGAGAATAATTGGAAAAAATAAGATACCATTTAGAGTAACATCAGAAAAAAACAAACATTTAAGAATAAATTTGAAATAACTTACAAGAACTTGGAATAGATCTAAACCAAGATGTATAAGACTTTCATTCTGAAAACTAGAAAATATTACTAAATGAAATTAAAGAAGATTGAAATAAATGAGAGATATACCATCCTTCTGGGTTGCAAAGCCAATATTGCTAAGATGTCGTCTCCCCAAATTTACTGATAAATTCAAAGATGTACTTTTCAAGTTTTTTTGAAAAAATGACTGAGCTGACTCTAAAATTCCAGTGGAAATGCAGGGAATGTATAATAACCAAAATAATATTGAAAGAGAACAAAGTTGCAGGGAGGATTTATCATACATGATTTCAAGACTAAGATAAAATACAATGTTCAACAGGCCAGTGCAACAGTGGCTCAGTGGCCAAATTCTCACCTGCCATGCTGGAGACCCGGGTTCAATTCCCCATGCCTGCCCATGCAGAAAAAAAAAAATACAGTGATCAACAAAATGTCATGGATGTAAATTGAATTCTGTTCCCCAATTTATACATGTTCTTAATCTTAACCCACCTTCCTATGGGTGTGAACAAGTATAAATAGGATCTCTTGATGGTTTTGTGTTTTTTTGCAGATTTTATTTATTTTTTTTATTGAGATATCTTCACACACATACATTCTACACATGGAATACAATCAGTGGCTCACAATATCATCAAATAGTTGTCTATTCATCACCATGATCATTTTTTACAACACTTGCATTTCTCCAGAAAAAGGAATAAAAAGAAAAAAGCAAAAACTCATACATACCATACACCTAACCTCTCCCTTTCATTGACCACTAGTGTTTCCATCTACCAAATTTACTTTACCTTTTGTCCCCCCATTACTTATTGATTTTTTAATCCATATTTTTTACTCATCTGTCCATACCTTGGATAGAAGGAGCATCAGACACAAGGTTTTCACAATCGCACAGTCACACTGTAAATATCTTCATACAGTCATCTTCAAGAATCACGGCTACTGGAACACAGCTTAACTGTTCCAGGTACTTACCTCTAGCCACTCCACACCAATACACCATAAACTAAAAAGGGATATCTATATAATGCATAGGAATAATCTCCAGGGTAACCTCTCGACTCTGTTGGAAATCTCTCAGCCACTGAAACTCCATTTTGTCTCATTTCTCTCTTCCCCCTTTTGGTCAAAAAGGCCTTCTCAATCCCATGATGTTGGATCCTGGCAAATCTGTCCCACATTGCTAAGGAGATTTACACCCCTGGGAGTCACATCCCACATAGGATGGAGGGTGGTGAGTTCACCTGCTGAATTGGCTTAGAGACAGAGGCCACATCTGAGCAACAAAAGAGAGTCTCTGGGGGTGACTCTTAGGCTTGATTTTAAGTAAGCTAAGCCTATCCTTTGCAGGAATAAGTTTCATGAGATTGAGAGCTCAGTCTATTGTTTTGGCTGTCCACACTGCTTGCAAGAATGTCAGGAATTCTCCAAATGGGAAAGTTGAACATTTCCTCCTTTCTCACCAGTCCCCCCAAGGGGACTTTGCAAATATTTCTTTATTGACTGCCCAGATCATTCTGGGATTTATCAGGGCATCACACTAACCTGGACAAACCAACAAAACATCACACCAAAAGGACATTAAAGCAAAACCTGGTAACATCAGATGTTGGTTTCTTGGTTTTGACCAAAGTGTCATGGAAATGTAAAATGAAAAAATTAAAGAAAACCAGAGCAGGGTGAAGGGTATAGAGGAACTCTACTACATTTGTAAAATTTCTGTACATTAAAAAGTATTCCAAAGTAAAATGTTTAGTTAAAATGTTCCATTAAAAAATTATAAAAAAGGGTGGGCAATTGTGGCACAGTGGCAGAATTCTCGCCTACCATGCCAGGGCCCCTGACTTGATTCCCAGAGCCTGTCCATGCCCCCCCCCAAAATCCATTAGCTGTCTCTTACAACACTAAGAAAAAAAAAATCACACCATAGTCAAGATTCCATGTACATCTTATGGTGCTCAACTAAACTGACCATGTAAGTTAAATTAGGAAATGCACTACCCAAAATATAAATTTTGCACCAAATAAATATCTCTCCCTTTAGTCTCACACAGAAATTGAAGTTTCAAAATATGGATGATATCTTTTACCCAGTATTTTGATATACCTTACTCCTCTCCTGATCAGCTTCATTCATATCTCTATTCAATGTCTGATCACTTTTCAACTCTTTAAACAGTTCCTGTATGTGATACTGCTGACTTTCATAGCTTCAGAGCTCTAACTCTGAGTCTCAGGTGTCATATAAATACTTGATGGATTATTTTTAATTAAAGTGTATCCAACTGAATCAGTGTGGGATCTTAATTTTTAATCAAAGTGTGGTCCAAATGAATCAGGGTGGGATCTTAATCCAGATTATTGGCCATTTTGTAAAGTGCCAGAAGCCAGAAACCAGAAGCCAACAGAAAACAGGAAAAGCAGAAGAAAGGATAGAGCATTGCATTGTGACAAGGATTGCCAGTGGCCAAAACCAGAATGCTGCAGTCTATGGAAAACAAACAAACAAACTTCTGGAGGCTAAAGCCATAAGCCAACAAATGTTGTTTGAGCTCACCCATTGTGTGGTATTTGCAATAGCAGCTCAAGCAAACAAAAACAGTCATATTGGCATAAAAAACCCAAAAAAAGGTTGATAGAATACAATAGAGTTCAACAACAGACCCATCAATATAGTTAACTGATATTTTTGTTTTACCAACATTCCAGTCAATCCAATGAAAAAAGGAAAATAATTATAACTGAAAATTTCTATGGAAAAGAATAAAACCTCACCTCTTTTGTGTATGAAGAAAATAAATCTAAATATGGCATAAAAATTCTAGTGGATCATTAGTATGATATAGAAAGAAAAGTAGGGGGAGGTTATCTAATACATGAACTAAATTCCACTCCTAGAAAACCAGATGCTGCTGCTTGGAAATCTTGTGACCCCTGGTCAGTGCTTTCACACATGCAAGAGGTTCCATTCCTTGCGCATGTTTAGTGTGTTGCCCTAGACATCTCTTAATGTCAAGGATCCTTTGATGAAAGTACTTCATTAAGCTGTGACCCACCTGATTCAGGAAAGGTCTTAATATAGAATTGGCCAATATACACATGAAAAAGTGTTCAATGTGATTAATCCTTAGGAAAATACAATTAAAGCCACAATTTGATAGTACTTCCTATTCACAAGAGTAGCTAAAATTTAAACATTTGATGCCACCAAATGATGACAAGGGTGAGGAACAACTGCAGCTATCATATATTGCTGGTGTTAGGGTAAAACTATACAACCAGCTTGAAGAAATATTTGACCATTTCTTATAAAGTTAGACATACATCTACTCAGTGACCTAATAATTCCACTTCTAGGTATTTAATCCAAGAGTCATCTAGATATAACCATGCAAAAAATGTATTTACAGGAATATTTATAGGATCTGAAAAAATAACTACAAATGTCCACCAAAAGGATAATGGATAGGCAAATTGTGGTTAATTAATACGATTGAATATTGATCAGCAAAAAATGTCAAAAAACCCTGGTGCATGTAACATCTTGAAATAATATTATGCAAATTATGTGAAGTGAAGGAAACTAAAGAGGATGATTTAATTTAGTGGAATAGGAAAACCTAATCTATAGTGATAGAAGTCAGAAAGTGGTTTCCTCTTTGAAGAGGGTTTAAGGGAAATTTTGAGGTGAGAAAGATGTTCTTTAACATGTTTTGGGTGATAGTAACAGTGTATACAGTTTTCAAAGTTCATCTAACATAAAATGTAAGAAAAATACATTTTGTATGTTATTGATACTTCAAGTAAAAAAATAAAGTGAGCTGAAAAAATCACTTATAAAGGGGTACATTAGTGTAGAGCCTTAATTCAGTTAAATGATGTTTGTAGTTTGACTATTAAAGGTAAAGTACCATGGCACCTACTAGGTGAGGATTTTGAAAAAAAAATTTCCAAAAGAAAAGAAAAATGACTTGGGTTCTATCCACTTTCATTTAATTAAAAGCTTTGTTAAGCAACTAACATGTCTTCTGTTCTAGACACTGAGAATAGAAAGGTAAACAAGTCAGGAGACTCATTGCTTTCCCAAAGCTTCTACTGGGGGAGAAAAACAAGCAATAAATAAGTGTATAGTATAATGTCAGGCATTCTGCTTGAACTGAATAAGAGAACTCACTCAGAAGAAGACATGTGAATGGACCCAAAATGAATAATGGAGGAAGCCATTTGAAATTCTGGGACAGGAGAGGTGAATCGAGCACTTATTTTTGATAATGTGGATGAATCATTCTTGCGTATTACAGTCCTTTGATTATTTTATTCTTATATGTATGAACAGTGTGAAAATAAGAAATCTAAATATGGTTTAGAAATTCTAGTGGGTTATTAGTATGATTTAGAAAGATAAGAAGTTTTGGCATAGTGTAGAGGGTGGAAAGGGGGAAGTTACCTAATACATGAACCAAATTCTACTCTTAGAAAACCAGATGATGCTACTCGGAAATCCTGTGACCCCTGGTCAGCATTTTTCACACATGCAAGAGGTACTAGAATTTCCATTCCTTGCACATGTTTAGTGTGTCACATCTTCTAATGTCGAACATCTGTTTTTGTTTTCATTGAAAGATCTCTCCATTGGACTGCCACAACAGAGAATGGGGGCATTAGCTATTCTGTAATGTGAACGTATCCAGCAGATCATCCTCTTATAAGAAATAATAATGTCAGAAAAGCCATAATTATCACAATTAATCCTTAAATTGACTTCAGATTGAGATTCATGACAGGCATGATTTAGAAAGAGACTGCCAAACTATCACAAATCTCAAAGTTAAAACAACACAATTTTACACAGCATTCATGACTCAAGACTCACCATAAATGAGTATGTCTAAATATTAAGTAAAAATATAAGTAATGTAAAAGGGGAGGTATTCGTAAACCTGTCAAACTACTAATGCTTAAAGTATATTAGTGCAGTTGGAGTTCATTGATATTTGCCCAAAACGAGTAATTCATTAATTTACTCTCTATTAATTTATTTGATTATTTTATTAGCTATGGTAAGTTATTCTCCAATCATGTTGAACAAATGAAATCTTACTATGTTATGTCAATGGTGAGAATCTAGGAGGAAAATAAGCTGTTTTACATTGTTTATGTCTTTTAAATCCTTATTATATATGACAACAGTATGAAACCACATTCATTTTGATCATCCATAAATTACAATTGCAGCTTTTTATGTGAATATATTTTTCTGCTTAAGAAATCTGTTTTAAGGTTCATGTGTTTAATCACATCCTTCTAAAATATCCTTTTAGATTTTTAATAACTAAAAGCCCAGTGGAAGATTACTAGTAAGATGGTATTGGCACTGAACTTTTTCTTATACATATTATACAAACATTTATTCAACATATATTTAGATTTATATTCACTTGCCATATTCACAATTTGAATTTAAAGTCAATGGAAAAAGATAATATGCATAGAGAAATGGAAAAATAGAATTTTAGTGTTCCTTCACACCATGGAGATCATCTTGGCTAAATCTTTATTTTAAATTGGGGAATAGGTCAAATTTCACGCATTCCTTTTTTCTGTTTTTCACCGTGGTAGCATTTTTAAGCAGAATATCTGGAAAGACTCTGTGTCTGTGTCTTAATTTATAGAAACGTAATTCAATTACTTATATATTTGACACTTATTTGTTATAAGTACCAATCGAACTATATTTGCTGGTCCTGTTTTTCTTCGAAAGTCTGACTCTGTCCTTCATATCTGACGCATTGAATAAGTCATCCCATTTCTTCTTGCCATGTTCCTAGTCAACCCGTCTGCTATTATTTTCCAGTTGACCACAGTTAAACTTTTTCAAGGTTTGCTTTAATTGTGAATTTAGTGGTTGGAATCAAAATATATAATACTAAATAACTGAAAAAAAAGCATTGTCTTATTTAATCAATCTAATATTGTATTTCCATGTAGGAGGATGTTAAAACTGAATATTTGCGAAAGGAACAACAAAAGGAATGGAAAGATTTCAAGGTATACTATTACATATAGCAATAAATAGTGTAGGAATAACTAAGCATTCTTTCCTTATGCTAGACTATATTAAATTAGGGATAACTTCTTCACAGAGAATGAATACCAAGAAAAATGAGGTAACTAAAATAAATGAAGGTTAAAGAAAATATTTTACTAAAATATAATTGTATTATATGGTTCTTCTCAGTATTGTTTGTAAGAGAAATGTAATAAATTTGTAGTAACTGCATTATCTCTCAAAATTTAGAAGGAAAAATATGCATTAAATACCTAGTGTGTGCTAAGCAGTTTATATATTTTATCTTATTTAACCTGTTGAGCTGCAATTATTGCTTTTCTTATTTTATGGTAGAGGCAGGTGAGTTTTGAAGAGATTAAGAAATTTGTTCATGTAACACAGATGACGTAATTGTCAGTAATCCAACTCAAGTTCTCCCTATTCCATAAAATAAACAGTTTATAGTTTTATGACGCTTTCTCTGTGGGCTGTAGAATGTGGTTGGTAAGTGAAGGTAAAGCTATTTGTCAATGTATGTCCAAGGAAAAGTAGTGGCTATAGTGATTTCCATGCTGTTGTGGGATTAATCCAAATTTTGGCTCTTTGAAAAATTGGCTGCCAGAATCATTATCTCATTTATAATTATTATCATCCTCACCATCTCCACCATCACTTATCAAAGACTTCTATAAGATGCACAGAGTGGATGAAACCCTTTAGAGGTACATCAGGGAAAGTATTTAGAAACAAAAAGAAATATTGTGCCTATTCTGGCACACCTGAGAAACATAGTCTCCAGTGCATGCAGAAAATACAAAAGGAACACATCATAAAGACTTAGACAATGTACATATTTTAAAGTAGCAACATCTTTTTACTTTTCTGGCTAACACTATAGATTAATGTGGTGTGAGATACCATGCCATGAATAATAGGTAAAAATGGCGGACAGAATGTTAAATAAGGCATTTTATTTTTAAAAAACAAAAATACCCCAAAGGACTCCTTAAATGCTACAAGAAAGTGTAAGGGCATTTGAACAGCTCAATTTTGGACTCTGTGGCTGGGACTTCATAGGGAAGTGCTCAAGTACAGTGTGAATTTAAGCCTGGTATGTATGTATTTCTTCCTTCTGTGTTGTAGGTCTATAGAGAATGGTAGGGACACTGCCCCATTTAGGAAGAAGGAGCATGTCAGAAAATTTATTTCTGTTAATAAGAATAACAGTGAACTGAAGAGTGGGTGGAATAACCACATGAGAACTCTACCTCCCATGACCATCTGTACTGATGCAATCTTTGGCACAGTGGCAGTTTGCTCTTGACTTGATAAATTCCTAATTCGGTGTTCTTGGTAATCTGGTTCTTATGAGTCTGTTCATAATCATGTCTGTCAGGCAAGTTGAGCTAATATCAGGGATTTTCATTGCTTGATATTATAACTTCTTTTAAGTGTCATTGAAATACATGTGTTTTTCTTTTTAAATTTCAGTTATTTCTAAAATAAAATTGCATTGCTCCCTTTCCCTAAAAGATAATAAATAAAACATTTCCATTTAGATTAAGTTCAAACCTCCCTTTTTTTTTAATGATGGAATTTTGTAATGTTTTATGCCTACTAACGTCTTCTGATCTACTGCTTTCAATTCCCTACAAGGACATACTCTTTCTTGTTTATCTTTACCTGTACTTATTATTGATTGCTATCGTCTATTTCACTACTAGACTGTGTTTTCAACCAGGGCAGAGGTCATGACCAGCACAGTGCTTTCACATACTGGGAGCTCCATAATTATATTGAAAGAAAGAAAGGAAGAGGGGGGCGAGGAGGAGAGGGAGAGAGGGGAGGGAAGGGAGACCATCAGTAGATACTATTCCTACTGAGATGGCCCAGAATAAAGGTGCCATTAATTTGTTGTGGTCACCCCAAACAAATTTATTCAGTGGGTTCCTTGGAAAATCTGAGAGCTCAAGGCCCTTCCTTCATTTAAACTGTTATTTTTCTAACCCTTTTGTGTCAGACACACTGCCATCACATATTTAGAAAATGATTCAGGAGCCTCTAGCTGGGTATATCTTGGATGCTCAGATTTATTAAAGTTGCTGTGGCAACACCTTATCAAGAGAGATTCCCAGAGTTGTACCTGAAGTTTGTTGCTCTTACCCTAAATAATACTGAGAGCTGGATTATTTCCCAACTCTGCAAGTTAATCTTCCACTTGATTTCTTGTTACAGACACCCTGTTACCTGCCATTTGATGATTGGTCCTGGCAGGAAATCTGTTCAAACACCAAGGAGTTGTCATAGAACTCAACCTTGATTTACTTTCTTTGTGTAGCTTATCTAGGGAATATTGGAGCACCTAGGCATTTTTTAAAAATCCTGTGGAAGTGAATACATCAGTTTCATAGTTTATAGACATTGCACATGCACTAAGAAGAAGACATAATTAACTTTCATGTCTATGTTTTCTAGCCTAGCAGACAATTTGCTAATTGATTTTTAAAAACTTGGAACTAGAAACTGATCATTTGGAAAGAATATAGGAAAAATACATAGTTGTAAACAATGGTATGCTGATAAATGTTTAACAAACTACTCCCCCCACCAAAAGAAAAAAGACCACAGCTTTGATTTGTAGCATTTGCCATATTTCATTGCACAAATATCCTACCATAGCCAATTTCAAGGTCCCAGTGCAAAGTATCTCAACATGCAGTTGAAATAAGATATACTCAGTCAGCTACAGGGAATTTGAACCAATTCCAGCACCACACCAGTCCTAGCATATCAGTACAGTATTTCCACCACATAGACACAAAATGATCAACAGTATAAATAGTAAGTTGCAGTAAAATAATTAGGACAGGAAGCGTTTTGGATATTTGTTACCTTTATTTTTAATATACACCATCTTAACTGAAAATTTATATAATTAAATTAATGCAATTTAATCTTTGATAATGACTGTATTTAATAATGGCTGGCAATTCCTGAAACTTTATTAATCATCTCCTCTGAGTGGGTGCAAGCAAGCTCCAGCATACCACTGGTTCTTGATGTTTCTATGAGATTATGCATTTACACAAACTTGATCTACAAACTGGGCACAGGAAACTGTGACTTATAATTAAAACATGCCAGAGAATGAAGGAAGTGATGGAAGATGGGGAGTCATTTCATTAGGACTGTTTAGGGTGGTAGGTTCAGGAGTGGTGACATACCTACTTAGCAGAATTATGGGAGATTAAGTTATAGACAGAAAATTTGGGGAAAATATTTCTCAGTATGGCTAACAAAATTAAAACAATAATTTCCTAGATTTGCTGTATAATCTTTCCATTCCTGCTGGTTCCCTTAAATGAACTTTTCTAGGGAAATGCATTTACTATCCATGCTTCCTGCTTATTTTTTTCACTTAGACATTATGTGCTGGACAGATCTGCCACTTAATTTTCCCTGCCATCCTGCCTCAAGTGAAACCCCAATGCTGGGCTGAGCAAGTTTGAATTCCCCAAACATTCAGCTTCTGTCCTTCATTTTCCATCTCAAGGTTTTGACTTTAGGACCACTCTGTTCAGTTAAGTTCGCTACTCTTCCAACACAATTTCTACTTTTGGCTTTATTTAAATTTTCTCTTTCTCCTCTTAATGAATTTCAGATCCCAGTCTTCCTTCAAATTACAACACCCACACACACTGTTAAATCCTGGCTGCCCCTAACTCCCACCCATGGTCCTTTTGTAACGACTGGTTACAGCCTGTAATTTACAGTTAGGCACCTGGTTATGTTCTGAACTTTTATGTGCTAATTGTTTTATACATGAGTTTCTCTCTCTCTCTTTAAGTATATTTTAAGACACTCACAAATAGGGACAGTACAAAATTTAATAGTGCTTAACACAAAGGGAAGTTTAATAATTACTTAATGTTAACTGGAAAAAGAATGACTAGAAAAATAAATGCTTCTCTAATGTTTTTATCAGTTTTGGTTTTATAAACCTAGCTTGTATGAATCCTTCTAAAAGTTTGAATGAAAAATCTACCTGATGACAATACTTGCAATATATGTAAATTTATTCTCAGAATAGGGAATGTTTGTTTTTTGGCTAATTTCATCAACTTCTAATGAAATATTAAATATTATGAATTAGAGTAGAATTGTGAGCTAGAATAAAAATCCATTTGAGCAGAAAAAAACTAGAGCAAATAAAAACAATAGAAAATATCACAATAGAAATTACTGTTAAAAATATTTTAGGCAATCACTCCATTTTAATTTTCAAACTCTGTTTAGAAATGTTCAAGGTAAATATTCAATATACTGCAGAAATAAAGTCCAAAGACAGATTTAGCTCTGGTCCATAAATATAATTTTCTCATGGGTTAAATGGTTTCATGAATTTTGGGAGAGACATTCAGTGGGCAAGGGTAGTCTCATTTTTAGAGGGCATAACATTACATGATTAATGGTATTTGCTACAGTTTCTGATGTTTACTTTAGTTTTCTTTTTTTCTGATGTTTATTTTAATCGGTCTTTATACTTATTTAATATCCAAATTAGTCTAAGGATATTTAACCACTTAATTTTGAGAAGAGAAAAATGAACAAAATTTGTTACATAATTCCAAATTGTGCTTCAAAAGCATAACTTAAAAAAAGAAAATCACAAAAATACCCACAAAGAAAGCACAATGTAAAATTCTCACTTATGTATGTAATAGCCAAAGTAAGTTATTTCTTGTCCATAACTACCAAGCAGGCATATATAATTCTATGGGGGGATAAAACATTTTAAGTAAATATAAAAAGTTCAAATGTCCTACATGCTTATGTATTCTTGATTATTGACACATGTTTAAATTAGTATTCACATTAGTTCTTTGGTGCCAGCATCACTTTCATTCATTAGAACGATGAAATTAAATATCTTTTCACTTTTTTTCTCTAGGCTATATTTCACTAGTTCCTTTGGCTCCCTTTATAATCCTAGGTATTGTGCAGTTTCTCCCTTCAGAGCTTACAGAGTTTTTCAGCACTCAATATATGATGTGGAACTTGTAGAGTGGTAGCATAATATATTTTTAAGGTATTCTATGGAAAGCAGTTATTATCCCTCACTTTTATCTTTTCTGTGCAAAAAGTTAAGAGAAGTTTCAATGTGACTTGCATGAATTATATATAGCAAATTCCATTTCTTGGATATACATGGCTCTGAGATTTTTTCCTTCAATATCAAGCCGCAAACAGCTTCCTAATACAAAGATATTTCTGCAGACCAAGTGTAATTCATTCGTTGTTTGAACCATTGATAAGTGACAGAGCACCTGTCTATATTAAACACATGCCAGTTTGCATATATTATAGGCAAAGGGTTAGTGTTCATATATAGAGAGAGGTTTTCATCAACAGACGAAGGGTGAGGGCAGTGGGTCAGAAGAGCTAAAGCAGTGACAGCTAGAGGGTCACTCCTTATGGAGGGAGGAAGGGGTGATGTTATCACAAGTCTTGAAGGAAGAAGCCAGTATATGAAGTCCCAGTGGAAGAAAATGTTTGAAGTCCATGTACAGGATTAATGATTTGGGTTTTGTGGTTTGTTTGTTTTGAAATTAGAAATCCTAATCTGACAAAGTATATAGGAATGATTGACAAAATGATTCTTTACAACAGGATTCAGCGTGGGAAACACTAAGCCAGGCCACAAATGGAATCTCTTGATAGGCAGAGCTTGCAGATTGGAATTCAAGCTCTATACCTCAAGCAAAGTATGGAAACATTTGGACTCTGGGACTCATAATAATTTCTCAGGTACCCAAAGAGAAAAATGAGTTCCCAAAATAGCATCAATAGGGTATGCATTCCAAATAAAATGAAAGGACTTTCCAACTCCACTCAGGGTGTAAAAAGATACTTATGAGGTCAATAATAGTTTCACGTTCAGCAGGTGCTGCTTTGTAATGTCAGGGTTATGCCTGTACTGGCTAAATCTGCTTCCTGCTGTAATTCCAATAAACTTTAAAATAATAAGTGTATCTATACATGTAAGAAAGGTGCATGAAGGACTCAAAAAAGAAATAGACATCTACAGCTACAACATCATATACATTGCCCAATTTATTTTTGTCTTGAGTACTATGCATTTGCTTCATATAGTACAAAGATAAAAACATAAACCTGGTTTGTAAATCCTTGGTTTAATTTCCAGGAGAAAAATGTCATTTACTATCTGATGATCACTGACTTTTCTCACCTTTGTTTTCGTGAATTTAGTGTTGTTCTTGAGAGCCCCAGCCCAATAAACCTGCGTTGCTCTTCTGCCCTGGGCCACATTTGCCTTCAGGTGAAACCAGTTCTGAAGGCTAGACTCCTTCTCCAATTCCCCAACTGATGCTTTTGATAAAAGACACAGTCATCTGGGAAAATGTGAAGGCAGTTTCTGAAGAGAGCTGAACACTTTTGAGAATGAATTGCCTGGTGGGCCAAGTTCTGTCATCAGAAACTTACAGGCAGTCCACGCTGGAATAAGTGTCTAAGGGTGTGGGAATATGCAGACAGATTCTGCCCCTTGGGTTTAACTTGGCAGTCTTTGTCCGCACTGTTCACTATATTATTTTATAACAATGACATCTTCTTACATGAGCCACATGACTCGGTTTTTAATGGAAAAACCTGATGGTTTTCATAAGATTTAAGGAAGAGAGAATGGATAGGGAGGCTGCACGTCTGTTATAACGTTTTTGTGCATTTTCAAAGCAAGCAATAAATATAAAAAGTCCTATATGTGTGTCCTCTGTGAATCACAAGTGAAGAAGTGCTGAAAAGTGTTCAAGTTAATTTCCAGTGCAATGGAAAAAAGCAAGTGCTATGATGTCAACTTCTGCATTTGCCTTTTAGCTCCCCAGTGTTGTGGTAACCATAGAATCAGGCTCACTTCTCTCTCTCTCTCTCTCTGTCTCTCTCTCTCTGTCTCTCTCTCTCTCTCTCTCTCTCCCTCCCTCCCTCCCTCCCCTCTTTTTCTTTCTCTCCCTTAGAACACAACACAGAAAAAATGCATCAATTTATTGTTCGCTAAGCTTCTAAAGTACAATTCCTTTCTCAGCTTTGTTGTCAAACATAGTGGTATTTTCCAGCCAAAGACAAATACTGTAAGAGAGAGTGAGGTCATATAAATGAATACATTTGATACTATATTTTAATTCCCTAATTTTGGAAAAGGATTTTTAGTTTTTTCCGTTTTGTCAGTCCTTGACAATTAAAATTGGCCTTCTTTGTATAAGTAATAACACCCTACAATACCAACTCAAACATAACACCAAGAAATTAACAAAATCCAACTTTGGCTAGCCTTCATACTTAGCCTTTAAAATGCCTATCTAATTCAAAGTAAGTTATAAGAATAAGCCGAATGGTGCTAGTATCCCCTTCTCTGACTCCTAGCTCCATTGTGTTTAAAATGGGCTTTAAGGGGAGAATATTTATGATCAACCCAGAGAGAAAGACAATATAGAGAATGGTTTCTCCGTGATTGATGGAAACTAAGGGAACCAAGCTATGTCTGAAGAGCCTCTCCTCTAACATTTCCAGAGGAAGTGGGGTTTTATATGGTCCAAAGAAGGAAAGCTGTGCCACCTCCCCCACAGTACCACACCTCAGTGTGGCACTTCGGAGATGGTAACTGTACCCTGTGCCTGCAGAGTTTGGGCCCAGGCATTGGCATCTCAGAAGTGATGGGGCCGCCAGGGTGACAGGAACGTGTGGGCTGGAAGGAGAACATGTCTCGGTGACCAGACAGAAACCAGATGCTCCAGCTCAAGGTCTAAATTGCATTAGACCCATGACCTTCTCACTATTCTAAGTAGAATGGAAGTAACATCCAAGAATGACTAAATGAAATTCCCCATAAGTCCAGAGGATGAATTTTTGGAGCTGATTAAATTTCATTTAGAAAAGTAAAACTAGTGTGACTTTTTTATACTGTATGGTAGAGTAAAATTTAGGGACTATTAAAAGAGTTTATTTTTCCTGAGAAGCTGTTACAAAATTTACACTGTATCTTACCATCAATGATTTGTAATATACTTTGAAAAATAGAGATTTCTTTTACTAGTAATGGGAGCCATGGCATGTGTAAAAACCCTTTTAACTTAGCTGCCTCTAAAGTCCGCATTATGTTTGGTCTTAAACTACAGTAGCTTCGATTAAACTAGTGCTTTTATTTAGTTATTATTTTCCTTCTGTTCTCTGAATTGTCCTTTTACCTCAGTTTATTGGTCTTCCTTGTTTTTATTGTATTTTCATTGTAAGTTATCTCAAATTGTTTTTGCAAGTACATGGGTATAAATAAATGATAAAAGAGCAAATATAAAGCAGCCTGACACTTATTCCAATAAAATATTATTTCTGTTGGTATCTTCTTCTGCCGTCAGAGAATCCATGTTTCTTATTCTCCATATTGATCTATATTTCTGACATTCTGCTCTTCTTTTGGTCAACCGTTTTCTTCCTTAGTTTTCAGTCATTATTATCAGGTCATAATGTTTCTGTGTTTTATCAAATAGTCTGCTTATATAAGATTATATTATATTTAGAGCTTTCACTTTATGGTAACATAAAGAGAAGACAATTGGCTTCAAATCTGGGCCTTATCGCTTTCAATTTGTATGACTCAGCAGGTTACTTAACATATCAAAGGGTTAATCTGGGATTTCTCAACCTATGGCACACCGAATCCATATGTTCCATATGTTCTGATCTCAAATAAATAGCTTATATCTGTAGAATGTCATATATCCCTTTTTTATTGTAAATTGGTGTATTAATACTGTTTCGTACATGTTAAGCTTATTTGTTAATAGAGAACTTAACATAATGTGTTCTGAACTATTTCTCTTACCACTTTCAAGGAGCTCTGTACTGTCCTGAAACTCTTCACCTCTGTTTCTTTCTTCTTTGTTAGAGAACTTCTCTAATAAACAACCATATATAGGATTCCCATATACCACCTATTAACACCTTGCATTGGTGTGAACATTTATTACAGTTGATGATAGCACATTTTTACAGTTGTACTATAACTGTACTCCATGGTCTAACTTAGGGTTCACCGTTTGTGTAGTGTGACTTTAAAAATATATTTATTAGGCGGGCCACGGTGGCTCAGTGGCAAAATTCTCGCCTGCCATACCAGGGTTCGATTCCTGGTGCATGCCCACAAACACATAATATATATATATTTGTTCTGTTACCATATATACAATCTAACACTTCCTGTTTTAATCACAGATATATATTTCAGTGCAGTTAATTATGTTCACAGTTTTGTGTTATGCTCACCATTATCCATTACCAATACATTTCCATCATTCCAAATATGAACTCTTCCCATTTTATGCCTTAATTTCCCATTTCCTATTCCTATCCTGTCACCTGGTAACCTATATTCTAGATTCTGACTCTATGAGATTACTGATTTTAATCGTTTCAAATAAGTCAAATAATACACTATTTGTCCTTTGGGTCTGACTTATTTCACTCAACATGATGTTGTCAAGGTTCATCCATGTTGTCACATGTACTGGGACCTCATTCCTTTTTACTGCTAAATAGTGTTCCATTGTACATGTATGCCACATTTTGTTTATCCATTCATCAATTGATGGACATTTGAATTGCTTCTATTTTTTGGCAATTGTGGATAATGTCACTATGAATACTGGTGTGCAAATATCTTTTCAAGTCCCTGCTTTCAATTCTTTTGGGTAATACCTAGCAGTGAGATTGCAGGGTCATGTCGTAGTTCTATACTTAACTTTCTGAGGAGCTGCGAAATTGTTTTCCACAGTGGCTGCACCATTTTACATTGCCACCACCAATGAATGAGTGTTCCTATTCCTCTAGATTCTTTCCAACAAGTTATTTTAACAGTAGTCATTCTAGTGGGTATGAAATGGTATCTCCTTGTGATTTTGATTTGCATTTCCCTGATGGCTAATGATGTTGGGCATTTTTTCATGTGGTTTTTGGCCATTTGTACATCTTCTTTAGAGATGTCTATTCAAGTCTTTGGTCCATTTTTTAAATTATATTATTTGTCTTTTTGTTGTTAAATCGAAGGATTTCTTTATATATTCTGGATATTAAACTTTTACTGGATATACAGTTTCTAAATATTATCTTCCATTGTGTAGGTGGCTGTTTTACTTTCTGGTAAAGTCCTTTAAGGTGCAAAAAGTTTTTAATTTTGATTAGGTATCATTTATCTATTTTTCTTTTGTTGCTTGTACTTTGGGTATACAGTCTAGGTAGATACTTCTCTACATTTTCTTATAGGAGTTTCATTTCCTCTGTTTTTAATTAGTATTGTTTTAATCATTCTGGTTTTATGAAAAAAGTTAAGGAATTTATTATGTATTTTTTTTCCTTTATACCAAGTGAAGGGAAAATAATGGTAGATTATTAAAGGGAAAAACATTTGTCAGTCTTTCAACTGAAAAAATGTGATATGAAAATTAAATTAGCACAGTGCACACAAAAGTATAAGCATACTGAATTATAAATAAAAGCAAACAAGCAAAAATATTGCAACAATAGGTACCATATTTACTTTCTGAGGTGTGATAGATATAGTTTCATCTTATTGACATTAGCCTTCAAATTGAATTAAAGTTAACTTGAATATGGTTGATTTCATAGATGTTTTAAGGACATTCAAAAAATAATTATAAAAGATTTATATTACAGAATTTTAATATTTAATTATGTAATAATTATATGCATTTGTTCTAGTTTGCTAGCTGCTGGAATGCAATATACCAGAATCAGAATGACTTTTAATAAGGGGAATTTAATAAGTTGCCAGTTTATAGTTCTAAGACTGAGAAAATGTCCAATTAAAACAAGTCTATAGAAATGTCCAGTGAAAGGCATCCAGGGAAAATACCTTGGTTCAAGAAGGCCGATGATATTCAGAGTTTCTCTCTCATTTGGAAAGGCACATGGTGAACAGTCACAGTTTCTCTCTCAGTTGGAAGGGTATATGGTGAGCAAGGCATCATCTGCTACTTTCTCTCCTGGCTTCCTGTTTCATGAAGCTCCCCAGGAGGCGTTTTCCTTCTTCATCTCCAAAGGTCACTGGCTTGTGGGCTCTCTGCTTCTTATGACTATGTCATTCTTCTCTGCTCTTTCTGAATCTCCTATTCTCTAAAATGTTTCCTCTTTTATAGGACTTCAGAAACTAATCAAGACCCACTCGGATGGGTGGAGACATGTCATCACCTAATCCAGTTTAACAACCACTCTTGATTAAATCACATCTCCAGGGAGATGATCTAATTACACTTTCAAACATACAATGCTGAATAGGGATGAGAAGAAACGGCTACCTTTACAAAATGGGATTAGGATTAAAACATGGCTTTTCTGGGGGACACACATACTTTCAAACCAGCACAGCATTTAAATAATTTTTAATGTAATTATTTAAGTCAACCCTAAAAGTCAGCTAGATTTTTTTCTTATTAAAAACTGCCTTTAATGTCCTAATCGAAAAATCAATCCAATACTCCCACATTTCAGGGTTGTTGTGAGGATTAAAAAAACAACCTAGACAATCAACTCAAACCCATCCCTTTTTCTTGTTTATAAATATCAGTTACTTCCCATAGCTTTTATTTCATCCTCTGTTTTCATAAATCGATATAAGCTAAATCAAGTATAAAATACGAGGTTTTAAGATATTAATGTCACTGTCCAGATTAGGCTCAACTCTGCCATGGTACAAATGACCCCGAAAGCCTTAGTGACTTTCAACCATAAAAACTCACTTCTCGCTCTCCTGTTGAGCATATTTTGACTATATGTTGGTGTCACGGACTCTCGTGCCAATACTGAAGTATAGCTTTCACATGGAGAAAAGAGGGGCAATACAGGAAATATTCATTGGATTGTTTCTTAGAAACAGCACACCTCATGTCTCCTCTCATTGCATTCACCGAAACAAGGTACATGTCACCCCTGGCATCAGTAAGACAGAGAAGTGTCATCCTCTACTAGGGAGAGCATCATTGGAAGGTACCATAGGAGCAGGTAACAAAGAGAGGCCTCAAACATTGACATAATAATTCAAGCAACCCCAGTTGTCGTAAAAGTTTATGAATGTGGCATATGATAAAAATACGGCAAGCATTCCTTCTTATCTGCTCAATAGCAATCACAGAAGGGTAAATTAAATGCCATATAAGTAGTTTTAAGGATCTCAGAAAGAAGTGTGCTTTATATAGTCAAAGTTTTTTGCAGTTTTTCCCCATATCTTTGCTTAAAATTTTTTTATTGGCTCCATTGCTAAGTAATGTATAGATATGCATATTGAAAATAGTTTTATATACTGAAAAATTATATGAATATCATATTTTATATAGAACTTACTTGAAAATCCTATTCTCAGAAGTTGAAATTCCTATTCTCAGAAGTTTTAAGACAGATTCTGGTTTTCATTTTTGTATGTAATTCATGCTATTCTAATACAAGATTTAATGTTTGGGTATGACAGGATTTTTACTTAAAACAACCTTTTCTTTCTAGGATAAGACAATCAAAAACTCCTTATATTATAATGGAATTGTTCCAGGCTTTGGAAAATGGAACCATCAGTGGACAAGCATTCCCAGGAATCTCAAGGATACTCTAATAAATTATTAAAGTTACCAGTTTATGGGGTATCAGCATGGATCATTCACTATGTTATTTTTTTATTTTAAATTACTGTAACAGGCTGCAAAATTATCTTACACCTCAATTTCTTCCCATGGAGAAACATTCTAAGTATATTCCTACTAATATCCTTATGTTAGAACAATTGAATTTTCTTTCTTTTTAATTTGTTTCTGGATTTCTCTTTATTTAGGGTATTGCATTGTAAAAGGGCAAAAATATATATAATTTTCCGTGACAACAATTTTAGAGGACCAAATATTTTTTTTAAAGATTTCTATTCTGGATACAATATTTAAATAAAATACCATATTTTAGTTCATTAGAATAAACATAAAATTGAAAAAATACCTCATATTTTCTTCTCAAAACCTATGAAGCAATACACTTTTAATTACCATCTTAGACTTATTTGAAAACACAACCAATTTCCTATGGATTCTACAATATATGTAAGCAAATAGAATTTCTCCCTATTATCCTTACAAAGTAGTAGATACAAAAAATCAAACTTGCAAATAATTCTAAAATAGCACTTTAAAATGTGTCGCTATACACAGCTCTTCAATCATCACCGCCATTCCATACATTGTCTTTGATGCTCACTGCCCCTCGTATTTCTATAACATCTCCTCATGTTGAGAATCCTGGAAAGTTGTCATGTACCATCTCTCACTGCTTTACCGTTTAATATTCAAATGTATTATTTTATAATACTTGAATTATGTTTCACAGTAGTATCTTGTAAGTGTTTGTAACACTTCTAATATAAGCAGAAATGTTAACATAGATGAAACAGTCTATTCAGAATTTCGATAAAAATCATCATAGTTTCCCCACCTCTAAAAACAATGAATTGACAGATTTGGAGTGGTTTTAAAAACAAGTTCTATGCTTCACACTACACATAACTTATCTGATAAAACATTTAAAAACACAATTACTATTCCACAAGTCTTCAAATTTGATGGTTTCAAATTCTTCCAACATTAACAACTCAAACTTTTAATTTTACCTAAAATGATAGCAAATTGTTGCACTTAAAACCTTCAAAAGCAGTGTAAATAATGGTAGCTCATGACTTCAAAATATTTAGAGTTGCTGTAACACACAAATCATTAATTAATTTATTCAACAAACATTAATTGACTGTTTAATACAGGCACTGATCCAAGCCCATGCACTTCCCCAAACAAACAAGCAAGCAAAGTGTGGTTTGCTAGCTGATGGAATGCAATATACCAGAAACAGAATGGCTTTTAACAAGGGGAATTTAATGAGTTGCTAGTTTACAGTTCTAAGGCCAAGAAAATGTCCCAATCAAAACAAGTCTATAGAAATGTCCAATTTAAGACATCCAGGGAATGATACCTTGGTTCAAGAAGGCCGACGACATTCAATGTTTCTCTCTTACCTCCAAGGGCACATGGCGAACATGGCGGCATCTGCTGGCTTTCACGTGGCTCTACCAAAAAGGGAACTCTCTCCAAAATGTTTCCTCATTTAAAGGATTCCAGCAAGCTACTCCATCTTCAGTGTGTGGAGACACACCTCCATGGAAATCATCTAATCAAAAGTTACCACCCACAATTGGGTGGGTCACATCTTCATAGAAACAATCAAAATGCTCCCACCCAGCAATATTGAATGAGGATCAAAGGGCATGGTTTTTCTGGGGTCCACCACAGATTCAAACTAGCACACAAAGAAAGAAAGAAAAATTCAACAAATGGTGTTGCAATAACAGGTTACTTACATGGAAAAAGAATGAAATGTGACCCCAGGCATTTAGTATACAACAAAAAAAAGGAGTTTTGTTTTGTTTTCTTTTCTTTTGGCATGGTCAGTCTACAGGAATTGAACCTGGATCTCCAGCCTGGCGGGTGAGAATTTTGCCACTGAGCCACTGTTGCACCGCCCTACAAAGAGATGTTTTGTGGGCAGAATATGGTAATGAGGCTTGTGTTTTAATAGTTATATATTTAAGTATATAGTTAAGTTATTAGTTTTATGCTTACTTTATATTTTTGCAAACTTGATTATTTGAATGTTTCTTTTTAAGTAAATTTAAATCAAAATAGTGAATTAAAAAATTGTCAGTAATAGCATAATTGGTACAAAATTCTCAAAAATCTTAATAGTAGTATGCAAATTGCTAAAGTTTATGAAAGTATCCCCATGGCTACTAGTTCTTATTTTTCTAGGTTACTTGCACTTGTACTACTTTTGCTATAATATCTTTCAAGATATTAATTCATTGACATAATGAATTCCTTAATTCACTGAGACAATGACTTTTCCTCTACCTATCATCTCCTCTATATTAATATCTCTCCTTTCCCCATCTTAGAGTTTAAGGTTCATCTTTATAATCACTTACCAACACCTTCAACTTATTTACTTCTCTTTTCCTGGGAGGTAGGAAGGAAGCACAAACTTTGATTATCACGCCATCCATTTTCTCTGCCTGAACCAGAGCAGCTCATATTTACTGAAGATAGCCATACAACTGAACTGACTTAATTTGAATCTATTATGACAAACTTCTAATGGATATTCAACTCAGTCCATAATAATAATCTTGACAAATGTTCAATCATTTGCCAAGATTGCCAGTCAGCTTACTTTTCTAAGTTTCACGTCTCCTCTCTCCTCAAATTGTCCTTATTTCCCTTCTCTTCTATTCACACCTCAGCAAAAGCCACCAGATGCAGACTCCTCCATCTTTACTCCAAATGTCAATTTTACCTACTCTTGCAGCCATCTTATCCTTATTCCTTCTTCCCAAAATGGAAGAGTGTCTTACCTTCTCTTTTGTTCCACAACTCAACACATCTAGCTTAGTCAAACTTTCCTTCCCTTGGTTATTTTCTCTCTTCTTCATTATCACCATCTTCCTCCATACTAAAATCTACATCAGCATTAGAAACTTGTAATATTCTAAATATTCCCGAGTACACCCATTACAACAGGCCTCAAACTTCCTTTTGTCTCTCATTAACCTTCAATTAACTTCACTGTCCATAGACCCTTTTTTTGTTTAAAACTATTTCCCTTTTCCCACTGCCCATTCACTATTTCATATTACGGGATATCAAAATAAAAGAATACAGGTAAAAAGAATGATACAAGAGGCATTTATATGTCCTCTATCTGATTTAACAAACACCTCTTTCCAACAAAATTCAAATCAGTATTTAGTTGACTAATGGGAAAACTTAGATAAATTGAAAATTATGTATCATGATTAGATGAGTCCCATGATTAGATGATTGGAATTTGATGTCTTCCTTCTTGCATAAACTATAACCAGAAACAAGCTATATAAATAATGGAAATAATGGGCTGTTTTTTAAGTAGAAAAAGAAGTGAAAGAAATTTTCAATGTAATATAAAAGTAGAATGCATCTATATCATTATGATTTTTTCATCTAATTATTTTCTCTGGTTTAATTCATCATTGACAGTGTGGCAATATTTTAGGAGCACATCTTTTTCTTTTTACAGATCTTAAGGATATTCAACTAAACTTCCACATAAACAACACTCATTTCACATATTGCATTAATACAACTATTAAATAATTACATATTTGCAACATTTACAATTGCATAAAAAGGTTTAAACCAAGAGGATATTGAAGTATGCAAATGAATGTAAGTGGAGCCTTCTAGCCACACAAATTTAAGGTGGCTTTAAGGATTAATGTTTTATGAAATAGTGGAGAGCATTGGTTAATTTGGTGAACTTACTAAGTAGTGATCAGTTAAGAAAGACTTTACTGTAATAATCATAATTAAAATAAATTTATGGTGAATCATCAAATGGGTTAACCCATTTAATTCTCTCAACAACCATATAAAGCAAGTTCTCTTATTCCCTATTTTACAGATAAGCAAATGGTGACACATGGAGATTACTATTTTAACAAATGTTAGTAAATACTCTTTTTTTTTTTCGTTTTTGGTCTGTTTTTGAGGAGAAGCATATAGAAAAGCTCAAGCCACAATAAACCAACCAATAGATGTTGCTTTTGCTGATACCTCAGTATGCGCCTTGTGAAAATAAATCAAAGCTTCTGATTTTTAACATGCAGTCTCATTGATTATGGCTGAAATGAAATTTTATTTGTGGTTTTTGGAAAAGGCCCATGACTCTTCAGCACCAACCTTGAAGTATGGATTTGTGTTTGATAAACAATAAAGGAGTTTATTTGCATTGTACTCTTTTTTTTTTTTTTTAACATGGGCAGGCACCGGGAATCGAACCCGGGTCCTCGGACATGGCAGGCAAGTACTCATTTTTTGTTTTAACTTCTTTTTTTATTCTTTTTATTTTTGGGGTACATGGTCTGGGAATTGAACCCGGGTCTCCCACATGAAAGGTGAGCATTCTACCACTGAACCACTGTTTTAATTTCTTTTATGGCAAACTGTTTCATACCTTCATTTCATAATTAATGCAGCCCTGGGTAAAATTATTTTAAGTCTTTCAGGCTTACAAACTGTAAAGATAGATCAGATCATGTACGAACTGCTGTCTGAAGGTGCTTTTCAAGATCTTTTATTATAAATGAAATAAGATACGAGAGTTCACATAAATAAGGAAAACTGACAGTATAAAATAAACTACCATAAAATTATGCAATTATAAGACAATAAATCTATAGGGGCCTTGAGAAATCTTCTGTTTAAGTCAACTGCCTTTAGATAAGTATATATCTAAGATTCTTTAAGAAAATATTTTTCTAGTCTCATTCTGAAAATCTCCAATCAGAAAGACTCCAGATCCTTCTGCAGTTACACATTTGAATGATTTTTGGTTTAAAAGGAGAAAAGAAAAATTAAAGACCAAAATTCCTCTGAATTTCATTTAAATAGCTGTTCCTTTTATGTTTTCTTCCCTCTAGACTGCAGAAGTACAATGCTATGTTTGTGCTTATGGCTTCATTATTATCTTTTAATCATTTTGTTACTTGTCTCTGTCTCTGTTTTTAGATAATTTTGAAAATGGAATAATCTAAACTGAACATTTTACCAATCAATCCTTTAATATACTGTCACAACAATGTTGCTGATCAATTCTTGTGAATTATGGTGATTTTGAACAAAAGCTAATTGGATTTTCTACTTTCATAAATTTCCTTTTATTTTCTTCTTACTGTTCCCATGATATTCCTTATGATTTTAGTGTCTCTTATTTAGAAATCAGGGGAGTGTCGTCTCCTTTGACATAGCACTATTTTTCTTCCTTTCAAAAACCAATGAGCAAAACAAAACAAAAAATGAGATTGGGAGGTGTGATGGTGGCTCAGTGGCAGAGTTCTTGCCTGCCATGCTGGAGAGACCCAGGTTCGATTCCTGGTGCCTGCCCATGCAAAAAAAACAAAAACAACAAATAGCAAACAAACTTAATAACAATACAGGTCATTTTGTCTTTTTTTTCTGAAAAGTCCAGTTTAGTTTCTAGTCATGGTAACACTGAGTAATAATTAAAGCATATTTACATGGCTGTTCCCTAAACAGTTTCCTTTGTTTCAAAATCCAAACTTTTGAGAGCCTCAGTCCTTGGTGGAGTGTATAAAAAAAGGAGGTTTGTCCAATCAAATCCTTGCTCTCACTTTTTCTCACTGCGTGCGCTCTCTCGCTCTCTCTCTCTCTCAAATTATTCACACTGGGGAAGTTAGGCAGGGCAGCCTTGTGGAAAGTGCCTGTGATGAGGATTTGAGGCCTCTGACCAATGATCAGCAAGGACCAGAACCAACAACAAGCATGTGAGGGCTCTGGGAAGCAGGTCCTCTAGCCCCAGTTGAGACTTGAGTTGACAGCATCCCTAGTGGGCAGCTTGACTGCAACCATGAGAGACCCTGAGACAGAACCACCCATAAGCCTCTCTCCATTTCCTGACCTGAAACTGAAATAGCATATGTTTGTTGTTTTAAGCCACTAAATTTGGGGGTAATTTGGTATAGTGCAATATTAACTACTACAGAGCAATCCTTTGGTTTCAGTGTTTGTTCCTTGATTCCTTTTCTGCTTGGAAAAATTAACTTTATACTGGAATGCTCAACGTATTGTATATAATTTATGTTCTTAAATGAATTTTAAATTCAATCCTGACACTTCTCAAATCTTGTTGCCCTAGTCCTTTCAATATTTTCATTTCATTCATTTTAATACTTCTGTCTTACAACAGCATACATCATATCTTGAAGAACCCATGTAATTGTTCTTCTTCTACTTTGGTTCCCTTTTAACATTGTCATTTTTCAGAGTTTTTCCTGATTCAATACTTATTCTCTCTGTCTCTAAATCCCATAAAAGTTCTCTTATTGCAGTTTGCTGTATTCATTGAATCTGTTAGTTTCAGAACCTTGTTTTTCCTGAGAATCTTCGCATAGATATTTTTTTTTACATACTCTAAGGACAGGAGACTCATTGATGGAGGTAAGAAAATAACTTATATTTGGAGATAGGGTAGCTAAGAGGTGGTGGGGAGACTCCAAAATATGATTGGGGAAATAAATAAAGGCCCTGATTTATGTATATTTTGGTAGGTGAGTTTTCTGATTTGAAATATTTACCAGATGAAATACAGCAGCATTCTTTTGAACTTAAAAGAGAGTGGAATGACTTCATAGAAACCCTTTGAAGTACATTATCAAATCTTTAACCTAGGAAGGAAGTAAATTGATACTCAATTTTCAGCAACGTATTGAAGCAGGTAATCAAAATTCGTGGGCCTTAAAGTTGTACTTTGAAGTTTAAGTAGATTACTGGAAACAAATAGAAATCAGAAAATCTGTGTCCTTCTTAAAGCAATATGCAAATAGGCTGGACTTGAGAAGTTCTACTCCCAGTATCTGCTTCTTGAATTCTCTTTCAGTTTCTGAAATCTTCCTGTATTTTTCAATTATATGTTCCTTTCATATTTTCTTACTTTACAACTCTGTTTTTACCCTCAAAGTGGTCTTCTAGACTCGGTATTTCTGGCTTGGTAAAGTGAAAGCAAGAATTTCTGTCTCGTTGCCCTCAGACAGCCTCGAAAGGGCAGTGTGCTCAGGAATTTAATGACATAGCTGGGGGTCTCTATCAGACCTGTTTTGAAGATGGCCGTGGGCATAAAATTACTGCTGAAGATAGATTACATAGAAAGAAGCATATACAACCTGTTCTAGAAAATAATAAACAATAGCAGCACCATCTTGAATAAATATGGTCCTCTAATTAGGAAGAGCTGAAATGCTCTCTCAGGAAAACTAGGCCTAAATAATAATTAATAGCTATTTTTATCAAAACAGAAAGCTAGTTGTCTATTAATCATTTATATTATTGTATATTTTAACTGTTTCTTCTTAAGATATTCATCCATGGGTTTATTGGAGCATAACCTCAAAATGGTTGTAACTTGCACTTGGATAAAAAGGAAAATTGTTTGCATTATTAAAAGCTATTTCTCTCAATTAGACAACATTCAAATTTCTTCTGTGTTAACTAGAGTTCTCCAGGTAACAAAACCAACAGAATATGTTGTTGTTTTTATTATAGAGATTTATTATAAATAATTGGTTCATGTGACCATTGGCACTGTAAAGTCCAAACTCTGTAGGGCAGAACAGAAGCTGGAAACGCTGATAAAATAGTGTCTTAATCTGAATTCAACAGGAAAGAAGCTGATGGGTGGAAATTCCAAAAATCGGCAATGCCAAAGTTGAGTCCAAATTCCTCTTCTGACCACTGAGATCCTCAGTTCTGGTTTTTAAGACTCCCTACATTTCTGAGGGCATTCTCCTTTTGTTGCTCATAGATGCAATCAACTGATTATAGATGCAAATCCCATCGAGAAATACTCTCACCTTAATAAACAGGCCAGCACTTGACCAAACAACTGGACATCATAATCTAGCCAGGCTGGCACAAGAAATTAACCATCATATCTGCCAGATGAATTCAATAGCATTCTTCTGTTCTACATTTTGTAAGTTATTTTTGTTGTTACTCCCCTTCTAGAATTGACTTTAACAAATTCCTGATGAATATTTCCACATTGATAATACACAGACAACTCAAATTCAATATATTCAAGATAGATTCACCATTTTCTTCTGAATTTTTCTCTTCATCTTTTAATAGTTCAGTTAATGACATTACCAGCCATTCAATGGGTTACATTAGAATGACTCACTTATTCTTTTGCTCCCAGGTTTAAAATCCTGGAAAAACAACATCTCTAATTTGTATCAGTTGTACCTGGGATTAATCAAATCTGACCAGAAATTAGGCCATAAGACTATGGCAGCTAACACAAGTTTTGAATCATTGGAGGGCTAATGAATGTTGTTTTCAGAAGAATTTGGGAGTAGTACCAGAGTTATAAATCAATATCATCTTCTGCTCTAGTCCTGATAGATAAAGGTGCTGTTGACCAATATGAAGAAGAAAAAACAAGTTTAAGGAAAAGGTAGAAAGTTTATTCTGAGACAATTTGAAATTTGTGTTTCCATGTGAATACACATGGATAAATCCAATAGGACACTGGGTATTTAGAATTTTGTACATTCAAGATGGAGTGTTGGGAGCTGAATTAGTAAAGTTCCTTTGGTTGCATGAACTAGATTAGACAAAAGCTATATAAGCCCATTTGGAGAATGGCAGGTATGCAGCTATGTCTCAGGAACAACTAGAATCCAGAGCACAAATGCTATAAAGACTCTTCAACTCTCCCTGTTCCAGCTCTTGTTCTCTTTGTAAGAAAATCATTCTTAACTAAAAAGGTGATATCTATATAATGTGTAAAAATAACCTCTAGGATAGCCTCTCGGCTCTGTTTGAAATCTCTCAGCCATTGAAACTTTATTTTGTCTCATTTCTCTCTTCCCCTTTTTGGTCGAGAAGGTTTTCTCACTGGAGAGGCTGGAGGGAAGTGCCTAAAAATGTAGAGCTGTGTTCCAGTAGCCATGTTTTTTTGAAGATGATTGTATAATGCTATAGCTTTTGTAGCGAGACTGTGTGATTGCGAATACCTGTGTCTGATGCTCCTTTTATCTATGAAATGGACAGATTATTAAAATAAATAAATAATAGGGAGAACAAATGTTAAAATAAATTTAGTAGATTGAAATGCTAATGATTGATGAAAGGGAGTGGTAAAAGGTATTGAAAAAATAGGGGAAACAAAGGCTAAAATATATTGTGTAGCTAGAAATATATGAGCAGTCAATGAGAGGGAGGGATAAGGGATATGGTATGAGTTTTATTTTTATTTATTTTTCTGAATTGATGCAAATGTTCTAAGAAATGATCATGGTGATGGATATACAACTATGTGATGATATTGTGAGTTATTGATTATATACCAAGGATGGAATGATCATATGGTAAGAATTTTCATGTTTGTCTGTTATGTTTTTAAAACAATTTTAAAACAATTTTTTAAAATCATATTGTGAAAGTTTTCTGTGGCAGTCTGTATTTTTCAGAAATATCCATATTAGTGAAGATCACATCCCATATGGTCTTCTTAAATGGTAAAGTTGACACTCTCCCATCATTCAGTAGTGGCTGTAGCCAGGTTGGCCTTGGTGAGTGAAATCCATGTTTATGAACCCATTTGTAAATTCCATCCCTACCACCATCACCTCTTTGTTCATGAGCCTATTGGTCAATTGACAGGACAGCCTACAAAACGAGCCTGACTGGTATCCACAAAGTAGGTCATTATATCCATTTCATTATTAAAATCCTTCCCTGCTGAAGTCATGCACTGGTGGATATTCACATGAGACACACATATCTTCGTGTTCTTTCCCACTCAGAAAGGTCCATTCATATACATCTCCCCCAGACTTCTTTGTCACAAACTTCCTAATCATGTTCCTTTCAAGTTCCTGACCATCCAACCAAACCACTGGCAACAGCCTATGAATCAGTATATAAATGCACTTTTGGCCATTTCTTCTTACAAGCAAAATAAACAACCAAGTGTACTACTCCGAGCTCTGCCTACTATGATGATAGCCCTTTGCCATTGTCCTATAGGGATATCTCAGAAAGGGGCTGTACTGCCTCAGCTGTCCACTTTTGGGTGATACCTATATACCATGCAGAATGATCTGTAAACCAGGCCTAAGTTTTCTCTTCCTCAGTCAACTAATCATGGCCTAAGAGGTGAAAGCTGCAGGCTGGGAAAGAGAAGGTAATGTAGCAGGGATGGAGGACATTGGCCTTTGGGCCATTTTCTCATGTAATTTACATGTGCCTTCAGGACCTGCTTAAACTCTATCTGGTCTTCCATTTTATGGTGGAATATTGCTGCTCATGCTCAACTCTATGGTTTTATGGCAGATCAGACAACATCCAGTTTATGATAGGCAACTCAGGTCTCATGATAACTGTGACAATTTGATACTCTTATGTACCATAGAAAAGCCACAATTTAATCTTGATCCAATCTTGCTGGGCTAGATCTACTGTTTGGGTTTTGACTGGATTGTTTCCATGGGATGTGATACACCTCGTTGTTGGTATGACCTCTGGTTAGATTAATTCCATGGAGATGTGGCACACCTAATTGCAGGTTTGGCCTTTTGATTCCATGGAGATGCAACTTGACCCCTTCAAGATGGATATTGATAAGTTTACTAGAGTCTTTTAAAAGGGGAAACATATTAGAGAAATCTCAGATGCAGACACTTGGAGAACAGTTGCTTCAAGCTGACAGAGACACAGGCATTTGGAGATGCTTAGAGAGATGACAAAGCCAACATGAGACCCAGATGTTTGGAAATGCAGAGCCTAGCAGACATTGCCATGTGCTTTCTCATGAGATGCTAGCAAGCCAGAACCTGGAGAGAGCCAAGGGAAGCCAAGAGATGAAATCCAGCCCTGGAGAAGCCAAATAAGGAGCCCCCACAGGAAACAGAGGCTGAAACTAACAGAGCCCAGGAGCAAGGGGCCAGCAGATGCCAGCCACTTGCCTTCTCAGCTGACAGAGGTATTCCAGATGGCATCAGCCTTTCTTGAATGAAGGTAACTTCTTGTTGGTGCCTTAATTTGAACATTTCACTATGACAGAATAGTGAAACTTAATAACTTAATAAATTCCCTTTTTAAAAGCCGTTCCATTTTTGGCATATTGCATTCTGGCTGCTTTAACAAACTAAAACAGTAACTGAGTGGCCCAGTTAAACATTCAGTCTCTTCCAAGGCCCAGTGCCAGGCTAAAGGATGTTTCTCAAAAGGAGAGTAGTATCTGCAGAGGATGGCAGAGCTTTGCTTCAAAATCCTAAGGGATTGTGCCATGATTCTCCTATAGGGGCTTGCCATGACTCCAGACAGTATCTCTATTTGCCACTGAAACTCCTAGAACCATTAAATCTGCTGAATCATATGGCTCAAGTGGCAGAGAAGCTTGCACAGCCACCTAGACCTGTTGCAGCACCTTACCTTTTCCCAGTCCCCACTCAAAACTAGCAGCTTTTTGGTTTACTTGGTAAATTAGCCGAAGAAATGCACTAAAATAAGGAATATGCTGTCTCCAAAATCCAAATAGGACAGCCAGGCATTTTCCCTCTTCTTTGGTTGTAGGAAGAGCTAGCTGCAACAGCTTCTCCTTCACCTTAGACAGTATATCTCAACATGCACAACAGAATCTAGATTTCTGTGTCCCCATATGTCCCATTATCAACCCATATGTCCCCATTCCAGTTTTTAGGATCCTATTCTTTCTAATCAATGTCCTCATTTTAACAGCAGATGTCCTGCAATGTTGGAAATTCCATTTACATTATAGTTCAGCTAGCACAATGGGAATTTAGGTCTGGTTTTCAGGATTCCTAAGTCTGATGCACAAAATAAGAGTTACTTTCAGGGCACACTTAGAAACTTTCAAATCCTTCATACAGTGCTTAAACTGAGATTTTGATGCCATGAATTTATCTCTTTCCTTAGCAGTGGTGTCCAGCATATTTAGGAATAGTCAAAATCTTTATACTTTTTTACTCCACAAAACTGTTAAGGTGTCAAATGCACTATCACCCAGAGGCTTGCCTTTTATATGTATTTAAGTAGCAGTATCAATGGTGATATTTTGCATGTATTTATTGGCAATTCACAGCATGGACTAAATACCATCTTGATAATTGGAAATAGAGCCATTAGTACTCTTAAATTTAATCACATTAGAGAACCAATTCAGAACACAAGAATCAACTCAGAAACCTCATCCTTAAGATTCTGTTTCTCAAGAACCACTCCTGGTACCAAATCTGGATTAGTTTTCTCCAAGAAAACAGAATTTATGGGAGATTACATATATATATATATTATAGGAATTGGCTCACATGACTATAAGGAGAGGCAAGTCCAAATTCCATGGGGCAGGCCACAGCTGGAGACTCTGATGGAGATTTTCAATGAATTCCTCAGGAGAAGCTAGCTGGCTGACATAAAGTTGGAAATTCTTTCTTCTGACTGCTTAAATCATCAGTTCTCCTTTTAAGGCCTTCCAAAGATTTGATGAAAATTCTTTCATTATTGAAGGCCATCTAGTTATTTAGTTGTTTGTATATATAATCTGCCACTGATGCAACCAATTTCCTGATTATTTAAATCCACAAAATATCCCCATAGTAGCAGTGAGGCCAATGCTTGCTTGGCCTAGTAACTGGACACCATAACTTAGCCAAATTGGCATATGAACTTAGTCATCACAGGGTCTGTCTGCCCCAGTAGGTGATCACAGCAGCTATAAATCATTTATCAACATAATAATGAAACATCCAAGGGAGGCACCCCTTTATCATTATTTGGTTACTTGGGCCCTTTTGAGCTAGGATTATGGGCCTTACCATTGCAGAAACAAAGAGTTCATTAATATTTCTGAATAAAGATCAGTCATCACTTAAATTGTGCTTCTTATAGCAGTAGAAGCAGTTAAAAGAAGCATTTAAAAATATATATATTTTTTAAATCCTATGAAAGGAGGAAGATTAACTGCTGTGATTTCAATGAAAAGATCTAGAGAAATTAAAGAAACCAATTTAGATTACACTTCAGGAGTCTTGGCTTAGACAAAATATTGCATGGATTTTACATCAGCTTATAGGGACTAATTTTTCATTCAAGGATATTTTATTTTTTGTCTTTGCTTGTTTGTTTGTTTTTAAGGGTATGGGAGATTTGAACATGTTTTTAGGTGAAAGGACGAAAGTGTTAGATGAAGGCAGAAGAAGGAAAGTAGGGCTATTTTCGAGGCAGTGACTTGCCGTTTCTGTTTGAAACCAGTTGTTAATTTTCTTTTAAAGTTCAGCAGATCAAAGTTAGGTGCAGAGAAAGAGATATCTGATTGATTTGGTTTACAGGATTTATAGAGCACATTCAGCAGAGTTATAAGGGGATTATGGAGATTTGAAAAAAAGAGGAAAAAGTTAAGGACTCACCTAAGGGGTACAAGTAAAATAAAAAGGAAAGCAAGGCCAGGCAAAAGACTAATAAACTGAGAGAAAATAAAGAATGGTGAGGCTTGAAATCTCAATCCAGTCACAGAGTACATATAGTGAGTTTAAGAAACATCAGAAGAGCTAGAAAGAGAGAGGGCTGTGGAAAGATAGTGGAATTTCTAAGTTTAAGATTTCAGAAACTAGGGCCCTAAGGATCGAAGACTGCATGTTATTTGTATGTTACTTATATGTTTATTCCTAGCTCCTAGAAGACTGAAATGAACAACAAATATTTATTAAGTTAAACTGATTGTCTACAAAACTTTGAAAGTATAACAGAGACATCATCAGTAAGAGAGATGTTTTGGAACTCTGCTTGTGGCCTCTTTTTAATCAATAAACTCCAAACATTGTTTTAAGTCCACCTGAATCAAAATATTTGCACAAAGAGTGCAGTTTTACAAACTGACAAATTAAACAATAACTGGGTAAGATAAAATTCTCTTGACACAGTAAGGAATGATTCTGGGTTTGATGTGTTTCTCTGGAGCATGAGCCTCCATCTAAATTCATATGTGCTAACTCATTTCATCTGGAGGCCAAAAATCTCAGTGGTTTATGAAGTTCATTTCCAGAAACAAACTCTAATTTCAAATCAAATTCACATTTTGTTCACCTTTTTAAAAATCACTGGATTGACTGAATATATTCCCCATTGATATTATAGCTTATATAATAATTTCTAGGTCTTTAAAAAAATCTCCTTATTGTATTTTCAGTAGGTTTTGAAATGATATAAAATTAGATGTGTACCTTCAATTTGCCAGCAAAGATTCTTTTTCCTAGAAGATTGGGGAGGTGAGTCCTTTGCCTTTTTCTGATTTTTCATGTATTCCAACTGCTCTTTAATTTTTTGCCTTTTTCATATACTCTGTTTTCATTTCTAAAAAACATATTACATTGACTGAAGATTTCTGGGGAGTTCTTATATGATTCTTGCATCTGTTTCTGAACAGAATATTATTCTGTTATATTATTATATTATTCTGTTCAGAAACAGATGCAAGAAGTCTTGTAATAATCAAGACCTAGAAGAATAGAGAGAACTGGAGAGAAGAAAATACTATCAACATCTCAGAAGATGAACAACAGATGGAGGAGAGTTTTCTGACTTAGAAGACCTAGGTAACATAAATTCTAAACTAGCAATGAGGAAAGTCAACTGTTGAGTTGGTCTTCAAAGGAGAAATCTCAAAACGTTTGGTAGCACACAATGCCACATGACTATGAACGGGAGATGTATGGGTGTGTGCGAAGCCCTAAAATAAGGATGGTTGATTGAAAGCTATTTAAGGAATCTTAGCTTCCCTTCCACACTTTGCTAGTCAGTTGTCCTTCAACTACCCCAATAAAAGTGTGAAAATTTGCTTTCAGGGATAGAAAAAACTGAAGGCTGCTGGGCTGAGAGACACCTAACACATTGAGGGCCTTTATATCATACGAGATAATTAAAGAATATATCCCACAAGTAAAGGACAAATTTCTAGGAATTTCAAAAATCAGAAGTCCAACACAGGAGAAGAAAGAAAAGGGAGCTGGCTCTCTAGGATAATAGATAGCTGAAGGAGATTATAGCATAGCAGCTTTGCAGAAAGCATAGATGGCAGCTTGTCCATCGTGGAGATATTTTTCACAAAGTCCATCATGCTCAGGCTGTCCTGACCTTGTCTTTTTTCTGTATGTCCTATTTGTGATGTAATGAAGCTGCTGGAGGTTCTAGTCACAAAGATGAGGGAGTAATAAAGAGAGAGAAGAGAATAAAGTCCAGAGACTACAGACTCCAACTTGCGAAATGATCAAGGAAATTGTTCTAGAATAACAGCCAAGGGAAATCACATGGCAAAAACCATGCAGCAGGCCTAGTGAGCAAGAGGAGTGGATAAGAGGAAAATGGAGTTTTCCAGGGAGATGACATCAAGAAGAGAAAATGAAAGTGTTTAATTGAGAGATGTTATTTATATTGAGGAAAATTTTACCGAGAGATAACTGGAAGCTGTGGGAAGAAGTTATAGAGGCAAACAGCAAAGGAGAGTGGAGAAACTATTGACTTTAAGAAAAAGCAGAAAGCAAGAAAGGAAATACAATCATGGTATGTTTACTTCAGTCTTCAGCACGAACCATTATTTTTGCATAAGCATAAATTAGAGGACGCTAATAGTGAGAATAAAATATGAAACGTTGTCAGTACAGTTTACCAAGACTGCAGTTATGACACAATAAGACTACAAAATAATAAACTTTTTGGAAAGAAACCAGGCAAAATGTCTATCAAATCTTTGTCTTCAATTCCAAACTCATTTCCAAACTGAATTCCGATTGCATTCAAAATCAGGATCTCTGCCGACACTCTCTCAAAGTGAAAATCCTTTATGTAGAAAGATCTTTCCAATATTATTTGTGACAGGATACTGAATAAATTATGGCCAATCAAAGGATAGACTACTATGCAACCATTAAAATGAAGTAAATATTATGTACTCCAACCACAGGAAGTCAAGATTGAAAATCAATTTGCTAAGAAATATTGTCTGATTCCATTTATGCATATAAACATTATGCATAAACAATATGCATAAAATTTAGATGTTGGTACATAAAGGATATCTGGAAAAATACATACAAAATTGCTAAAAGAGGCTAGTTACAAAGGATGAGCTGTAAAAAGATAAGAAACTTGACTTTTTATTTCATTCAAATTTGAATTTTTTTCAATGATTATGTGTTACTTTTCTAATGAAAATAATAGGACATCAAAGAAAGAAGCTATTCATAGATTTTTTGCTCTACCAAAAGTCAGTCATGTAAAACACATGAAACTAGAACCTAGAGCTCTGGGAAAGTGGAAGCAACTGGCCTTAACGTACATTCACTTCTTCCCTATCACTGAGTAAATGTGCTCATAGATTAGTGAAAGCAGAGGAGCATTATTGTCCACTTCACTAATTCCTGCAGTTTAGAGCAAAGGAAGCAGAGAACTATAGTCATTTAGTGTGTTTCCAAGTTACTAGATAATGCATACACATGTAATTTTCATATTTTCCTTTCATATTAGTTCAGGTTCAAGTTAAATACATCTGAGTCTTCTTATTTAGTTTGCTGTGATGTTACTGAATCAATTAATTGGACCCAATTTTCCCCAAGTCTGACCAGCAAAAAAGCACAACACAGAAACACACCCATACCCACAAATAGACACAGACATACACACACAAGTCTTTTCATTCTCAATTAAGATTAGGAAATATTGCATGGGATACCCATTCTTAGCTATTTATTTTCTTAAAGAAACTAAAGACTGTAAAGAGTCTTATATTTAACTTCGCCTGGTACAGCAATTCTTTATTTCGCATGATAAATCTAATATTCCTTGGAACACACTGTGGGAAGAACTGTTTTAGCTCAGTACTAAGATCCATTCACCCAAACTTTGTTTGTTTGTTTGCTCATTTGTTTTTAATTTCTTAGATCATGTTCCTGCATGTTGAGCCAATTGTCTGTTGTGAGAGGAGTTGTACAGTTTCATTTCAATTTTGTACCCAAAGTTTTGCTAATGAACTTCTATAGCATCAAAAATATAAAGAACCATTTCAGGCAAACTAAAAAGATTTGTTAAAAAAATTACAGGTTTTTAAACTCACATAACTAGTTTATAATAGTTACCAGACAAAAAAATTGCAATTTGGAACAATCTTTTATATTAAACTTAAAACACATGCTCAAAACAGTCATAACTTGCTTTCTAGTTCTCTCTCAAAACAAATCTGCTTTCTCTTGGATGTACAAGCCAACGGAATGAAATGCTTTTCTTGGTGAGAAGCCTTATGCAATATTTCAAACTTATCTTGTGTTGTACATACAGCCTTGTTACAACACAACTGTCTTCTTTCTTTCAAAGTCAAGATTCCAAGTTCTTACTCAGAGAAACAGAATTGAAACAACTTCTGAAACCTCTAAGAGCTTTAAATATAGGTGGATTGAGGCTGTTTTGATTTTGAAAGGCTGGACATGGCATTGCTTTGCAGAAAACCGTTGACTTCCGGCTTTTTCTCTCTAAACATCTTGTCTTTAATTATGCACAAAACGGAACAGCTTGACAAACTCTCCTATCACTGCTATTCTTGAAATGGCCAAAAAGTGTGTGTGTGTGTGTGTGTGTGTGTGTATTTGTGTGTGTAATCTCCAATATATCCCCCATCTCTCAGTCTTTCTTTATAATTAGAACAGAAAAGATAAATGAAGTGATAGAAAATGAGTCTGATTCAGGCACGTGGCTAGCCATTCTATTGGCATTTATCTCACATCATGTTCAGTTCATAATTATTCTCCTGGAGATGAGCAGAATTCAGAAGTGGAAGTGTGCCTACCACTTCCTAATTTTTATGAAGCATTATGGCATTTTACAATTTTTTTGCTTCAGATCTTCCGTGATCAACTCAGACTTGGTTCCATTTCCAATATAACAGAATTTTTTCTTGTTGATTTTAAAGGAGCTAAAAATCTTCTAAATAATTAGATCTAGAGTTTGAGTGAAATAGAGATTATTTTTAGGAAGCAACTAATTAGTTTACTCATTTCCACAATACAATGTTCTTAATTTAATTTTGCATCCATAACATGTTTTTGAGTGGTGAAGTTGAGAATTTTCTTCTTATTTTTCTAGAGGAAAAAGCCCTTAAGAATTAACATGGTTGTGGAATCATTTGGGAAGAAATAAACTACAAAATCTACAGAATTGTATGAAATTATTGAGACCATTTTATCAGTTCCATAAACAATCTTGATAATTCAGAGACTGCAAAATTTGTAAGGATTCTAAATAAGCATGACGGATGGCTGCACAATCTAAATTTACTACATAGTTATCAACACTTTAATTTATACTGCCTTAGTATGAATATATTTTTGTCCATGAATTATTTCCTATTTCTAGTGCATTAAAATTTACTATATAAAATTGTATAAAGCTGTGTAAAACTAAGCTTTATCTCCCAGTATGTGCTGATTTTGTTACCCCAAGAATGGACCCTTAAGTAATATGCCAAGTTCTTTAATTGTGAAACACTTTGGTACTTCTTCTCCCTTAACCTTGTCAATTTTTAATTGATGTTATATATTATATGTATCTTTAACAGTCATCTTAACAATCACATGGCAATGATTTGTTTTATATGATTTCATCGCTAAAAGATAAAGACTGTATGAAATGTAGTTTTCTGAGATATTTAATAATCCTTCTTTATATTTTATCTACTCTTGTAACTAAAAGCAAAATGAATGCCAAAAACATGTATTTCTGCTGGTCAAAAGTGGGGGTGTGGTAGAGACAAATTTATTGACATGGTAAAGAATTCTATTAGTTTTCTTCACATATTTCGCACATCTACTCTACAGTTCCTAAGTTCTTGAACAGTTAATAAAGTAACATTTTATTTGAATACTGTGAAAAACATAGCTTGGTTAATAAAAAATTCTGACATTGTTCAAAACATAGAAAGCAATCATTGATTCCACTTCCAGAATGTTACTAGAAAGAATTTTGAGTTGAAAAAACAAAACAAAACCCAGTTTGAACCTTTGTCTTATCCAAGTTTGGGAAATACCAAAAATATAAATGAAATAAAAGACTGATTCTTGATTTTTTTTTTAGGTGCAAATGCTGTTTATGTAAGACAATGGTTCTCAAAATGCTGTACCTGCTTTATTGATAACAGCAATATCATTTGAAACGTGCCAAAATGCAAATTTTCCTTAAAATTGAGAGCCACTATTGTAATAGAACTCTTAAAAGAAATTCTTATTTTCTAAATATTTATTGAAAATCTTATGAGAAAAGATGTACCAAGGGGATATGGTGTCACAAAACTAACTTTGTTAAGTGGCTTTATTATAGAAAGTATTCTGTCACCTCCACTGAAGCTCTCTAGAATACAAGAGTATCTAATATTTCTGATATTCTATTTATAACTCTGGAAATTATTTTCTTAAAGAGAAGTTTTGGGGGCTTTGGGTCCATTACATTTTAAGTAAGACAACCTTGGTGATGAATTATTAACTTATAATTTTTAGGTTTTCAAGAAGTGGATGACATTTTACAATGTATGCTGTTCATTAATTGTCCCCAGAACTATAGAGTGGTTAAAAAATTATACTACCAGATTCAGGCATCCTGATAAATTTTCTAAATGTAATTAATTAATGATAAAATGATTTGGTCCAAAAATATGTTATATGTCAAGAATGAACATGGGAGCTTAATTCCCAACACATAATTTTTTCAAAGCTTGTGCCATCTCTTCTATGTAGACTGTATAAACATGATATATATATAAGTTCTGACTCTATAGTTTTTTAAGTCACTCATGTGCTTTTTGAGGAAACGAGCTGTTGAAAAAGGAAATATATTTTTAACATGTCAAGATAATTCCATATGGATCTTTAATCTTATGAGAAAATGAGCTGCCATATTGAACTGAACTTATCTCTAGCTACCTCATTTAATTCTTCAGGAACAGACATAAGAAATGATTTATGTAAATATGCATGTTAAAAAAATAAGAATGGCACTTTTTTTATGACCATATATTATAACCAGTAGTTCTTATTGAGTCAGTGATTAATGTAATTTAGTTTAATGCATTTTCTTGCACCAAACAGAATAAATCTTCAAATAAATATTTCATGTTTTTATTAGGTAAAAGAGCTACAATTTCAATATATGTATTCTTAAATTCTATAAATCTTCTTGACTCTAAAATGGATATAGTCCATACTACCAGAGTTATAGTGAAAATTGAAAACCTGGTGCTCAATTTATATGACTTATATTGTAAAAGTTTTGAAGAATAGCATGAGCTGATCCCATAATTATGGCAATAGCAAAATAATGATAAGTGGAAGTGTGCAAATGTATAAAATAACAAGACAGACAACTTGGTAAACAAGGCAAAATACATATCAAGAAATAAACATGTTTGAAAGGGGGGACATTATCTAATAGTGAATATGGTGAACTGGAGAGGGAGGCGGGGGGGTTAGTTTGGAGGGGAAAACACTAAAATAAATATGAGAAATAAAAATGAAAAATGGTAAAGGAATGTAGATGTGAATAACTAGTAGATAATCAATATTGATTTATATTAGCTGACAATTTAAAGTATTTTCTGAATGTATAAATGGAGGGGAGGTAAAATTCTGTTGATGTTATGTCTCAGTGGAAAAAGGAAACAGTCAAAAGACTGTTTATTATTTGAGGATGAAAGTCTTTCCCAGCTCTCAATACTTTGTCAGGTCTCTATTTTTAAAGTCATTCTCCTCTGTTCCTGAAGTTTTTGGTGGTGTTACCCCCTTTCTGAATTTCTTAAAATAAATAAAACTATGAGACAGCCTTAAAATAAAGACTTATTTGAGTGATCAGGATATTGTTACATTAGGAATATAATGTATTAGTTGTAATCAAGGTTTTCTAGAAGGTATGTATTTTTTCAGCTACTACTAAGAAATATTTAAGAAATACTTTGTTCATCCTCCCAGCAGTGGGACTCAATTGAGAATGACAGTCTCAGCTTGCCATAGAACTCAATGTTATTCTTCTTTATTTTGTTTTTCATAGTTTGAGCAAGATAGAGCCTGCCACTTAGCATGACGTGATTTGAGCATGTGATATGTACTTTCTTCTAATCACTAACAAGCAAGGGAAGTGAGAAAATATAGTGGTTGACAGCTGGTATCAGAGAACACCTAAGATCAGTTGCTCTTTGGCATTGATCTGTAACACAGCAGTCCTGAGAATATCTGCTGAGAACAGGGACTGTCTGAATTTGTTTGCTTATGTTGGAATCATGCCTTTAACTTGGATTAATAACATCACCAATTTGTGGTGTGAGACATCAAAATATTTCCTTATTTTAAACAGTCTACATATTAGGTAAGGGGAAGAGCCCATTGCAATGGTAAAATCATAAGGTGAGAGTCCAAGGGAGAGGTGCTGATGGGGGGAGGAGAGGAGGAGATGGCACAAGTGAGGAAACCGGTAGGAAGAGCAGAAGCAAGCTCTAAAATAATCCTTTCTTTCCATTAAAAAGCATCTTTGATTAATTATTAACAACTTCTTACATAGTTTAATTTTTCCTGACTTTATTTTATGAAGGAGAAGAAAATAAAGAAGTTGAAAAAGCAAACTTCAAATTCCTTCTAGCTATTTAGAACTGGTAGAAATGCAATATTGAACAGAGGGAGAAAAAATCCCTGCAATTTATATGCAAAACTAGGCAAGTTATTTAATTTCTCCCATCCTCAATTTTGTCTTTTACAAAATAGAGATAATAATATAACCCAGCTTATAGGATTTTATGAGATCAAGTCGGTTAATAATGTAAAGAGTTTAGAACAGTCCCTAGTACATACTAAGTACTTAATAAATATTAGCTATTATACTTTTTATTTACTCATGTATTCATCCTTTATTCAACACATATCAATGGCATGCATTAAATGCCATTAAAATGCACTAAGTACTGTGTGTTTTAGGTAGAGTTTCTCTGAAGACAACTTTTACATAAAAATTTGTGGGCAGGAAATTTGTTGGGGAGTGCACTTAAGAACAATATCTATTTGGGAGAGAAGGAACTAGGATTGGACAAAGGGAGTCATACGTATTCCATGCCCCAGCTGCATAACAGGATTAGGTAACTCCTCCTAACAACCATAGTCTAATACCCCTGCCAGGATGGTGCTTCATTTTCTTTCCTGCCAGTCTCTTGGCATAAAGAGGCTTGAAGTGAACAGGTAGTGGCCATAGCTTAAAGTTAGTAGGACTTTGGTAGGAGAGTTGCCCCTCTGATAACCAGGATTTTTAAACCCAAAGAATCCACAGTTGCAGGGGCAGTAATTTAGTCATTGGGTCACTGTGAGTGATTCAGTAGGACCATTCTAACTTCCAACCGTTGATGGACAGAACCCTGTACTCTACCTATAGAGACATCACATCAAATAATATTCAATGAGTTAGAGTGTATATGGTTTCCAAAAGGATGATATTCCATCCATGCAAGGTGTTAGATCCAATCTGGAGTTCCAGCTGTGACTTCAAAAGCCTTTTCCATTTATCTCTCTGACTCACAGTTTCTGAGTGGTGGGATTTGCAGTGGAACTAGAGGATCTCTTGGTCCTGCACAAACTGCAGCAACTCTGTCTGATGTGGCATCATTGTGATACTGCCCCAGCAGGTCAGAAACCTTAGAGAGCTGGTCAAACATTTTACAGCTTCTGCTAGTAGAGTGAGATGAGGCCCCACAGAAAGGCAAAATCATATGTAAAAATCTTTATCGTTATAGTAAAATGAATCATTACCTCTTCTAGGGAGAAAAGGATCCAATGTAATGAACCAAGTGATATCTTTCAGGGATGGTTTCCTTTCAAGGACTCAACATAGATTTCTTCTACTGATAGTTGGGCTTTTAGCTATGGAAGCCTTGGGAGACTGGGAATTCATAATATTGGGCCCATGAATGGCTTCCATTCTTGCCACCATAGGTACTCCATTAATTTGACCCCTTGCTACACTTGGGCTGGCTCATGTCAACTAGCAAAGTCACCCTGCCTACTTGGCTGTTTAATGCCTCTTTCATGGCTTCTTCCATGTAGGGTTTTCTTTGGTGGGTGCTAACATATGATGCAGAGATCTTCATACTTCATGCCAAGCTCATCTGTTCATCTAGATAGTTCTTCCCTGGAACTTCTTGTCTCTAGTCTTCCACAATTTTTCCTTCCAGGTCTCTGAATAACCAGCCAAGACATTTGCCACCACTTATGAATACATATATATATTCTTCAAGCCAATTCTCTATCCACACAAAGTACATGACAAGATGCATTTCATGAGCTCTCCCCATTGAAAGGATTTTCTTTCACCATTTTCTTTGAGCCCCTACTATAGGACTGTTGTGCAGTAGCAGTCCACTATTGACTTAGACACATATCCAAGCTGAATCTTTATGAACTAAGATCTGAATATTTGTTTTCCAAGACAAAACCCCACCACTCAGAAACCAGAGGTATGAGCTGAGGAACATGCTGGTGTGATAGTAGTAGATAACATGGGAGTTCAGGCCAACTGTTCATGCAATTTACTTGAGCCCTCTGACCTTGCCCATGACCATTCTATATGTACCAGTTTCATCTTAAATGTGTTGCCCTTGGGCCACCCCAACCTTATAAATTTATGATTCTGACAGAACCTACCACATGATTGGCACGCAATGTCCTGTAATAAGGATAGGCATCCCATTTCTATGAATATCAAGCAGCATGTCAGAATCAATTTCATATTGCCTTTCTCTTATAAACTCAACTTGGTTTATTGTCATTTTTATATGTTGCTGGATTTTACATCTAGGTTTATAGACATTGGCTGGCGATTTTCCTTTCTTGTAACGCTTGTCAAGTTTTTAAATTAAAGCTATGCTTACTTCATATTATATAGTATAAGCTTTGCATCATTTCTTCCTTAAATATAAGGCAGAATTTGCTGTCAGTGTCATCTGAGCTTAAAGTTCACTTAGGCTTTTCATAATGAAGATTTTTTTCATTATCATTTTAATTTATAAGGCAAATCAGATTTTCTAATTCTTTTTAGCCACTTTTTAGGAGTATTTTTCAAGGGAGTTTTCTATTCTAAATTTTCACTTTCACTTTTGTTAAGTTATTTAAATTCTCCTCTTATGATTTCTATAATGCATAAAGAATTTTGGTGATGTTTTTAAATTGCTAATACAGATTACTGTACCTTCTTTTTAAAATTAATTTCTCCAAGGCTTTATCTGTGCTATATTTTGAAAAATAAAACTTTGTCTTTGTTGATCCTTTCCCTGTACATTTTCCTTTTCATGAACTCTTCACTGATTTCTATTACTTCTTTTCTTCTAATTTCTATGGGATTAATTCATCCACAAGATGCATTTCTGTGGAACTGGAAGTGTACTTCTAAATACTCTAGCAACATGCTGAATAACATTATGCTAATACCTTTTTCCTTATGACTATTATAATGATATGAATAAAGCTTCGCTGGATATCTTTGGGGTAGTGTTGGCATGACATGCCTTCTTCCCCTTTCTTTTCAGATAGGTAGATAAATAGGTACAATATTTCTTTAAATTTATATACATATAACACTTTTCTTTGTTCTGTATTCTCTTCATTTCAGGTCCTTTTCCTTGTGCCTGAGGAACATGCTAAAAGGGTCTGCAAGAGGCAACTTCTGTTTTGATTTGCCTGAAAATATCTTCCTTTATCCTTTATATTTGAAGGGTATTTTGATATATAGAATTCTAGAATTCAGGTGTGGTTGTTTCTTCCAGTACTTTGAAAATATTGTTCCATTTTATATCATCAGTCTAATTGTTGCTCATTTGTGTTATCTTTTATAATCTTCCTTCTTTTTCTCAGAAGCTTTTAAGATATCTCTTTGTTTTTAGTTTTTAGTGGTTTTATTGTGGAGTCTGAAGTTTGTGAGTGTTTTTTATTTTTTTTGTTTTAAATTCTATTCTAGTCTGTTGTTAGATCCATCCACTGAGATTAATATTGGATGTTTTAATTATTAGTTTTGGAATATCCATTTGTTGTAATTTTCAATTTTACTTCCTTAATATATACTACATAATTATTTTAAGATCTTTGTCTGCTATTTGCATTATCTGGGTTTTATTTCTGGGTATACTTCCATTGTCTATTGTCTCTCATTTTCGGCTCTCTGTCTCTTTTCCTTCCCTCGCTACCACTCCCTCAAGCCCTCTCCCTGTCCTGTTGTGTATTGTATTCCTGTGCCTGGTTATTTTGTAATTGAGAAAATATTTAAATTTGCATTTGCCTCTTGACAAATGCAATGACCACTAGCAAATCTGAGATCACCTTAATCCAGTGTCAAGGACTGATTGAGAATGTTTGAACAGCACTTCAGTCCCTGAAAGAGCTTTTTATTTTTCTGATTTATCCTTACTCCTAAAGTGTAGGCTGTCATGGTACCAACGCAAAACATGGGTAGTCTATAAGGATTCCCTTTGTCTGGAGGACTCAATCTTTTGCCTCTCAAATGCTAAGATGCTGTCAATACCAAGAGGTCCTCAGCCACCTCTTCCAGAATCAGTAAAAAAAATGTGGCTCTCAATATCAGACTCACCAATCTTGGCCTTTCTTCTCTGAGATCTTGACTCTGGGAATTATAACTGAAATTGTCATTGCTCTGATTTCTTCAAGCAGCATTCTTTATGTTTTGTACAATCTATTTCTCAGTAGGAAACTGCTCTGACTTTCCTAGTCTATTCTTCTCAGAAGTGGAAGCCCAATGGAGATTGAGTATTTCTTCTTGAATACCTTCAAGTCTTAAATGCAAAGATTTTTGTCCAAACAGATGCACCACCCTCCTGCTGTAAGCTGTCACACTCACCTAAGTGCTTCCACCCAATGAATTTGTGTGCACATGTGTTTACAAGGCACTGTGCACCTTTAGCCATCCATGCACCCAGCCTTCCATACATACATACATACATACATACATACATACATACATACATACATGTATCTATCCACCCATGATAAGAGAGCAGCAAGTTCAGATCTCTCAACCCCTTAACACTCCTGGGGTTCATGGCAGTGGGGGCTGGGGCTTTCAGTGGGCTCATGATTCAGACCTTAGCCCTCACCCTGGGGGCCATGAGGATAAAATAGCATCCCTTTCTGAGGCAATAGAAGCCAGGGCTAGGAGGGTCATTCGTGTTTGATTCTCTAACCCCAGCTGTGCAGGGGGAGCCTAAACCTGAGACTGAGAACCTGTGCCCGGAGACAGGCAAAAACTCAGATAAATAAACTAAGCATACTGGTAACATTGAAAGAGAAAAATAGTAAGAGCTTATAGTTATGCTGTAGGTGTGTAGATGGAGAGACAGAGAAAGAACACAGAAAGGGGAAAATATGTCAGAAACAGCCCACAATTACCAAAGAGGACAGGTGGAAGCAACTGTGGTTGGGAAACTGCACAGGGACTGGAGGGCCAACTCCAGGGGAGGGAAGACAGTTCCGCTCTAGCCTATCCCTGAAGTCTGTGGCTTTCCCTCAGCTTCAGCTGACATAGAAAAAGCCCTTAAAAGGCTTTTCAGGATACAGAAGACAAAGAGTTAATCTAAACAAGGAAGAAAAACAGCACAAAGGCTCCTGCTAGACACAAAACAGTTCCTTTAAGCTGGTTTTAACCCAACTTGCTCTCAACAGGCTGGGCTCTTTTGCAATGAATGGGCTGAGGTGGGTTTGAAGGTGCCAAGATGTGGAATATGATTGGACAGAAAAGAGGGGAGAGAGGAGGCGGGGCAGCAATCAGGGATAGGAACAGACAGACAGGGCACCCTCACTGTCTTTCCCCTGACAGCACCTGAGCAGATCCCCAGCCCTGCAGGCCCACTGGGCAGTGCTGACCAGGCCAGGAGAGGCAAAGCAGGCAGGGAGACCCTGCCAGTCTCTCACTGCTCCTGCAGCCAGCTGCAGAGATCCTGCCACTCTGTTCCTCTGCCCAGTTGTGAGTCTTGAAGCAGAAGTTCTTCAGCTTTTCCTTGAAAGCCTCATTGTTCATGAGGTATAGTCCTGGGGCTCAAAAAAGGTAAAGGGCAGAGAGGGAGGGGTCAACTAGCATGGAGAGTGGGTAACTCTGGAGGTGGTGGTGAGGGTGAGGGAGTGAGGTCATCTCCAGGCTTAAACATGAGGCAAGAAGCCTAGGCTAAGGAGGGCTGAGCTCTGGCCGGTTGGCCTTCCTGAAAGCTCCAGCACGCAGAGGCCTAGGTGGGGAAGCTAAGGAGACAGACACTAACTGGGACACACATGCAGGGAGAGATTTATCACCCAGATCATATAAAATATCTTCTGTGTGTATGTGTTTGTGTATGCATTCATGGAAAAGGATCAGAGGTTGTGTTTGTATATGTGGTTTTGATTCCTTTTATCCCAAACCTACCCAATAGCTCAACTGTTAAGGAAACACTTTGATAGGGAGCTGAAAAATAAGGTATCTGCTAAGATACATTAATTTTTTATGCCTAAATAAAAGTCAGTCCTAACCATATTGAGAGAATTTTATTTACATGACTATATTTAACATTTATTCCAGACCCACGAAGTATCAAATGATGACTAAATATCACCATACAAGTGGATACAATATGCATTTGTTTTTTTCTGTTTTTTGCAGTCCTTAAATAAGTTCTCAAAGCCAGGTGAGTCCTTATTTTTAAACTGATTAGAAATCATTCATCAAACTTTTTGTTTATAAAATACATTGATATACAATATCAAATATTTTTAATTGTCTGATTCAAATTATGATGGGCATTTCTACCATTTAATTACCAATTTGTTCACATCCATGAAAATTAATTTCAAGTGTTAATTGCCATTAATAGAATTTTTTTTTTGCCAAAGTCACATTAATTGTGATTTCTCTTGATCTGTAGGTAATTTATTTCGTCACTTACACTACAAGTTTTATATTTACCTTCTTTTTTAGCAATTTTTCAATGCTTTTAAAGTTTCTCTTATTGGTTCAATCTACCTTTGGTAACTGAATTTCAGATATTTTTGAAAGATACTTTTAGCTCCATGTATGGTGTTTTAATGATTGTTTTTAAATTGGTGCTCTCCACTGACACAATTCTTATTTGTCATTGAGTATTCAAAATGTGAATACAACATAATGTAACATTTTACCCCTTTAATAAGCCTTTGTTAAGTCTTTGCAAAACTGGCTATATCTATACATGAATGGAAATAGGTAAATTGAGGAATGCTTCCAATTCATCTGGCTTACAACATGCAGAAGTCCAGTGGAGGCTTTTTCACTTACTTTGGTGGAAAAAGCCACCCCATAGTTGTCCATATGTCCTACATGGGCATGATATTTTTAATTGTAGGTCTTTGTACCCTCATAAAGCCAAAATCATATACACAACTCTTTTATTTTGGCATAAAAATAAAATTAGTATTTATTTATTATTTTGTATTTTTTTTGCTTGTGTTTTATACAACAAAACATTTACTTACGCAGTAAGACTAAGGGTAATTCAGGGGAAAAAAAAATTTAGTTCTGTTTTGAATGTGTAACTCTGGCTTGCAAAACTCAACTGTTTTAGCCCCAAGATAGCTGATGGAAGAAAATGTTTGTTTTCTAAATGTGATTGTATTAAATAAGCACCAGTGTTGTATAAAATTTTAGCATTCAATATTGTTTCCAAAGCCCAATTTCGTCAAAGCATTCTAAATCATTAAAAAATTCTTCTGTGCTTTCAATACTTAGATAATGTTTGTTATTAATTTTCCAGTAAATTTTAGCATTTTTCTTAAAAGATCAACCACACTTAAGAAAAAAAATTCTATCAATTTAGAAATTTAAGTGCTGTCAACTGTGCTACTGAAATATCCTTAGAATTTGTCTTTCTCCTTTTGTGCCCACTGCCATCGCCCATTGCCTTAGCGTCTATCTCTAGTAATTGCCCATCTGGTTTCTACCTTCACTTTTTGTCTCCTCCAATCCAGCCTCCAGGGTTTTTGTTTGTTTCCTTTTTGGACGTAAATTTGATCATTTTACTCATCTGTATAAAGTTTCTGATTATTCACCAAATACTCTAAGATAAAATCAAATTCCTCTTGGGTGCTTACCTGATTTTCACAACTTAATCCCAATAGCATTTTATCTTTCCCATCAACCTTCTCACCTCCCCCCAGTATACTTTATGCTGCAATGGAGAATGGCTTTAGGGTCCTTAAATATGTTCTTCCATACCTCTCTATATTTAAGAATGCTCTTTATTTCGCCTTAATTTCTCTTTTCCTTCTTTCTGTCATGTAAAGGCCTATAAAGACTCAACTCAAATGTTTCCTCTCAGACTAATCCAAGTAAATACAAATACTTTCTCTCTCTGTTCCTACTGCAACTTCCCCTACTAGATGTTTATTATATTCCTTTCTTCTCCCTTTTTGATTGTCTTAGAACATGAGCTTTCAAGGAGTGGGACCAGGTTTATTTTATCTTTTCGTGCCCAGTGCATGGGAAACCTAAAATAATGAATTGTGATACTATTGCATCTTTCATGCAATACTGACCTGTTTAGCAATATATAACTTGGAATTACAAATCCTTTATTTTATTTTTTGCTTTTGTATGTATTTTTTCTAATACAACTGAATAATACAATTTTTCTCTATTCAAAACTTACAGAATATTGATCTCTGGTACTAGGATCACTGTATTCCTATGAAATGACAAACAATATGTACCCTAATGTCTCTACTAGATCATGATGTAACTCTTAATTCTTTGTAAATTCATTTATCCTGCGAAATACTGTGAAGTCAGTAACTATTACAATAAGCTTGATATGAGTTTTCTTCATGATGAAATTATGTCTCTCATGCTTAAATATGCAAGATAATACGAGTAGCAAAATTTTTGAATGTTCCTAATGCACATATTCCTGCAATAATAAAGACCCACTTCTTGCCTCTGTATTCCCAATTTTTTTTTCACTGTGGAGCATAACGCTTTAAATGATTGTCTACCTTTAACTAAGAAAATGTTCAATGACTATTACAATTTAAAACTCCTTTCATTTGTGTCTATAGATCCATCATAGAATGTTTAATATTAAAACATTTGCATAATGCCTGTGAAATTAGACTCATCAAATTGCTATGAGAATGTGGCTTTTCTTAAAATGGTCACATTTCTTTCCTGACATTTTTCTTTGTTTTGAATATTGCACTCTCAATCAAAAAAACATGATGACAGATTACATTTTATGGCATTTGAACAAAGCATTTAGCTTCAGACCAGGAATCAAACCAATCTAATCATAATTTCCAGTTATCATAATGACCATTTTTAATTTGAAAATAATTCGCGATTTCAAAAGAAAAAGGATTTAGGAACTTTCCAGTGCTTTTAGATATTTGAGACTTTCTAGAAGACAAAGTAGGCTGATGCTGGATTTAGTTACCTATCTTTTTTTTTTTTTTCTTTCATTGATTCTCTAAGTAAATATTTATTGAGTAGTTACTATGTTAGGAACTGAGCATGTAGCAGTAAGCAAACAGTTATGTTACTTGGCCTGATGGGCCAAGTCTAAAAAGGGTTATAGACATTGCATGAGAAAATAAACAATTATAAATTTTAATTTGGCATTATCAATGGGAAACATGTTACTAGAGAAACTTTTCACATTTTAATTTTAATAGGTGGTAAATTTGGAGAAATTCTACTGCATGAAATTTTGTTTTGAAATTAGTTCATATCAAGTATAAAGATAATATTTCTATATAGTATGTGTAATAACAAAATAATTATTATGGAAAATAAAATTCAATCTATTTTAAAATTTAAAAAAATCCCTGGATGTTATTATGTGCTTGTTGCTATAAAATTTCTTCAAACTCTTTTATTTACCTTTATGCTGTGGACTCAAGCTGCAGGGAAATGGTTTTAAAACTTTCTCTTTAAATAGAGTCACTGAGAAAATGGTCTACTCTAGAGACCAGGCTTGGGGATTCGTTCATTCAATTAACATGCATTTATTTTGTAGTTACTGTGTGTTAGCCATTATGCTGAGCAGGAGAAGTAAAGACATCCCTGATATTCAATTTTTCCTGGAATTTTATAATTGCATAGGCCTAAGGTATTTTAAGGGATACTTATGAGTACATGTAGGAAATCTCCCTAAGAATTCTCAGAATTGCATACAGGAGACTAAATGAAGGGTTGTAGAACCTATAACACTAGGTGTATAACAGAATCACAATAAAAGAACCATTATGAAAAAATATACATAAGAGGTGCTAGTCTAGAATCAGTCAGTATTAATGGAAATATAAATGAGGAGACAATGAAAAGGACACTTTGGTGGAGGAATCGCTAAGAATTATTAAGCTTGATTATGGGAAGGGGAGAAAAGGAGACAAAATAAATTACAATATTATGAACTCAAGAGACAAGAAACATGATTGCCATATTTCTGTTGCATTTCATTTTCTGAACATATTGAAGACAGAGTTTGGATTTCCAGTGTTCTCTGTGACTCTATGAGCCCAAATTATAATGTACTTAGAAAAAGAGAAGGAGACATTTCTTTTGTATATATTCAAGTATAAAGAAATGATTTCCTAAAAATAATGTGTTTCCAGAAAAGGCTCAATGCCAAGAATAGAAAGATCTAGTGTTTGGGGGCAGCTGGTTATATTTATCAAGCCTGGTGTGCCTCTTGCATGGTGGATTTGCCTGAGAGTTTTCATTTGTGTGGTTAGCTAATAATATGAAAACAGAATATAATGGGAGAGCCAAAAAAGTTCAGTTTCATAGCCAACGATCATTATATTTGTGCCAAAAGATAAAGCTTTTTTTACATCATACATTATAAAAGTATGATATCATTTAAAATAAACAATGGGAAAAAAGGGACTATCAACATAGCTTGCTTATATATTTAAGAAAAATTTTTTATTAAAGGCAGATTGTGCTTTTAAAAAAGAGTAAACCACCCTTTATTCTTCATCACTAATGATCAGCTGCAGAAAGAAACAAATTGGTTTTCTGTCTATATGCATTATCCATTATGAACATGGGGCATATATTTGTGTTTTTTTACTAGCAGTTTGTACTTAATTTCTACAGAGTGTCTTAAAATAAGTTTTACGAGTTATTTCCAATAAAGCATGAAGGTGTTTGAGGAGATACATAGTGATAAATAGTATTCTGGAAGAGTATAAGCAGAAGTAGAGACAAGAAGAGGCAGATTCTGCAATCTTGGTCTTTATTTTAATCAATAAATTTGAATTCATAAAAGTTACACTGTAGTTAGCCAAGTCATAGCATACAGAATAGGCAACTCATGCCTGTCTGCCTTTTATGTTTAATTTCTTCTGCTCTTCTGTATGGTGTCCTGCATATTCTCTAGTGTTTCTTCAATAATAGGGACTGCATGTCTGTAACCCAATTTCCCCTATTTTTTTTTCTTTTGCCCTCAGGATGCACATGCAGTTTTGGTTGCACCTAAGAGGTATACTCATGAGAGATTTGGAAGGCTGAAAAGAAGCAAAATCTCCATTTTTTCCCCCTAAGTCAGTAGGCTTGAGTTTTGCATTGCTCTCTGCATTCCCCTGGCCATTTATCTGACTCAGGGCTGGAAAATACTGAAGTATGAAATTTTTGACTCTTAGCAGTAAACCTGAAGCTGACTCTTACAACTTTGATTTCTGCAGACTTTTCAATCATTTTGTAAACAGCGAATCCCTGCATTATACCCTTCCTTCCTAACATATGGACTTGCCATTTTATGTATTGAAACCTGACTGATACATGGGGGCCATTACTTCATGTACAATCATGAAGAAGGACATTGAGGTGTAAAGAGAGGATGCTGTGGTTAGAATAACAAATTCTGTGACTTGGGTGTTGGGGGTTGAATCATCTCCCCCAGAAAAAACGTATTCAAGTCTTAATCCACGTTCCTGTGGGTGTACAACCGTTTGTAAATAGCCCCTTTGAAAATACTATTATTAGTTAAGTTGAGGGCAAACTAAATGAGGGCAGGCTTTCATCCAATATTGCTGAAGTCCTGAGAAGCAGAGAAACTAGACAGAGATATAGAAGCCAGAAGGCAACAAAAATTGGAAGAGCAGACCCTGGAGAGATATCACCATGTGACAGAGTATTGCCAGAATGCTACAGAGTCCAGGAAAAAGCAAAGCATGCTGATACCTTAATGTTGCACTTCTAGCTTCCAAAACCATGAGACAATAAATTTCTGTCGTTTAAGGCAACCCCCTGTGTGTAGTATTTGTCATAGCAGCTCTGGCAAACTAAGACTCTGCGATATGATACACATTTACAAATGAAAGACCAGATGAATGTTGAAAAAACACGAATAATTTATAGCATCACAAAAACTATTTTAATAATCATGACAAAAATACACAATCAGCCTTTTTGCTGTTTATTTGTAAGTTTTGTGCCATATACAAAAGACATCAATACTATAATATGTAACAGGTTCTCAGTTTTTGGTAGTTATCACAAGTTTTTTTTTAATATTTAAAATAAAGCAGAGCTAAATTTATTTTATTGTTGAAGCACTTTATTTTTTGTAATCATTTTTTAATGGTTACTGAAATCAAACAATCATAATATATTCAGTAATAATACAATGTTTGGTTCTAACACCTCTGTATTATTTGGGATTTGACTAATAAAAAACTGATTTCTAATGCCAGAATAAGTTATTCCTAACATTAGTAGAAATAGGCTAGCTCTACCTGAAATGGATATTAATATGTACAAAGAATAAAGAATATTAAATGAGGAATGGAATAAAATTGTTACACATTAAAAAAAAAACACTCCTGTTCTAGATGGCAACACTTTACAGGATACAAATGCAGCTACTGGATAACTTACTCCATGTAGAATAATTACATATAAAAACCTCCATCTAATTATGCTAAAATATTCACAAAAGGAAAAATGTAAATGGTATTCCCTTAAAAGAGATGTTATAGCTCATAAACAGTGAGAAAGCAGATCTTGCAGAGAAAAAGAAGGAACTTTAAATTTAGAATCAGTATTAAAATGATATTTATAGAATGACTACTAGTTGCAGCAATAGTTTAATAGCATACTATTATGTACATTTACAAATAAGTGACGCTATATCAAAACACCACCAAGGATTATGCAAGATGGAAAGGCCGTTAAATATTACAAACACATGTTTTACACACAGATAGCTGAAGCATCTTGTAAAGTATAAAAAGGCAGTGCACTTGAAAATGAACCATGGATGATAAAGTGGTTCCAAAAGACATATAAGAAGTGAGGCCAGTTATCAGTCATCACCTAGCAATCCCAGTTCTGCTAAGAGAGGCTCAGCCTTCTCTTGCAGCTGCATTCAGTGCTAGTTCTTCTGCTCATTTCTTTTTCTACTGCATCAGTCTTACCTGTGTGTCGTTCTAGAGATCAGTTTCCTAGAAACCTCTTGTATGCATTTCTCTACAGCAGAGTCTGTGACGTGAGGAACTCCACCTTAGGCAACCTCAAAAGCATTGTTACTGTGATCAACAGAGTTCCACTTTGTAAAATTGAAGATTTTATTTGTAATTTTTAAATAATTAACTTTTGCTAAAAGGAAATGTGATAAGGATATTTGCCTAATGTTCTATATTATACCCATTAAGTCAAAATTGTAACAAAACTGCTCAAATCTTACAGATTTTTTATGACTTTTTCTATAAGTTGTTGAGACAGATATTCCACTATATGGAGAACGGGACTATTTCTCTTCAGTCCATCAATTGGTTTCTTTATATCTTTGAACCTGTATTGTTAGATGCACACAAATATAAAATGTCTATACTCTCTTAGCAAGTTGATAATTTTACTGTTTTTTTAATATTCATTACATTTTGTTCCACCCATGGAAATTTATTTCTAGTAATGCTTTTTCTGTAAAGGCTATTTTTTCTAATAAAAGGTAGTTATGGTGCGGGCCACAGTGACTCAGCAGGCAAAGTTCCCACCTGCCATACCAGAGACCTGGGTTCCGTTTCCAGTGCCTGCTCAAGCAAAAAAGAAAAAAAAGTAGCTATGCAGCTTTCTTTTCATTGGTTATATAACTGAGAAATTATTAAATATATATTTAAATACAAAGCTTATTATATCCTATGTTTTGGATTTGTCTTTTGTACACAACTGTATATAGAGTTTGCAATTTACCTTGTTTACTATTGTTGCTTTTACATTGAAGCCTTTAGTCTACTTACTGCTCAAGAAGTTACAAACTCAGTTTTCATACTTTTGGAAGTTATAACATATTTAAATGATAAAGTCTAAAATTATTCAAAAGTTATTTACCTCCAAGTTAAAATAATAAACATTGAACAATTTAGCTCCATTCATTTACACCTGACTTAAACATTATTGAACTACACTGTTTTAATTCTACCTTTTCTCTACCCAGCGAACATTGTTGTTACTTTTGCATGACTGATGTTCTTTTAAAATTGCTTACATAGTTATACTTTTGGGGGGTATAAACCCCTTCATGCATTTCAGTCATTGCATACTAAATTACTTTCCTTGTGCCTAAGTAAAGTAAAAGGGCTGCCTGCATTGGGTTTTGCCAGGAGAAGGGCTGTGCTAGAATAAAACAACCAATGGCATGGAGATATGTTCCAGGAAAATGGAAAACACCCTACAGGGCTGCTGATAAGCAATACCTAGTGATGAAACTAGTTCGGGTCCAGTAGAGACAGTTTATCAGAATGGACAGGCATATCGTACTAATCAATGTAAATCTGCTCCCCATTTTGTGAGACCTCACCCCCACCTCATGTAAAATGGAAACTTAATGTCATCAGTTAGAACATTTCCTTAATTGCTTCCATATTTGCCTATATGAATGAGCTTCCCCTTTCTGCTCTCTCACTGGTACTCCCTTCTACTTTCTGCACGGATGTACTTGATTCATGAATTACTCAATAAAGCTGTGAGATTCTAAATTGCATGGAAAGTTTTCCTTCTATCATTCCTAAGAACATTCTTTAGAATTTATTTTAATGAGATTCTCATAGTGACAAAATTCCTGCTTTTGTTTGTCTAAAAACATCTTCTGCCTTTCTTCTTGACAGATAATTTTGGTGAGCATAAAATTCTAGCTTGGTAGTTATTTTCAAATACTATTTTTCAACCTATTGCGAAGACTATTTTATGGAGTTTTCATTTCCTTTTGTGTTAAATGGCCAGTTATTTGATTGGAATTTATCTTTTTCCTCCCAGTGGTTTAGTGACTTTCTTTTTGTCTTTTGCTTTCTGGAGTTCCACTATAAAATGTTTAGCTTTGGATTATATTTATATATATATATATTGGTAGGGATTTGTTGGGATTCTTGTATTTGTGAAATGGTATCTTTCATCAATTCTAGAAAATTCTTAGCCATCTCTCTTAATATATTTCTTCCATTCCATTAATTTACTTTGTTCTTCTGGAACTTTGGTTAAGCATATGTTACACCTTTTTACTCCATCCATTTTGTCTTAAAAACACTTCCTGTATTTTCTGGTTTTCCCAATACTGAATTCCAAGTTATATATCACAATTTATTTTCCAGTTTAATAGTTGATTAATTAAGCTGTTTTTAAAGTCTGCTTTTATGCCTGGAAATTGAGTTTTTTCTCTTTCTTATTATATTATCATGTTTCATTCTTTTTCAAGATTACTGCACCACTTTTTATAGTTCCTATTTCCTGTTGATATTTTCAAATTTGTATTCTATTTCTTCAACCATAGTAAATAAAGTAGTTTTATAGCCTTTGCTTGCTGATTCCAACACATGAAGTCTTTGCTGGCCTGTTTATGTTATGTATTATGTTAAAATATTATATATTTTGTGTTTCTGTGTATTTCTGGTTATTTTCTCAAGCCATTGACTTGTAAAAATAGCTTCAGAATTAACATGAACTTAGGATAAAATTACCTTCCTCAAGAAAGGATTTGTATTGACTTCTTTCAGACATCAGATCAGTGTGTGTGGTGGGGGGACTCTATTAGTTTAGAACATTGTTAAAACATGAATCCATGAAGACCCAGGTATTTCAAAGCAGATAACTAATTAAATGGAACCCATGGTCCATTTTTCTTTTGCCCTCACCCCCAGGGTACAGGATTTGGGAGACACAGTTTATTGTGGGAAGGTCTCCCTTTTTACTCCTTACCTTATGTGACCACTTGACTTTTATTTCTTCACCCCTCAGATCAACAAATATGTTATGGGAAAAGTGACTTTCTCCTCATTTATATCTCTGAATTCCTTTTTCTATCTCAGGATTGGTTTGCTGACTTTTTACAACTACCTTGTCAGCATTTCAATGCTTTAAGGTTTGAAAAATACATCATCCACACTTGTTTTCAGCATGATTGCTGACTGTTTTAGCACATCTATTAAGTAAATGGAAATCCCCCTGTTATTTTTTAATTTATGCAGTTTAAATTTTCTGGAAAGGAGCAAGGGTAATTTGTACAACAATTAGGTTAACCCTATCTACATAGGTATTAAGGAAGCTTATATATATTATGCAACCATAATTAGTAGGGTTTCCTACTTCATAACTGATTTTACAACAGAGAAAATCCATATCTTCTGCATTTTATACCTAGCTCTTTTATAATACTTATCAAACTGTAACATCATTATTTGCATGTCTCTCATACACAATGCTGTATTCTTGTGGGCAGGATCTATATTTTACTGTTATACTAAATGCAATTCAGCATGGTGGCGATGTGCATCATGAAGCCCAAATGCTTAAATTACAGATCTTCCACTTTCTACTCCCTGACCTTAGACAAATTACTATAGCTCTCTGGTTCTCAGTTTCCTCTTTCACAAAATGAGGATACTGGTTACCTTATAAATAGTTGTGAGTATTAATTGAGCTAATGTAGGTGAAGCAATTAAAAGTTATTAATACATTTTTATTATTATTTTAAATATCTGCCCCAGTTATAAGCACTATACTTTTGGCAAAACATTCAATAAGTAATACTTGATTGTGGATTTATCATCCATAGTTATTTTAAGACTATCAAATAATTGCATGGTGGAACCCTAGATGTACTTTTTCAATAACAGAAATTTAGCCCTGCAAATTTAAACAGTCCCCAAAGGCTAATATTCAAAACAATAAATTTCATTTTCAAAGCCTCCTTACAGGTAAACACATTAGAATTTGTTAAAGTTTAAGAACATATTAAAAGCCAGTTATTTAAATTTTCTTTAAATTACTTATGCATGGAATTGATGACACATTTTTGGAATGTACTAAAAGAGATCGTCTGTTTTCTGAAAATTTTTTTTAAGAAAAGCTTTATATTGAATCCTTTTGGGGGATTATTTTATTATTAACCTCTTCAATTTATTCATTTCAATTGCAGGTATTATTATACTATAATCTAGCTTCTATTGCTGGTGTCAGTCTGATTGCAGTTCCTTTTTATGTACTTAGTCCTCCCCCTTGTAAAATCTTCTTTGTCTTATTTTTCTGAAGTTTCAGTAAAGTTTGTTTAGGTATGGATTTATTTTCATCTGTTTGGCTTTGGATTTGTTGTGCCTTCTTAAATCTGAACATTTTTCTTTTCCAAATCTAAAAAATCTTCAGCTATTTTTTCAAATGCTGTTTCTTCTCCATTCTCTATGTTCTTGCCATCTGCAATCCTTGTACTTTGTTAGCTTTTCTCATTCTTTATGACACGTTTCTTAACCTCTCATTCTCACTTCCCTTATTTTTGTCTTTCCCTGCAAATTTTAGGAATTTTTCCAGTTCTGTATTCAACTTGCTAATTCTCTCTTTAGCTATGTCAAATCAGTTGGCTATTTTAACTTTAAATTTTATTTCCATTTCTAGGGGTTCTATTTCATTATTGTTTTCACACTTATCTGATATTTTTGCTAATATCATTTCTTTTTATGTATTTATTCTAGTGTTTAGTTCTTTATACATTTTACATGAACTTATTTTATAATATATATAATATATTCCATTTTCTAAAGTTCTTGTGGGTACAATTTTGCCAGTTGTACTTTCTGCTGTCTTTTGTTCTCAGGGCTTCTTTCCAAATGTATTTTGAAATTTTGGATTAGGTGCTTATGTTTGGGAATCTTTATCCATGGTAATTTCTTTGGATTTTGAATTGAGGATAGACTTTATATCCTTTGAGAAGACTTTGCATCATGACTGCAGGAAATCATTTAAACTTAATTACTGATTTTAGTAATAGTTTTCATCATCTTCAGTTATTAGTTTTCAGAGGTTTCCCTTAATTTCTTGTAAATTTATGACTTTATTTGAAAGAGTAATTATTACATTTTATCCAAAAATTTTAGGAGTTAATTAGGAAAGTGATTTTGATTCAGTTTTGATTCAATATATATATATATATTGAATCATTTTGGGGGACTGCATATATATATATATATATATATATGCAGATCTCATTTTTCATTTTATGAGTAACTATTCAGAAAAAACTGAAAACAACTACTTAGTAATAGTTGAGGAAATTATAACTGATCATATTTTCTGTCTTCACATTTATATTTTTATATTTTCTATGTCTTCACATTTTAAGAAAAATAGGTTGTTGCCAAGAACTGTGGAAGGTCTGAAATTTTACATGTTTGTAAGACATCAAGTTAGACTACTCCATTTTTATGGATGATTGAAGAAGACATAAGTCTCCTGGGTCAGAGATAGAAAATTTTATTTCTTATGGCATAGAAGTTAGTATGGGATTCATGCTTTCATTGGTTCCTATGCCCCTGAAGCCCCATAAGGGAACATGGAGAAGCTCAGATAGATATGTATACACAGTGGACTTGTGTCACTACTGAAAAACCTTAGGTTTTGGAAATTGCAGTTCATTAAAGGTTGCTAGCAAACCTGTCCAATCTTTACCTCAGATGGGGCATCATCCTTATTATCATGGACAGCAAACGAATATGACTCTGTCTCAGAGGAAGACACTTATCTCTGTATTCCATGGTTATCTTCTATAAAAACATCATGGAAAAGCTGTTAGTTCTGCAACTCAAAATTAGCTCAGAAGCAATTCAGAAGATGGGCGTCTGAATCTTATGGAGAATTATCTCCTGACAGTTGTTTCATTATTTTTTTCAAATATATCTTGATTTTTCTTCTCCAGTATATAATTTACCCTCTACATTTGTAAAATCCCAGTTTTACATTTGTAATTTTGTTTTATTCCTTTTTTATTTTCATGATTGAATTAAATTAAATGCTTCTTGTTTTCACAAAGAATATAATCGTGGATGTAAATGTGCATCACATTACTGAAGGTTATTTTGGTTTGTGTTCTCCCTATGCCCAAGATGCTTTATTTTTTATTTTAGAAAGTATAATCTTATCTGTAAAACATTGTTTTTTTAATATAATGGATATTCTAAATTAAGGAGTAGATTGACTTTTCTACATTATTAACCAATAAAAAGCATTAAAACAGTTTTATGGCCCACCCATAGAAATATGTGTGCCTTTTTTTGTAAGGCGTTTTTAGATTTACCCAGGACTTCACTTTATCCTTAACAATTGGCTTTCTTTCCTTTTCATCAACATGGTTGAATATACATAAATTAATACATATTGATACCTTATCTTAATTCAGTGTAACCAGATGGTATAGCATGCAAAACTTATTAAAATATATTTTGAATGTCTACTGTGCTACAGGGAATGAGGTAGGCAGTAGGGGGAAAAACCCAACAGGAAAATAGGGCATTTGCCCCCTGTAAAGTGTGCATGTCCTCCATAGCATTTTTTTTTTCACATTTGCAATATTTTGAACAATTATTTATATTTATTTACTCTTTAATATCGCTCTTCTTCATTGGACTGTAAGCTCCATGTGAGCACTGATACACTCCTGTGTACTCATAACCACAACTGTCATTCTCTTAGGCTATGACTCATCATAAATAGAACATCCGCTCATTATTTCTACATTCTTATTTATCTTATTCTTCAATCAAGTGGCACTGTTTCCTCAATTTCTCACAGCATACCTAAATGTTGCATCTCATTTATATGGTCTCTTTTCCCCCTTTTTCTTGAAAGGAAGTCTTGAGGGGCTTATATCAAATTTTTCTGGGGCTGGATCAGATGGCAAAACAAATTATCACACACCTAAAAATAAGCCCCTTGACAAACACTTTTCCAAAACCAAGTTGATTGTACTTCCTTTCTCTTAACTTATTAATTCTCAGCTCACTTGCAGTATTTCCATGAGATCTCTATCCATCTCAACCCATTCATCACTTGGTAACCAGAATTACCTATTTCTGAAAACATCATATCACTTGCCCATTTAAAACATCATATCACTTGACTCCCCTTTGACTATAATCCAACGATTTAACTGCCAAGCATGGAATTGAAGATCTTTTATATTAAACCCCAAACAATTTTCTAGAATTGAGACTTATCTCCCTTAACTCTTTACATGTATCCTATACTCTAGTTATCTTTACTTTTTCTTTAACTTTATATTTATTTCATGCTTCTGTATCTTTGTCCAACCATAATCTTGGTTCAACTCGGAGAACTAATGGTTAGAAAAGATGAAAGAGAAAGGAACTAAACTAAAAGAGTATAATTAAGAATTGTAGAAGACAGATAGTTGAAGTGGCATAAAGAAATAATACAAATGATCTTTAAAATTTTTTGAGAAAATAAGTGAAATAAACATTTAAATACACAGAAAGAGAAGGATCCAAAAAAAAAATACAAAATTCTCTGAACTGTTTGGAAATGAAAGAACTAAAGCAATAAGAAGAAAGAAAAATTGAAACAATCCAAACAATTATTAGAGCCTTAAAAGAAGTTATTCCCTGGGAAGATTTATGAAAACAGTAATTTGAAATTTGGCACATAGCCATGAGACTAGAAGCAAGAGTTCCTAGGTGATTTCAGGAATGCACCATTAAGCTTACAGGATTGCTACTGCTCAAGTTGCAAGTTGGGGAAAATGCAAAAGTAACATGTTATGTAAAAAGAGAAAGAAGTTGTTGCCTGGCAGTGATTGCTTACATATTGATATTAGTTCCAAGCAATTTAACTCAGTAAATGCTAATACAAATCAAAAGAATATGGTTGCATTAGAAATACTTTTGGCCAGTGTATGTACTAAATATGTACAATGTGAAAAATTAAGTCAAGGAGAATGAAACATATATTATTTCTAGGATTTAATAAATATGGAATCCAAAAAATTTTGATCAATCCATCTGGGAAAATATCCCAAATGTGTTCAGTCACAGTCACCAATAGTAAAAAAAAAGCTTTCTTGACAAATAAACAAGGTATGATGGCAAGGATACAAAAAATTTTTTTTAAAAAAACAGTAAGAGCATGATCCAGTTATTCAGTGTGTTCATATAAGTGATGATCTTCATGAGATATATGGAAAAGAAAAAAATAATTGATTGAAAGGTGGATGTGACACCAGAAGCATCCAGAGAAAAGCTTCAGGTGAGATTATGTCATACTAAATTTTGTGTTATCTAAACCCTAGACTTTAACACAATATCTGTCCAATTAATAAGTCATCATTAATTGCTGGGTAAATGTTGGCTAAACATAAAACCCAGATTAATACTCTGAAGATGACAAGCTATTTATTTGGAGTTCATATACCAAGAGGGTTATCTTTGTAGAAAAAAAGAGTTTATGGCTGTCAAAATGTGATGCTGAGTTAATATAAATCCATTTTCTTTAATTCACTAGAATCAAAATTTACAAAAGGGAAAAGAAAGAGTTTTGCAAAAATGGACAGTCACAGAGATTTCCTGTGTAAGCCTTCTTTGCCTGATTATATAACTCCTTTTTATAATAGTCACCCCACCCTGCAAGATTACATTATATGTAACTCCTATGATACCATCTCACTAGCAAATGAGGAAGGAAATTAAAATCCAGAGCTCTAGTGCCTTTGCTTCACCGAATTCACTAATGTATATATTTTTGCAAAATAATTTATTTCTTAAGTTTGTAAAATAGGACTTGATTTTTTTATTCAAAAAAGACGGAGAATTGGTAGGCCTTCAAAATAAATTACTCTTTTCAGAAACATTGAGTTAGGTATTTTCCTTCCTTTGGTGTCAGAGCAAACTACCTTTAAAAAAGAATTAACATTTGACTGGAGTCTTATTTTTTGCATCCCCTCCAATAGTTCTGTTTAAACAGATGTACCACAGATGTGGAAACATCTGCCAGGGCTACACAATTCTGCCATGACCATACTCAGTTTAGGAGTGTGCATTTTTTGACATCTAATTATTAAGAAAGGATCCTTCCCTGGAAAAAGTTTAGGACACTGCATCAGATGATATATTTCCAACTTGATTTTCCTTTTCTTTCTAATAAGTATTTTCACATGTGCTCATAGGAAATAGTTTGGTGGCCATGGTTACTTTTTATTTGTTTTAGAGATAGTTATATAATTCTCATGGGCCTTTAAGTAACCACCTACTTTTAGTGTGAGGAACAGGTTGAATTAAAATAAATTGATTTCAGTCACTTTCAGTTTTCTCTTCTGCAAGGGATTTTGCAGGTCCTTTAAAATTATGAGGCTTGTTTCAATTAAGCACCCTAAATCTACTGATCCATCAATTTGTTGAGTCCTCTTTCTTTACTTCATTTTAAAGAGTCAAAAAGATGAATCAAAAAAAAGATGTCTGAAATGTCTTTAAATAGTATATATAGAAATAACAACAGAAAAGTCTTCATTTGGATTCTTCTCTTTCATTAGTCTAAACTCATCAGAACTGGGTATACATATATTGTATGCTGTAAGTGATTATAGTATTTATAATTTTAGGAATTTTAAGTGAGAGAAAGGATAGCAAATTGGAAAACATGAAGATAATAGATTTTGAAATTTTAGCTTTGTAGTACATGTTCAGAAACCTAGCAAGTAAATCTGCAATTTTTAGTTTAAAGTATCTGTTTTTATGAGTCAGGAAACATTTATGAGACCCATGAAAATATTTTCCAAAGCTCAGAGTCTGAATATCTATAACATTTATCCAAATCAGAATGAATTAATAAGATTTACAGCACTTTACTGAGAGGGTTAGTAATTCCTGAGGGAAGGGCAGACTGTGCCATTTCATTCAGTACTGGGAATTTGGGTGATGTGCAGTGACAATAAGAGACTTTTCACTCCTGAAGAGACTGAGATTGTGTGACCCCCCCAGGGATCAGCCTGCACTGTGGGATGCTGTAAAACCCATTTAATATTTATCAAGATGTGCAGTGTAATGAAAACGGCCTGAAATCATACACCGCATAAACAACCTCAGCCTGGGTTTAGTTCAGCAAAGCAGGGAAATATAATGACAAGCTAAGTTCTTATGATATGTGTGTCAGCCTCACTTCTTCAGGTTCATCAGCTGTATGTTTTTTTAGCTACCTTAGGATTTATCATTGATACTAGATTTATTTTCAAATGAATTATGAAATACCAGACTTGCTTGGCAATTGTTTATTTGCTTGCTTGCTTATTCTCCTTCAAAAATACAGTGTTTCCAGAAAAGCCTACTTTTGTTTGTGTTTAAAATGAGCTGTCCATTCACATTTTAAGCAGGTTACAGTAATACTAAATATTAACTTTAGCTTAGAAATTCATGACCACCCACACCTGCTTGGAGGATCAACAAACATAAACCATGAGTTTATGTTGTATCACCACAGGACAAGAGCACCATGAGGGAAGGTTTGAAGCTCTGAATATTCTCATCTCCTGAAATTTTCCATTATAGATGTTCATTGAAAACAGATCCCTCCCCGCCACAGACACACAAAATCAGAAGATTGCTGCAGTGTTGCAGTAAGGAGGTCCAGAAACCTTCACAAAACTTTCTGCATGGCAATCAGCCCACAATGGGCTTCTAATTCCTTCAACATAGAGGCCAAGTCTGCTTCCAAGTTTCCAAGCAGGATGTTTGAAAAGTGTCTCCTCCTTTGACAGCTGTTAAATGCCATAATGGTTACGCTAGCATAGGCTGGGAGTACTCCAGATGTCTCAACACAGTGGTAGGTCCATTCCCAATAACAGAAAATGAGAGAGAAAGGCTGACATAAGATCTATAAGAACTTTTTTTTATCTCTAGTGCATTGTAAATGTTTATGGTTCAATGTAGGGTATCTGGCTACTTACCAAATATGATTTTTCACCTCTGGGTTTAAGCACCAGTTTAGATTTAAATACACTTGTATTCTTTCTCTCATTCTCTGTTTTTATGTCTCTGTCTCATCAGGTCTCTGAATCAATCTCCAGGCCCACCCCCACCCCCACCCCCACCTTGCACAAATATTTACTGACTACTTTTGCTCAAGGTGCATTGAAGTCATCACTATCCATCTCAGACAAAATAAGAGATTGTCCATCCTTTGGGTCTATCTATATATAAAAAAAATGTTTGGGACTAATTCAATCCATCATGGGCACTTTTTAAAAACTATTAAACCTTATGGAAAAATGTCTTTTTGAAATACTTAGGCAATTTATTTCCTAAAGCATAGTTTTCATTTGGACCTGTTTGATTTTGACTGTAACTTCTGCATACAGAAATTTTTCTTTGGTCTTTCTCTTTTCATCAGTTATAAGACACTAATGAAGAGAACAATACTTTAGTCCAAATGTTGAATTAAATAAGGACCAAGGAAAAATAGAATATGAGAAAAAGATGCTGAAGAAGATATTGTAAATTATTATACAGGGCTAGTCTCAAACTTTCTTGGGGGAAGAGGTAGGAGGGAAGCTCTGCCTCTTTTGTAAAAAGAAAGGATATAACTAAATTACCTTTTTATGATTTCTTCTAGTCCTAGCATTTATTAATCCATGATCCTAACTTTTCTAGCCCTCTTTGGCTTTCTAAGCCTCTCATGAACTTTGATACATGATACATGATAGTCACTTTGATACATGATAACACCTCTCACAGTCTCTTTAAAAGTTCTTATTGTTTTCCCAATATCCCTTTCCTTCAACTAAACCAGAGAATGAAAAAGAACAGGCAAATAAAAAAAAAAAACATGATTATAAAAAGAGAGTCATTTTTTTGGCCCATTATTCTATTTTCTAGTCTGAAGATACTGAAGGACAAGGGTTTATCCTTTGATGGCTTCATGAAGCTGCAAAATTAACATATAGTTGAAAAGCTACTGTATGAAAATAAAGAAACAGTGCTTTGATTTCTGGCAACAAAATCTTATTAAAACATCTATAGCAGCAGAAATTTTCATAGATTAAAAGTGAGATCTATAACAATCGACCCTATTTATTTATATTTTGTTTAATGTTAACATGCATGTTACTGTATTTGCAATATCATGTAGTTAATGAAACTGTTTCATTTTAAACTCAAAGCTATGGTAGGAAATGGACATTCTTCCTTTAGGTGTGATCATTTGTATAATACTAATCCAAGATTTTCCAGTTTGGAGCCGCTCTATAATAATGGCCTCCCAGGCAACATTTAATCATTAAGGATGCTTAGCTTGTTTGTATTCTAAGCAAATCATCAATAGCACACTTTGTTTACTGGAAGTTCTTTTTCCATCCACTTATGTTGCTACTTGCTTTGGTCTTATGAATAGTATCTGTGCCTGTAGGTAACCTAGGTAATACAACTAAACTGTCATGTTATGGCATTCAAGACAAATATGCAACTGAAAGAAAAACTAACATTATTATTATTTGAAGGAATTTAAGACAGGAGTTGGACTAATTTACCAGACTTTAGAGAAGTGTATCTGTTCAAAATCATCAGTAACAAAGATACCTGAGCCAAACCTAGGCTTCTTATTGAGAATATAACCAGGAACCAAATTTTAGCAAGTGTCCTATATGTTTCTTAAGCACAGAAATATCTGAAAACCCCCATCCTAGTGCGAGCACCCAGAGATCTAAATGGTCTGTCCTTTTGGATCTAGGACCAAATTGCCAGAAGGTATCCAGTAGTTTCATGACGAGGTTTCTGGCCTCCCCAACCACTGTCCACTACCATTGAATATTCTCCCATTTCAGAAGACATAGTCTTTCCTGAGAGGGGGTGAACACTTCCCTATCTTGCCTCCTCCTCACTTGGAAGAGTAAATTGAGTTACTGTTCCTCGAAAATTCAGCAATAGTGCTATCACATGATGACTTCAATGCTGCTATCTAGCATGCAAATTTATAAAGGAAACTTTGAGACGAAAAGAAACTCCCAGTCTCCCACAGCAGGCATAAAATAATAGACCATATTTTCTACCACCATAAATATTTCATTTTTACAGAGTTTAGTTAAATCTAAGGGACACATTTTAATAATGTGAACTCTTAATAATTAAGATTTATCAACTGAATAACATGAATTAAGGTTTAGACATATAAATGCAACACCTGAGGTCCTGACTTTTAAATAAAAATGACTTACAGCTTGTATCCCATATATTGTTTCCTAGTAATGGCTCCATTGATTTAATCTAATTAGGTCTTGAGAGCTGAAACACTAAAGCCATAAATATAAACAATTGGTATTAACTTAAAGTTGAATTTTTTTTAGCAGTCACTGAGTTAATAATATTTAATGATGGTATTAGTCAGTCGTAATACTGCATTCAAATTCCAGGCAGGCCCTTGAGTTTTGACAGTGGCAAATTTTAAATTTTCTCTCTCTCACACTATATATTATATATAGTGTTATGCATTGTTGCTTATGTTGTGGCTGATTTTTGACCATACTTTTTAACTTAATACCTAGCTCAATCTTTTTCCAGCTTTCTGCCTCTTCCACTTCTGAGCTGATTAGGAACTAGAATTCTAGCGTGCGTTGAGAACATAATGAAATGCTGAGACCTAGAAGTAGATCATGGAGCAAACTAAAAGGGCTGAATTAGTGGGAAGAGGAGAAAATTAAGAGTTTTCCATCTGGATGTCTTCACTGGATCTTTTCATCCTCTCTTTCAAACATTCTTTTTCTCTCGTTTGGTTCTTAAGCTTCCTCGCCACTATCACAGGGTGCCCATTTTGCTTTGCTTAGTTCTCAATGCCTTCCCTGTCTCCCCTTGCCATGAAAATGATCAAACCTGGCCAAGGAGTTAAGGCTGCCCTTACCCATCTTTAGTGGTTTTTTAATCTATAGGAGCAGAAGGGATCTTGGAGCTCATAGAGCACTCACAGTGAGATTTGGGCCCAAGACTATATTAACCAGAACTGGGGTCTACACATTTAGGGACCTCTAATGTTGGCAGACAATTGATAAGAGATTCAGGGATTTGGAATCCAGATCACACTTACATCTATTTTAAGGAATATTTGCATATTCTCTCTCTTCACCTAAATCATAATGCCTTTGAAAGCAGGCCTGTATCGTAATCTTTTGGTTCTAAATATCTGAACCATTGCCTAGCAAAAATTAGATACCTAATAAATATTTGTCAGTGGAGATGATGCATTTCAAAATTATTTTTTATGACTTCAAAATGTCTTTTAGGGTTAACATTGTATTAGTGCTGGCTTTTTTGTTTTCCACACAAGGATTTATGCCATAGCAGTGAAGACAGATTTTCCATGAGGTAGATATGGAAGAAACTATCTTCTGCCAGAATGATTCCAAAAACATTTTAAATTCACCTTCTGTAAAGACCCTTCCTTTAGATATCAATAATACTTAAAACTCCCACCATTACCATTTTATCATTTGCTGAAATGCATATTTCTGTGATGGTGAGAACATATTTTAGTGTTCTCAGTCAACTATTATTCTGTTTATGGCCACAAGATACTTTAAACAAGAAGAAAAAAGAGTAGAAAGGGAAAATTAACCACTGGAGAAGTTAAGGAGACTAAGTAATGGAAGAAAAGGACAAAGTTTGGGGCTCCTCACATAAAATTTACCTATTTAGAAACCTGGCTGCAGATACACCCTGATACCTAGCAAAGTAATTGGTGGACATGTTTGTTCTATGACTTTTTCAAATGTGTGGAATTATATTCAATTCAAGCTCTTAAATATATAGACTGCTTTATCTATTTGAGTACATGAAAGAAAATTGTATAATATGCTAAAATTCCTCATGATTGTTGAGGGGGAAAAATAGCAACAGAAAGACTGTGAAAATAGTTTACTTCTTTTTCCTACCTTGAGTAGACAAAAACTGTTCAGTTCCTTCTGCTAAGCAGCCTCAGATATCATCATTACAAGGACTTCCTTCTGCTCCTGAGAACTAAGAACTAAAGAAATGGTTTTTAAAAATGCAGTTGTGGTACCTTATACCCTTCTTGGGACATATTTTACTTAAATATTGGTTTTTCTCTTACTTGTCTCACAAACCTTCTTTCCTTAATTCTTCAGTCTGCTCCCTCTTGCTATTAGAAATACCTGTATATTATCAAGTATACACACTGATTTATTATTATTGTCCAGAAAATTGTTCCACTCAAAAGATGTATTTTGATGTGCTTCTAATGTACCTAAATTAGGACTTTACATAGCCCTGTGTTAAGGGTTGAGTTGTATCCCCAAGAAGATAGATTATGTCTTCAACATAGTACCTCAGAATATGACCTGATTTGGAAATAGCATCTTTGAAGGTGGGATTAGTTAACCTGAGGCCAAACTGGATTAGAGTGGCCCTAATACAAGAGGACTGGTGTCCTTATAAGAAGCAGAAGTGTGGACGTATAGGCAGTTATGGGGAGAAGGCCATGTGAACATGGAGGCAGAGATTGGAGTTATTGGTTGCCACAAGCCAAGTAATGCCAAGGACAGCTGGTAATTGCCAGAAACTAGTAAGAGGAAAGATTCTGCCCTTAAAGTTTCAGAGGGAGCATGACCCTGCTTTCAGACTTCTCTCCTCCAGAACCCTGAGACAATTAATTTCTGTTAAGTCATCTAATGTGTGGTACTTTGCTATGGTAGCTCTAGGAATCTAACACACCCTGTTGGGAATGGAGTTTGTTCCCTGCTCCAATATTTTCTGATAATTTGTATTTACTAGTCAAAAATGAGTTGTGTTGTTGTTGTTGTCATCTTGCTTTGCTGGTTTATACCACCTGCAACTAAACAGGATAAGAGTTCCTTGCAAGCTGGGATCTCGGATAGGGGATACCTATAAGAATAACACTTTGAGATTACTTTACAATGCTAAAATTGTTGGCCAAACTGAAGAAGCAGACATTTTAACATCTTTAGATACCATTTAATTCAACATCATATTTATAGTTAAATATGTGTTATCTGGAAAGGGTAAGGAATTTCCCGTAGATCCACATCAGATAATTGTTTTCTGCAAACAATTTCATTTAGTACAATGCTGGAGATCATTTAGTAGAATAAATGGCTTGATTTATCATCACCATTTCATCTGTGGCCTTAGCAAGTTCCTCACTGTAGGTATACCTCAGTTCCTCATCTCTAAAATAAGGATAGCAGTAAGTACCTTGTAGGGTTGAATTTAAGATTATTTAGAATAATATATGTAAAACATTAGCAAAGAAGTACATAGTAAAACAGAATAGGTATTGGTTATAATTATTAATTTTATTAGAATGTGTATTAAAATATTGAACTTTATAATAATTATTTTAAATTTAATTTAATTCAGCTTATGTATTAACAACAAATAATAAAATATTATTTATACATGCCAATGTTTTTGCAGTTTAGGTAATAAAATTTTGCAGCGCTTACATCTGACAGAATATCTGAGGTAGACATAGGCCATAGAAAATAGATAGAAAATAATTTTCATTCTGTTTGCTTCAGGAAAAAATAAGCATTTTACTTATTTAAATGCCATATTTTAAAAATATACATTTATTTTAAATGGGAAGTTTTCTCTCTCTATTTGAGCTTAATAAAATTTAAATCGTGGTCAAATTAAATTAGTCATTATGAACTATAATTATCTTTGCACTGAATTATTCATACATTTCTTTATTTTAATGAAGATTTTGTAGCATATTCAATCTATTTCAAAAGTTTGGAGTTTCTCTTTACACATGCTGGTAATATAATGATAATTACATGCAAGCCCTTTTTCAAATTCCAAACAGAAAAAAAAAAAATCATTGTTGTCCAATTCTGTGCTCTTGTTGCATTTCTGCATTACATACTGATGATAATAGTATTCTAAATTTAGTTTAGTACTGATTCTTCAGTAGCTTGATCTAAATTTTTAATTTATCCTTAAAGTGCTTTTATTTTTCTTAAATTATTTTTTGTACAGATAGAATGAATAGTTTGCTTTCTAGCATCACCTTAAAATTGTCCTTGTAAAACACTTTCTGAAATACCTAATCTATTTCCATACTTTAGATTCTTCCAAGTTTAATAATTTTGAGGAAGTTTTCATACCTACTCCATTAAGGAATTATTGAGAGAGAAGAAGTTTGGATGTTTATGTGATTTAGGATTAATTATCATCTTTGATTCAATTTCTCCCATTGTTCCTGGTGCAGATAGATTGAAAACCTCCCTTTAAGTCTGCCATGCAATTTGCTGATATTACCTTATATTTGGAAATCATGCTATTTGGATACAATTAGAAATAAACTTGCTACTCATATGTTAAATAGTCCATTTAAACCTTATTTGTTTTAATTTATATTTGGGGGAATTTCGTAAATATTTTCCCTTAGGGACTAATTCTTGTTGATGAAGGCCCATCTAATTCAAAGGCTTTTGTTAATCCTACAAAGATCTATTTTCCTGTCCCATGTTTTTTTCTAGTTAGCAACTATAAACAAAGGAAGAATCCTTACAAAAAGGAGCTTACGTATGATTGCTTTTGGTAAATAAAGAGGCTCTTTAAAATTGTACTGAATAGTTTCAAAATAAGGAAATAGATTAAAAGTAACTTCTAAACTAGATTACTATGAAACGATAGAAAATTTTAAAATCAAGGCAAGTTGTGAAAGGATGGGCTAAATGGACTCAACTAACACTTTGAGGATAGAAGAGTATTCTTTGTGGTCTTCTTGGATTCTAGTCACTATTTCAAATCAGTCATCTGTGGCTGAAGGGGCCAAAACCATGTATATAGTGAGGGGAGGCATAGTTCGCTGAAGAGGAATGTTGCTTTCTCAGAAGAAAGGGTTGTTGGAAAAACAAAAATAAATTAGGTTTTATTACAGTGCATTGCTTTACTGATAGCACACACATGCATACACACATACCTGCACAATTGCACAAACTCTTCCATAACATTCCCCCAAATATTCTTGCCTACCATGGTATTGTATGCATCAGTTCCGCAGAAAGAGAAGACCCAAACTCGACCCAACCTTATATACCCATGAGCCAACGGTCTGAGAGCCCAAACATTCTGACATACGTTTTGCTTTTGTTTTTATTTTGGCGGTTCAATCTTGAGTTTTTCCAGATCCTGCTTCTTATAAATACTGCAAATGGTGAGCTAAAATATAAATTTGAATGCCCTAAAAAAATTTGACATATAAAATGGAGGGAAAATCAGAAATGTGAAATGAAATTTCTTTCTTTTTATGAGAGAGAATGACAATAACCAAATAACCAACATATTTCTAATAGTGTGGTAATAAAGTAAAGAATATAGAAAGACAATCTCATGGGCAATGGCTTTTTGACTAAATGCACAGACAGTGAAGTATGTTGGTAGATCAGCCAGTATAACTTTCCAGAAACTTTAGCTGCTGGTATTATTCTTTTCTAATGTCTTTTAGTGTAACTGCTGAGAGGGATATTGGTGTGAATTCTCTAGTGGGTTGTGCTACTTAGCCATTTGTTTTGTAGTTTCTAGGATATTACAATTGAGCAATCACAGACTCTTTTCTCCAGGCATGATTTTATTTTGATAATACAACTACTTTAAGGCCTGAGTTGGGTGCCTCTAAATTTCATTTTGTAGTACTATTTCACTAGTAACCAAGAGCCTAATTCTTTGAAGACCTATTCTTCGGTCTTCACTAAAAGCAAGAGTGTGTCTATAAACTCACAACCAGAATGAAAAATAACAGGATGTGAAGTTCAACTTGAAAGACTTTTCTGTATAATTTGCCCAAAATACTGACTCCCCCAGTCTCTTCCAGGGTATAGTCAGAGCAGAAATTACTTTGGAGTGGGAATTAACAACCCAGATTCACATAGGTTGGACTTTATATTTCCTTTCCTATTTCTAGGATTCTATCATTTCCATCTTACTCATTAACTTTAGGATGTGGTTAAGAATCCATCTGTTGCAGTTAAATAAGGTGTGTGATAGAAAAGGTAACAATCTCATAATACTTTTGGCAGACATCCCTTGAAAAAAAGATACATGGTTACCTTCATGTTCTCTCTCTGCTTTTAGGCATGCCAGTTTGTTTCTCTTTTGTAACATCTTCAAAGACCATTCAAAGTTGGTTTTAGTTCTCCTCTCTGGTTTTTATGGCAAGTAGTACTCCCTGAACACTTCTGCAATCTGCACCCAACCACTCTCACCAAAGAGGGAATGATGAGCAACCACATTGGCCCATTTTTCTCATTTGGATGGAATTAATTTATCTAATGTCTTTAGCCTTAAGAGATTGATTTTAGTTCCTTCCCTCTCCACATAGACCAGCCAAGGTGGTGACTGGGAAGTATGACTATAAACTCAAATTCTTTTTCAGGTGGGTAATTCTAAGGTCAATACCAGGGTACAAGCAAGGCTTCTTTAATGGTTACACTTTGCTATGTCCTCCTACCCAGCCATAATTAGAAACAAAAATAATATTTTTTCTTTTCTATCTGATTATTTGTACTTCCTAACAACTGATTCAGAACTCAGAAATAAAAAGAAGTGCTATTCATTGGAGTCCTAAGGAAAAATAGTCATTATTAAACAACTCTATGGAGGGTTTGTGATATCAATCTTAATTCACCTAGTAGGTACTGATCATCCTTTCCACCAAGCAAATATCCATCAATATATAGAGAACATTTATTGAAAACATGTGTACTATTGAAAATGAAAGAACAGTATTCCTTCATGCCTAAAGAGAACTGACGTATTCCATTTTGGGGAGCAAGGCAAGATAAACTGTTTTATAATATTTGGGATAATTTCAAATCCATTTCATTCTAAATTATTGTAAAGATTTTGCCTTCTATTTCCAGACCACTGTTTTTCCTTATGCACTGCACTGGGTGGTATAAGAGTGGATAGAAATAAGCAGAAGGCAGCAGAACAGAAAAGGAAGAAACCTAACACTTCTAACTCCGTCCAATTTCATGCCACAGTAATGGAGTAACTTCTTTTCTTCCTCTTTGAGTTCTCTTTTGGTTACATGAGGCAATTTTATGCATAAGAATAGTTATTTTCCTTTAATTAAAATGAATGCAGCACTTGATCTATGCACCAATCCCATCTATAATCATAACTTCAAAGAAAACTACAGAACAGAGACAGTTATTCAAATAATCTAGAATCACATTTTTATATTCATTGTCCAGGTAATTGACAAATACATTTTAGATTTAAATTACCTTACCAAACTACTTTGATCCTCTTCCTCCTTTTGAATGCTTCAATATGGCCCTTGCATTTAATGTACTTTATCATTTTTATTCTTTTTGTGAAAGTCATCACCTTTTGTTAATTTTTTATCTTCTGGGCTTAAAAATTTGATATGGGTATATAAAAAATAAGCCCTTTTGTTGTAAGTGACTTCCAACTTTTAAACCATTCGCTTTTTCTTTTCTAAGATTCTCTGCAATTACTTTTAGTCAGCATTATGGCACTTGTTCCAAAGTCTCTTTTTCCTATATCTCACATCTACCTGGATAAGGCAGGAAAAATAAAGAGGCAAAAGACTATCCTCCACAGAGGAGCTAGCATGAGAAAAAAATCAAAACCCAAGTAAAACAGGGCTTTGATCAAGATTCAGGCAGCAAAGATGAGAAATATAAGAGGACAAGAATATTCATTTTATTACCATATTTAAAAATATCATTTCAAGTACTCATTCTTATCAAATGAATGAAAGGAGAAATGGCTTTGAAATGTATGCATTTTTTAAGGAAATAAGAGTGGGGAAGATATCTATCTTTGAGGGCAAAAGGACATATTTTATAGGGAAGTAATCACTTTCTCTTCTGCTTCTAGGTCTGTCACCAGCTTTCCTCTAGTGACAGTGATAGCCTCAGGCGCTATTGAAAATGGCTGTACTCCAAAATGCTATTTCCTTCCAACACAGGGCAGAAAGACCCTGGGAAATCTAGCGAGTGTTTGCATTATCTCTGTGTCTCGCATATGGCTGCTTTGTTATTTACCAGTGGCAGGACCACAGCTAATGCAATCAAAGCACTCGGGGAATTGTCTCCCTAGCAGCTGAGCATCCAGAATTCCAAGGGTAGTTAGTTTAGAGACGTGGCTACACTATTAGTTATATGGCATTATTTTTTTATTCTAATTCTTCACTTGGTAAAAGCAGTCCAGGCCATTGTTTGAGTAATTATGAAATCTGTCCTTAACAGCAATGTATTCTTTTTTAATAAAGAAATCATGTGGAATCCTACTTTTAATAATAATCAGATTTTTTTCTCTTTTTTCTTTGTGATCGGACAGTGCTAGAATATTGGTCCACTATTGTGATTCATGAGAAATTATTTTTCCTCCTTGTCTGCATTCATGTTTCAAGAGTGAAGTATTTTTCAAAGTATTTCAGTTTGCTATGATAGAAACTCCAGAACCCAACTAAGAAAGAAAATACTATTACCACTAATTTTTATATTATATTTTTATTTATCCCTTATTTTTGGTTTGCTTTCATTTTGATTAAGTTTCCCAGTCTCCTGGGGAGTGGAACTCTATCAATAAAGCATTGATAGTATTTGCTTTTGTTGTCTGGTTCTCTAAAGAGCTCAGTTACTGATCATTGATTTTTGTGGAAAAGAATTAAAGGTAGACAAATTAAGGGATGTAAACTTGAAATATGTAAGTATTACTTGAAATTGAAAACATAAACAGAACCATGAGAAAAAGTAAGCTATGAAACAAAACATAAGCTATTGTTTTGGAGGTTGTTCCTTCTTGTTTGCATTTGCAATAAACATTACATTTTTATTAATGGAAAAGTTATTAAAAGTGATGACTTGCTACCCATTTCCTTGACATTTTAGAAAATGTTTGCATTTGCTCTTAATAATAAAATATCTTTATACAGTTAACAAATATCAGTATTTGACAGGAATAGATTGTAGACACTTTATATGGTTTTAAATATTAATAAGGGGAGTAGTAAAAAAAAAAAAGGGAGGTGATGGAATTTGAAGATTTAAGAGAAACCAAAGTGAATTTTCTAAGACAAATGCAAATTTTAACAAATTTTGAAGATTTCAAACCATATCTATAATTGTAATGTTTTCAGGTAGCGGTTACAATAGAATTTTTAAAAGCCTATCTCTACCAAGATGGAGCTGCAGGAATAGCCACAAAATAATCTAAGCATATCCATGAAATGCAGACATTCTTTATTGAATAAATTAGATAACGATCTGATATCCCTTTATCAATGTCACAATTTGTCTCACACTTGCTCTTCCTTTCTGCTTCAAAATCAGACCATTTGTCATGCAGCCATGGCTTAATGGGGATTGGCAGTTCCCAAATTTATATGAGAGGTCCTAATTCATCATCAAGGCTAATCATGGTAATCCCATTTCCCTTATTTGAGATTTATTTAGGATTGTGCATGGGCACCATGCCCAATGTGATGGACAGAGAATTCTCCTTGGGATTTCTGAAGACATGTTTCTTCACTCTTCTAAAAGCTAAGAAAGTCCCAACCCTCTTCTTCTTTTGCAAGCTGGAGTATTAGGAAATGGTACCTAGAACTGCTGAAACAATCTTATAACTCTGAAAAGAGTGAATACTTAGAATTAAGATGACACATTAAGAATGACAGAGTGGAAAGGAGTTGGGGGGAATTTAAACTCTTGATGACATCAATGAAGTTCAGATTAAACCAGGATCATAGGCTGCCTTACTTTTGCATGATTTGACTGATGATAAGAATAAAAAATAGGAATAATATATGCTCATTGTTCAAGATGGTTTGAATTCGGTTTTTTATTTCTTATAGTGATTATAGCCAAAAGATTCCTCAAAGATACAACTCCCTCTACACAGCAACAAACTCTGTCTGATGATTAATTTAAAATCAGATTAAGAAGACCAAGAGCTTACAGAGGAAAATGAAAAGAAAAGATACCATGGATAGTCATGCATGATTGTTCACTAATTCCACAAAAAAAAAAAAAAAAACAGTCACACACAAAACTCATGCACACAGTATTGAAAGAAAAAAAATCTAATTTCAGAGTCTTTCCCAAAAGCATCTAGTGATGCCAAAATAATTTTTATCTTGATAGAGTTATAAGCAGCATTCAAATCAATGATTTGGTATTATTTAGATCAGGTAATCAGTTGGCTGATATCATTTTTCAACCAAATGTTTTAGCATAATGCAGAATAATCTAAGATAATTATGGAGGGCAGTCTTGGGACTAGAAGGTCAGTTCTAGTCACTCATATGAAGAAACTGATTGGGTACATATACAATATCCCATGTACTAAATGCTAAAATTAGAGAAGTGAATAAGACATGGGCCTCACTCTCACGTTCCAAAGCACAATTCAAAATATTAGCACCCAAATTTTATCTCGTCTTTCTCAGGAGTATGGTAAATGGAAATGGAGTGAATCTTATGAATTTACTTCAAATATAACCTGTCTTGCCAGAGGATAAATAGATTAATCAAAATGGATGAAGATTTTTTTTAGGCTAAATACATTTTAGAATGCAATTCTTTAGGAACATAGTTTATACAGAAATCAGTCAACTGTGTATGATTATAAATGATTAAATTAACAACAAACTATTTTAGTCTTACTTCACAGGTCTTTTTGTTATGGTTATTATAATAGATATGAATATCTGATCTAATAATTTATTTTTATTTAAAAATAACCCACTGTCAAAAAAGCTTATGTTTTTATTTTATTCTGTAGCATTTGTAGATCCATTTTAAGTCACAGAATTTTAGTAAGAAGAACGTGAAATGTATTTTCAAATAGTGTGCATCCATACTATGTTAGAGCAAAAGTGTTAGGCTATTTATTGTTGTGCTGCACTGGGATTTGAAAGGGACAGCTGATAAAGATGTAATTAAAATTCTTGCCTGTTAAGGAAACTTATGAATTATTAAAATCCAGAACCTATTATTCCTTCTTAAATGATTCCTTTTAACGTCTTGTTGCCACATCACCACCCTATCCCCCAAATGTTAAGCAATTACCCTTTACAGGGTCAGAGAAGCACCTAAAGAGCCTATCTGGAAGCTGCGATAAGGGCCCTTGGTTCAGCTTTAACAGCATAGAACTGAGACATTAACTCAGGTTGGGGAAGCAGCCTTTACCTTGGGGTTCTCTGAACAGCTAAAAGGGATTTATTCTAGTGCACTTTACATCAAACCTTGGATGGCTTTCTCTCTTCATTTTTATAAAGCTTTATTCTCACCCAACTTCAAAACCTCGACTTTGTCTTGATAGCTTGAAGTGCTGGACACAAAATTGGGTGCAATTTTATGGACTGAAATAAAATACTTTTTGAAAGGTGGTTTAATTTCATTACAAAGTGTTAAGCATAAATCATTCTTATTCAATCCCATCCTTACTTGAGACTTCTTTTGAGGCAAAGCTTCTTTTATATATTGATTTTCTCTGAAGAGATCTTCTCTAGTTCCAGAAGATAGAAAGTTAATTTCAATGCTTGAGTTTTAAAATGATCATAAACATTCCAGCAAAAGAATTTGATAGGTCAAGCTATGATTTGGGTCTTCATTAAGCCATTACCTCAAACATTCCTATCAAAATTTTGACCTAACTTGATATCTATAACATTGAATATTTTCAGGAATAAATTAAACTTCGGCTTGTAAACTGTTTATGCAGAGAAACTTTTGCAAGTATCCTTATGGATGCTGGTTTTTTAGATGTGGAGAATAGATCCCTAGCCAGCAGTGGGCATGGGGGATAGATAATACCACTGTATGAATATATTAGTTGTTTATGAAAATAGATAATTTTTCTAAAGCCAGACTTCCATTAAATAAGTATACATTCTGACAAGCAGTTTTGATTTTCTTTGTGTATGGGTAACAACAGAAAGATTCCTAGGTATTTCAGAGGTAAAAAAAAGGGGCTAACACACATCCCTATAGTTGCAGCTGGGTCCAAGGGTAAAAGATGTGGTATGTATAAACATGGTGTATCTTTACATACACTTCTGACTATAGATCCTCTCAAAAAGTGTTGATTATATAATTTTTTAAAGTTAAAGGCCTGTATTTTCATGGCTTCTTAAACCATTGTGCCATAATTCTCTGGATTGTGCTACTAAATTTTCATCAGTGTGTACCATTATTTTTGTTTTTGTTATGGCAATATCTGTTATTTGTAACATTTAGTGAGCCATGCAAAGCACTAAAAAACAAGATCATTTTCAGTAAGATAAATCTAAATATATGTATATATATGTGTGTGTGTACATATATACAATAGCCCACATATTAATTATTTACTCTGTGGTAACAAGCACTCACTGAAGCATTTTCACGTATTATACAGTGTAATATTAACAAAGAACTCCATCATATAAGTCATACTACCATTACCATTTTGCAGTGGAAACCAGAGTCTAGATATTTTGAAGTAGTTTGCACATTACACAGCTAGTTAGTAGTAAGATTATGATTCTAACTTTTGCATCAGAGAATGTTGTGTATTTGCTTGGATGTAAGAATTTTGTCTTCTGAGTACATGTGGGGTCATCAATAAAAGGTGACCAAATGATCATGTAATAATTTTTAAACTTAAAGACATTTTATAGACATTAACTAACTAAACATTAACTAACTAATAGACATTAACTAACTAAACAAACAAACAAAAAACACAAGGTGTATCATAACTATTTCTTGCTTCCTTTTTTTCCCTTCAGTTTTCTAATTTTTTTCCACTGTACTACCACATTTCAAAATCTAGGTTGGTCTCCTTGAGTTCCTCTATCTCAACTTAGGCCCAAAAGACCTATATTCATTTATGTGAAATTATGCTATGTAACATGCGTATTAATGCAGGTTCTGTCCCCTTCCTTCATCTCCCTCCCTAGAACTTCCTTCCACTGCTTCACTGTCCCAACAATGCTCCCTCTTCTTAGAAGCATGCTTGTTATGGGTTTCCTTGTTCTCGTCAACTGGCAGCTTTATGTGAATTCCTTCATTCTTGTGTTTCACTGAATATAGATACTTGAGAAATAGTTCTCTTTCTAACGCTCTAATACAGGGGAGAAGAGCCATGTTGACAATTCCTGCAAAGTCAAGGCTCAGTAATGCAGGATATGAATTCAGAGCATTCAGGGCATTTAAGAATTCATTCTCCACATTTGTCACTCAAGCAGAAAGCCAAGGAAACTTGGTCAGGGAAAACAAAACTGACTGAGTCAGTTGAACCATCTTTACATAGTGGAAAACATGCTGGAATCAGTTAAGTTTGAAATTGAACATTCTCAGTGTCCTATTGACCACCAGAATGCTGCTTGATGTTCACACTTACATCCCATGTTCTATAGAGGAAAGTAGAAAGGCTGAGTCGTATGACCTCTAATGGAAGTTAGCCTGTAAATGCTGTAAATAAAGTCTTTAAAATATGTACAGAGATGAAGGGAGGAAGAGAGGGAAAGAAGAAGGGAGGGAGAGGGAAAAATTCTAACTCCTACAGGTCGTACCTGCAGATCTTACTGGTATTTGCAAGTGAATGTTATGAACACAGCATGGAAAGAAAATGGAAATCCGGTTAACACCAAAACAAAACTTATCAAAGCTTAACAGATTGTATTTTTTCCCTTTCTTTTTACTTTTTTCTTCCACACTTGATATGCAGTGTTTTTAAGTGGTACATAAAGGTTCAACTGCATCAGTTCCTGAATGATTGTCAAAATACATTAGTGACAAACCTCAACAAAATAGCGTTGAGCCAGAAATGGTTCTGAGAAAAATGGGATAATCATTTGAGGAATGGAGATATTTTCATATTGAAGAGAAACTCAGAATTCAATATTTTTATTATATTAATAATTATTGAATTGAGTGCAAAATAAATTCATATGAATTCTATAAAAAGTTGTAGGCTGAAAGGGGCACTCAAGAAAACATGTTACTATACATCCAACCATAGATAAACAGAATGAAGGGAAAGTATTAAGGTTTTGAAAAGATGGGTCCAGAAAAAGGAAAACAACATACCCTTTTACTCTTTGAAGTGGTGGGAGGTAAAATAATGCAATATGTTATCCTTAGAAAGGGGTTTTCACAATGTTTTCATTGGTGCTCTTGGAATTTCATGACATTCCTAGCCACTGCCTCTCCATCTCCCACACATCCCCACCTATATCATATATTCTAGACAGACATTTATAAAGAAAATAAAGAAGGAAGGCAGGTTATATTTATAAAGGAGCCCCAGGAATCATGTCCTACAGGTACAAATAAAGAAAAATAATAACATGCTGGGGTCAGGGGCTTATTGATTCATGTGGAACTAACTAAAATTAAATTGACAAAAATTTTGCTTATACAAGTAAACCCCAACTGGGTACATATGTAATATACTCTTAGTGTTCTTAGGGAATCTATCTTCAGATCAACTGGAATAAATGATAACTCCATGAGCCAGAAATCCTATTATGTTAAGGTTTTGAGTTTGATTTGAAAAATTGGATGAATTTCAAACAATGATATTCCTTTCTAATATCTTATCAAATGTGAAAGAAACATGTTCCAACACTCAATGTTTTGCATCAACTCCAATTATTCAAACTGATGTCATTATTTCATTCTTTCAAACATTATATATTTTGTGGAGGCATATAATAAAGTTTTTGTTTTCTTCCAAGTTTTGGTTAAGATGAAAGAAGGGATACTAAGTTGTTGCTGGACACATTAAAAGCAGTAATGCTGGGGCACATTACAAGCTCAGCAAGTGATTACTGACTGGATAAACAAAAAAAAGTATTAAACCTTTATCAGATATATGGCTTCCAAATATTCTATCCCATTGTGTAGGTTCTCATTTTACTTTCATGGTAAAGTTCTTTGAGGCTCAAATTTTTAAATTTTGATGAGGTCCCATTTATCTATTTTTTTTCTCTTGTGCTTTGGGCCTAAAGTCTAAGAAATCATTGCCTAACAAAAGCATAAATGCTTGTGTATGTTTTCTTCTAGGAGTTTTATAGGGTTTGTTTGTTTGTTTGTTTGTTTCTTGCATGGGCAGGCACCGGGAATTGAGCCTGGAACTCCAGCATGGTAGGTGAGAACTCTGCCTGCTGAGCCACCATGGCCTGCCCTATAGTTCTGGTTCTTATAATTTGGTCTTTGATCCATTTTGAGTTGATTTTTTTGTAAGGTGTGAGGAAGGGGATATTTCTTCTTTTAATTTTGCAAATGGACATCCAGTTATACCAGCACCATTTGTTGAGGAGCGTATTCTTTCCCAATTGACTGGGCTTTGCCACCTCATTGAAAGTCAGTTGGCCATAAATGTGCACATTGATTTCTGTGCTCTCGACTCAATTATATTGGTTTATATGTCTGTTCTTGTGCCAATGCCATGTTGTTTTGATTACTAGGGTTTTGTAATAAGTTGTAAGATCAGGAAGTGTGAATCCTCCAACTTCATTCTTATTTTACAAAATGGTTTTAGCTGTTAAGGATTCCTTATCCTTCCATATAAATTTGATGATTGGCTTTTCTAATTTTGCAAAGAATTTTGATTGGGATTGCATTGAATCTATAAATTGCTTCAATAAACATTGATATCTTAACAATATTTATTTTTCCAATCTATGAACACAGTATGTACTTGCATTTAAGTCCTCTTTGATTTCTTTTATCAATGTTTTGTAGTTGTCTGTGTACAAGTCCTTTACATCCTTGGTTAGATTTATTCCTAGTTATTTGATTCTTTTAGTTGCTATCATGAATGGAGTCTTTTTATTGGTTTCTTCTTCTGCTTGTCCATTGGTTGTATATATAAACACTATGGATTTTGGGGTGTTGATCTTGCACCCTGCTGCTTTGCTAATTCTTGTATTAGCTCAAAGAGTTTGTTGTGGATTTTTCAGGATTTTCTGTATTTAGGATCATGTTATGCCACAATATGGATGAATCTTAAAGACAGCATGCTGAATGAAATAAACCAGACACAAAAGGACAAATACTGTATGTGCTCACTGATTTGAAGTCATCCGAATAAGCAAACTCATGGAGTCAGAATCTAGAATACTAGAGTATGGGGCAGAGATAGGGAATGTGAAATTAAGTCTTAGGATGTGGAATTCCTATTCAAAATGATGGAATGTCATGCTGATGGATGATGGTGATGGTGTCACAGCCCTGTAAACGTGATTAAAAAGCACTGAAATATAGGTCTGCAAGTGATTAGAGAGGGAAAGTTTAGATTTTACATATGGTAACAGAAAAATAAATATTTCTAATCCATGAAAGTACACTATACAAACGATTACACCATGCTCTATGGTTAATAATACAAGTATAAAAATGTGCTATCATCAATTATAACAGAGGTTCCACAGTGATGCAGGGTGTTAATAATAGGGCGGTATATGGAATCCTGTTTTACGTGTGATTGCCCCGTAAACCTATAACTTCTCTAATAAGGAAAAAAATGATTGGATATATTTTATCTGAATAATAATTTTTAAAATCCCATAGATCTGTATAACAGGAATAATGGACACTATTATAAACTATGGACTACAGTAAATAGTATAATTTTTTGTTTCTTTAGTTGTAGCAAAGGTACAACACTAATGCAAAATGTTAATGATATTGAAGTCTATATGGGGGTGGGGAGTAGATATATGGGAAGTCTGTACTTTCTGCATGGTGTTTCTGTAAACCTGCAACGGTTCTAGTCAAAACTAGATAGATAGATAGATAGATAGATAGATAGATAGATAGATAGATAGATAGATAGATAGATAGATAAAGGAAATATGTTAAGATAAGGGCAGCTGGGAATGGAGAGGGATATGTTAGAGTTCTCTGTCTAGATTTTGTATTATTTTTAACTGCCTTATAAGTTTGAAATTATTTTTAAATAAAAATGAAAGCATTTTAGAAAAAAAATAATTAATTAAACACTGACAATAGGGAAAGAATTTGATTCCTGCCTTGAAAGTCAGTGAGAACTCTTAGCAATGGTGCCATGCATACCTTCATGAGCCCTAATTATTGAACTGAACTTTCCACTATACCAAGAGAGTAGTTCTGAGATTGTCTTGAAGCCTGGGACTCCTGGCAGCTGTTTTTCTTTTAAAGATGTTTCATATATAATTATGCTAAATAAAGATTTAAACTTTCTGAGGAATCCATGATTACTTTTCTTATAAATTTGTAATTCTAAATACAATTTCAAAAATTAAAGACTTTTAATGATTTTATTTATTTATTTATTTATTTATTTATTTATTTATTTATTTATTTATTTATTTTGCATGGGCAGGCACTGGGAATCGCACCCAGGTCTTTGGCATGGCAGGCAAGAATTCTGCCTGCTGAGCCACCATAGCCCACCCTCTGATGATTTTAGAAATGACATCCACAAGAAGACTCCTTTTTTGAGCAATGTGAGACAGCTCTGGAGAATCTCAAAGACAGGGCACAGTGAATTTGCACATAGAATGAAGGCATTGTATCAACAAGTAGGGCATTAACCAGCAGTATTTGAGCACAGATGCTAAGAACTTGTTTATGCACAAGGCTGGTAAGGCCTGGGGACCTTTAGGTAGACAAGATAGATTATTTCATGTTATCTTCCAAATGTATTGATTTTGAACATGATATACTGCCCCTCTCAAACCCATGATTGTAATCAGGCATTATTGAGCAGCATCTGAGTATAATATGTCCAGCCAAACTAGAAGAACTATTTCTGAAACAAGTTTCATCAGTGTGTGCTACTATATTATTTAACTATTAGTCCTATTTGTAAATTCATTAAGGCATGGGCCCTATCAACCCTGGGTGTGTGCACATGTGTGCAGGTGTTTGAGAAAGAAAGAGATAGAGATAGAGATATGGATAGATCGAGGGAGGTGGAACAAGATCAAAATTCTAAACATATCATGCATATTATATCTCCATTAGAATAACCACATGTGAATATGAAATGCCTTTTAAATTGTGGTGGGCCTGCTAGGAATTAGGATGGGAAGGAGAGGGAATTTGCCCACATGCTTACCTTGGTTCTGATAACTTTCAGCTTTTTATAAAGCAAGAACAGTTAGCCCACTATAGAGGCAAAACTGTAGAATTTTGTTTCAAAAAATGTAGTTGTATTGTCATTTTTATAGAAAACAAAGGTATTTAATGACTTATGCCACCCAGAAGATTATAGGAAGAATTCTGACAAGAACATTATAATATTTGTAATTTAAGATTTATTGAGCATTGATAATATGTTGGACAGTGTCAACTGGTGGGATTAGATGATCTCTTTGCTTAGAGGGATTACAAAATGAAGGAGTTATGCACATTTTTAGAAGGGAAAGGATGTTAATGTACATGGCTTAGCTTATCAGTTGCCCAAGGGAAAAAACCTTGCACTTTTCCTCCTAAATTCTGTGTTTAAAATAACAAGAAATAGGCGGGCCGCGGTGGCTCAGCGGGCAAGAGTGCTTGCCTGCCGTGCCGAAGGACCCCGGTTCGATTCCCGGCCCCAGCCCATGTAAAAAACAAACAAACAAACAAAATATAATAAAACAAGAAAATGTTTAAAAATGTTTAAAAAAAAAAATAACAAGAAATAAAATTCTATTTTAAATATTTTATCAATCATAATGGCACATGTTAAATAATTATGAAATAAGACACCTCATTAAGTCTTCTCAAGGTGCTCTAGATGAACAGCACTAAATATGCTAAGTACTTAGGAGGAATCAATCAATGAATAAAATTGTTTGACTCAGTTTTGGTTACCACCATCCCTAGAAAGATTATCAACCTTATGTAAATTTTCAAAATTTTAAAATGTACCATTATACATAATTTTTTAAAATGCAATGAGTTTTACTGAGTGGTTGAATATAAAAGTTAATGATTTTATTAGGTGCTTCAGAAGACAATATTTTAACTGAATTGATCATAAAACACTTATGTTGAAATGTGTACAGCTTTTCCGTTCAATCCCTTCATGTAGATAATATACTGCGCACATTATTAGTGTGTTTTCTATACATCTTATTAATCTGCCTTTTTCAATTTAGTTCAAAGTAAATTGCAAACAACAGCACAATTTTTCCTACTTAAGATTTCCTTAATTGGATATTATATTGTTTACAGTATATTTATATTTAAAAAAGTGAAACGGGAAGTGTATTTTCTTTGAGTTTTGATAAGTATACCTCTCTGGACAAGCCAAACCTTTAAAATATACATGACACTATCATCTCTGAAAATTCCCTCATCTCCTTCCCTATAAATTCCTGCCCCCACACCTTGATCTTTTTCTAGCATAGACTGATTTTGCCTGTTCTAGAATAATATTAAACCGAAATTGTAGAGTATGACCTCTTTCATGTAAGGCACTTTTCACTCAGTGTAATATCTTTTAGATACATTCATGTTGTTGCTTATATCAGTATTTGATGCCATTTTATACCACAGCTAGTTTATGCATTTGTTTTTTGGTGGATATATGAGTCAATTTCTATTGTGGCTATTAGGAATTAAACTGATATGAACATTTTCATACAAGTCATTTCTCATGGCCCAATTCGTGGGAATAGAATTGATAAGGCATTGGGTGGTTTGGGTTTAGTTTTATAAGAAATTACTATTTCATAGTGATATTGAGAAACAGTTCTCCATGGATGTCTAATGTTTCTGCACAAACCTGGCAAGTAAGACTCTAATTTCTCTTTGATTTGGACTTCCTTTACAAAATGTTTGGATAGTAAACAGCCCTAGGAAATAGGGCAAGTGTTCCCTCCAGAACAAAGAGCATGCTCACTGTCCATTATTAAAAAAAAAAACAAGGCTCCCTAAATTCATGATTCTTCTCCTTTGTCTGATTTATTTTGTTAATATTTCCTTCAAATTGTGGCTTGCCTATTCATTTTCTAATTAGGGTCTTTTGGGCACAGAAGCTATTAATTTGATGCATACCTACACCAACCGTCATTGTAGTCTTTGGTAGAAAATTGTACTCAGCTCTAGTAAACAACAGTGTAAATTGCTTGATAATGAACCCTTTATAGGCTTCCTGTCCTTTCTAGGTTTTGCTTTCCCAACACCCTACTGGTGTTTTTTGCTATCACCTCCAAAATAAATTACTTGCAATCTAATCTTTGTCTCAAGGTCTTTTTCTGGGGTAACCCAAACTAAGATACAAATTCTTCTGTGAAGTGGGGAAAATGAAGAGGAGTTACTACTTTCCTTCCCAATAGTTCTAATTTTCATGAACATAATACAGTGAGGTTAATGAGGGAATTGGATTAAGCCAGGTGCAAAAAGAAAGCAGAGTTTTCATTTTGTTTTTGTTTTCCCCATCATTGCTATGCTACTAAAGCACCCTGCCATATATTTTTTCCTATTACTGGATGAAATCTTATGAGGCCCCATAATTTTCCTGCTCACATTCAAATTTAATAAACAGTCTCATGTTTAAGTGCCAAAGTGAGTGATCTCTGCAGCCCTGGATAAGCAGAGCCTGATGAGTCTCAGAAATCTGCAATGGTGAAAGAAGCAAGGTTTATTTCTTTACTACTCCTCCACCTTATTATTCTCCTCTTCCTCCAACTCCACTCAATTTACACATTACGTGTTTTCTATCAAATGATCTTTAGGGATTAGCAGTAACCTGCAAGGATATACTAGGAAAGCAAGCTTAAGAAAATGCCTGACTGAAGAAAAAACTATGGCGCTATTAAACTTCCCCACCTGGGAAATTCCTGATATTCTTTCAAGCACTGGCAACTCCCAAATTAATAAACCAAACACACAATCATGAGGCTGGCCCTTATAAACTTATTTCTGTAATGGTAAGCAGGGTCTACTTACAAACACACCTAAGAGTCATCTCCAGAGAACCTCTTTTGTTGATCATATATGTCATCTTTCTAAGCCAAACTCTGTAAAGAAACTCATTACCCACCTCCCACCCTATGTGGGACATGACTCCTAGGGGTGAGCCTGGCCCCGACATTAATCAAGAATACCTTCTTGTCCAAAAGAGGAAAAAGAAGTGTAACAAAATGTGGCTTTAGTGTCTAAGAGATTTCATATAGACTCCAGAGGACTTACTGGAAGTTACTCTTATCCAAGCTTCAGTCAAATATTACAAATTGCCAATGTATGCCCAAAATAAACGAATGTTATTCTTAAAAACCCTAAAGAAAACCCAGGGTTCTATCTAAAACTATGAAAGTTTTACTTATGCTTATTTTTCAGAAACTTAAAACTTCCAGATCGTTCCTATGCCACATAATCCCTGAAATTTAGAGGTAGCAGTCTCTCCCAGAGCATCAACCTGTTGCATTCCCCTACCCAATAAAGTTGACACCTCTTTCAACATGAACTTAGAATGAGCATTGCCCAAGTATCCCTGAAGATTGAGAGAATGATCAAATGAGAGGGAGGAATTGTAACAGAGAAGCTAGGATTTACAAAGGATCATTACTACTGAATCATTATATAGATATTTCTTTTTAGTATTAGAACAGCCAGAAGGATATACCTGAAATTGTGGAACGGCAACCCATACTATACTTTGAAAATTTCTCTATAACTACTTGCTAAACCGTACTTTGAAATTTATTACTTTTCTGTATGTGTATTTTACAATAAAAAAGTTAAAAAAAAATGGAAAACACCTGGCCATTTGCAAATATTTTCAAGTAAAGTTAAAAAGTCTTACTATAAAAGATGTTGCAAGTTCTAAAATGACAAAAAGAAATATTGCACATTGTATTCTGTAAACTCATGTTACCCAAATTAGATTTACAAATCCAATGTCAAATATGATTTTAAAAGATTTCTTTGTGCTATTTTTCTATCATTTTTCAGTTTTCAATAGTGAATATTAAAAATGTATAGATTTTACTTTTAGAAATAAAATTAGCTAGCTGAGACTGCGGCTGTGTTTAAGAGACCTTCAAAACAATTGACATTCCTAGAGCCAGTTTTGCATTAGGCAGATTAGTAGTCCCTGTTAATTGATTTGGCAATTATTTAATAATCACTCTAATGACTGGGCAAAAACAGTAGGCTATCTTGCTGCTAGTTCACTTCATGATTTCTCAAACCAATAAAACCCTTATAAAGACGTTCACATTTTATTTGATGCTGAAATATTGATTGGAGTAGTGGTTGTGAAGGTACTGAATCCAGAGGCTTTGTGTTTTGTGCTGATATCAAGAATAATGACTTCTATAGAAACTCATAAACCAGAGATACATGCATTGTCTCTTTCCATCTCATCTTCAAGTTGAGAAGCAGTTTTTCTTAAATCAGTAGTCTATTTAGTGCATTCATCTCACTGAAAGTTAAAATGATTATTTGCCCATGTGAGATGTTGCTTTCTGATAAATAAGCATGGGCTTCAGAGATTTAAAGAATTAGAGATGGCTATTGCAGTATAATTTTCCTTTGTTTTCTTTTAAATGCAAAATTCCTTGAGATATATAAAAATCTCCAAATAATTTTAACTAGCAGTGTGCAGTAATATGGAAATTCATGATATTTTTCTTTTTCTTTTTTACATGGGCAGGCACCGGGAATTGAACCCGGGTCCTCTGGCATGGCAGGCATGTGATATTTTTCTAAAGCAGAGATTAAAGTAACCTCTTGGTTTTAGGAATGAAATGATCCTTAGGGAAAAAAGAAAACTGTTTAAAGATGTTATTGTCTTGTTCATTAAAAATGATTAGTGTATTTATTTGATGGAAAGTAAAATGATATTCCTTATCAATGTTTTTTCTCCATTTACAAATAAAACATTGGTTTATCTCAATGCCAAGCAATAAATTGAACCTGTATTCTAAGAATCATGCTGTGCTCTTTCTCACTCACATATCTTCAGGACTAGTAAAGTTCTACAATTAAAACTTAGCTGACAATTTGGGTGATGAATGAGGCACAAATGACTTCTGATTGTTCTTAAATAACTGCCTCATTGGCTTTGCATGATATCAACAGTATTAAGGTAATTTTCAGCAAATATCACACAAAAAAGGAGGGAGCAGCTGAGATCATTATTATCTCACATTTAAGGATTGTGCTAATGTTCTCAGGCTGATAAGCAATGAGTAGGGGAGAAAATCACTAAGAGAGAAAGGTAAGGCACATCTTCTACCATGGGCCTGAGCAGTGTAGCAAAGTGGAGGAGGGGGAGGAAAGGGGAGGGGGAGGGGAGGGGAAGGGGAGGGGGGAATAGGAGGATGTAAAGAGCCGCGTTGCCATATTTAGGTAACTACTGCCTTGCCTCTATTTAAAAATTACATAAAAACCTATAGAAGGGGGTGCAAGATAATTCAATGGTAGAATTGTTGCCTGCCATGCTGGATACCTGGGTTCGATTGTCGGCCAATGCACTTCTCAATATGAATAAGCAAAGAAAGAAAAACAAACAAACAAAAGTTCAATAAATGTTGCTGCAATAACCGGATACTCACATGGAAAAAGAATGAAATGTGACCTCGCCATACAGCGTACAAAAAAAGAAAAACCTACAGTAAGACTTACTTTTTTTTTTTTAAGATTCTGTAATTTAATTTAGGTTTTGTTTGGCTGTGTCAGGTCTCAGTGACCAGGCTGCAGGATGGCCAAGTGCAGGTTATCTATAAAGCACCAGCAGAATTAATGTCTTATTGGCTTGGTTTTGTCTTCTAGCAGACAACTTAGAGAAATATAGGAAATAGTGAGATCATTTTGGTCTCACAATTAACATTTTATTGACATTTTAAAGATGATACTCTAAGAACTTTGCTTGCCTACTAGATTTCTGCATACCTGGGTGCTGGAGACTGAATCATCCTCCCCACAAAAGACATGTTGTAGCTTAAATACCATATTCTTGTGGATGTAGACCCACTTATAAATTGGACCTTTTGAAGATGTTACTATTAGTTCATTGCAGCCAAATGGGATCAGGTGGGTCTGAATCCATGTGGCTGGAGGACTCATATAGAGAAGAAATTTAGCTGCAATCAGCCAGAGAAGCCAAAAGAAGAGGCCAGACTAGTCAGAGAGGGAGAGAGACAGTCATCTGATGGAGATCTGCCATTACCAGAATGCTATTGACTCCAAGAGAAAGCATGGTCTTGCCAACATGTTAGGTTTTGACTTCTAGTCTTCAAAACATGAGTCAATAAATTCCTGTTTAAACCAACCTACATGACGATGTATTTGTCATGGCTAGCCTCGACAAGCTACACCCCTGGAGTGGCCTCCTTATGTGTTAGGTTTAGTTATCACACTCTTAGATAAAAGGAAAGAGGCTTGATTTTGTATTTTTTGTGTAAGACTGTGTAGTCGTTTTCTATTAGTGTCATAACAAATGACCACAACCGTAGTGGCTTAGAAAGGTGATTATTTTATAATTCTGGAGGTCAGAAATCCAATACAGGTCTCAGTGGTGTCAGTAGGGCTACAGTCCTTTCAGAATGTTCAAAGAAAAAAACGTGTTTCCTTGCTTTTTCAAGTTTCTAGAAGCTGCCCAAATCCTCCTTGGTGCATGGCCCCAGCTTCCAGCTTGAAAGCCAGAGATATTGCATCTTTCTGTGGTTTCTTCTGAGGCCAGGTCTCACTCTGAATGACTACAGCTGGGAAAGACTGTCCACTTTTAACAATTCCCATGGTTAGATTGGGCCCATCTGGATAAATCAAACAACTTTCCTTGTTTCACAGTCACATGATTAACAACCTTAATTGCGCCGGTAACTTTAATTTCCTTTTGCCATGTAAAGTAACATATTCACAGGCTCTGGTAATTAGGATGTGGGTGTTCCATTGGGGAAGGGAGGCATTGTTCTGCCTACAAACTGGTGTATTCGTTAGGATTAGGTTTAGCTGTGAGAACAGAGACGCGAAATAATGGTGATTTAAATAAGACAAAAGTTTTCTTTTATATGAATGTCCTTACTAGAATTACTGTCATATTACATAAGATGTTAAAATGAATACTAATAACCACAATGAATCACATGAACTACAGATATTTTGAAATGTGAGTTTGCCCCCATTTTAACATCATCACAAACTTCTTAAACAAGCTCATGCCATGTATATATTAATTCATTATAACCAGTCATTTCTTTTTTATGTCAGCAAAATAAATAAACGAAAGACAATGAATCCCTAAGGGGGACAAAAATAGCCAAGTTCGGTTTTCACCATTTGTATTGATATCATATAGCAATAAGCTATATTTGGGATAGTAACTCATAATGATATCAATCTCTAAAATGTAGTATTTGGAGGTTCTTCAAAGGTAAGAAATTCTTGGCTAGACGAATATGGTAGTGCGTTTTTATAGGTTTATGAGAAATTGAAGCTCCAAAAACACCTTAATAGACAAGAATAATGAACTAATTTTTAGAGGGAGAAATTTAAAAGGACAACTTGCAATTTAAAAAATAAACAGAATAGGGATAAAATATCTCAGCAAAAATATCAATTTAATTTTCTTAAACTGACAGTTGATGCAAGTTATGTTAACAGTGTAATATCCTTTTTTAAAAAAGGTAGAGGAGGGCAGCACTCTAGACTATTCAGATGACATCTGAACATAGAGTACAGTCTGGACACTAGTAGCAAGAGGGAAGTGTTTAAGCTAGAAAACTTTCAGAAAAGAGTAAACTAGGCAGCGAAAAGCCCCAGCACGGTGCCAATTTTACAAACCAGAATGTCTCGGGGAGATAAATGTACAGGAAATGTGATAGCAGTCTTCAAATATCTAAAATGCTGTCAGATTGAAGGACATTTTGATCTGGTCCATGTAGTCTCAAGGAACAGTACTCAGACCATAGAGGGAAGTTTTGGTTCTATATAGAGTCAATATCTTTCTAATAACTAGAGCATTTTGGTAATAGTCTGGATTACATCAGTGGGAAGTAAATGATTCACCACAAAATTGTTCCTGTGTGCCCTAAGAATTTCTTTTCCAGGAATACTTATATAGAAGGTTCAGATCCTATCCTTAGATTTCATCTAAGCCTCTTTGACCAACCCCTTCTGCATTAATGTTGGGTAAGGATAAACTGCAGCCTCACATATAGGTTTGATTATTCTTTTGATCCTGGATGTTCTATTTCCCAGACATTTGTGATATTCTATTCTTTTAGCAAATATTCAAAGAGAATTGTGTACTCTACAGATTGAGAGATAATAATTTTTAAAACTTTGTACCATGATTAAATATCTAAGGTATATGTGAAGGCATATAACTATATATATAACTATATATATATACAGGTATATATATATATACAGGTGTATACAGGTATATATATATATATATACAGGTGTATACAGGTATATATGTACACATGTGTATACAGGTATATATGTATACAGGTATATATGTCCAGAGGTGTACACAGGTATATATGTATACTGGTGTACACAGGTGTGTGTGTGTGTGTGTGTGTGTGTGTGTATATATATATACAGGTGTACACAGGTGTGTATATATGTACAGGTGTATATATATATACAGGTGTATACAGGTATATATATATACAAGTGTATACAGGCGTGTATATGTATACACACGGGTGTACATATAGTGTGTGTGTATATATATACACGGGTGTATACACACGGCTGTATACAGGTGTGTATATATATACACACGGGTGTACACAGGTGTGTATATATATATATATACAGGTGTATATATATACAGGTGTATACAGGTGTGTATATATATACACACGGGTGTATATACAGTGTGTATATATATACATGGGTGTATATATAGTGTGTATATACACACACGGATGTATACAGGTGTATATATATATATATATATATATATATACACACACAGGCGTATACAGTTTTATATATATATATACACATGGGTTTATATACAGGTATATATATATAACACGGTGTATACAGGTATGTATATATAGATACGGGTGTATGCAGGTATATATATATGGGTGTATACAGGTATATATATATAGACATGGGTGTATACAGTTGTGCGTATATATATATACACACGGGTGTGTACAGGTGTGTATATATACAGACACGGGTGTATACAGGTGTGTGTATATATATATATATAGATATGGGTGCATACGGGTATATACGGGTGTATATATATGTGCATATATATGTAGGTATATATATATGTATATGTAAACATTTACTTAAATGTGTATATGCATATTTACTTGAAATAAATGCCCATTTAAGTTTTAGTAATTAAAACATCAAAATGTAAATGCTGTACATTTCATAATATACAAGGTCATCTCTTATTTTACGTGAGTAGATATTTTAGGTTCCCTAGACCAGTCAAAATTGAAGTTTGTGGGCATATCAATAAACTAACATAGATCATAACTCATTTATTGCACCTGCTCATATCCCCTCCCTCCTAAAACTCTTCACTTACCTGCACAATCAAGAGGACTCCTTAATCATGATATATTGACTTCTTCATGATTCAGCACTTACCTCCCTTTCCACTCTCCTCTACTGACTTATGACTGTGTGATTGCCAACCCTTATGCCTTGCTCTGCCTTTGCTGCTCCTTTGCATGGTATGTATCTCCATTCTGAAATCCATTTTTCCTTTGGGAGCCAGCTAAGCATCACTGCATTCATGAAGAAGGTGTCCCAGGAGACATTAAAAACTTCCTTCCCTCTTTACTATTATATATTTGGCATAGGATTACTTTCTCCCAATTCAATATATAATTTTTTCACATATATGCTTCCCTAAGCAAACACTGAATTCCTTTAAGCAAAAGAAAATGTCTTATTTACTGAGCACAAGACCTGGCACATAGTTCTGCGCTCCATAGATGTTGGATGAGTGAATAAATGGAGAAAAAGGCAGGCAAAGTATCATTGGACAAATATCCTTTGTTTACCTTGATGCAATAAATAAATATTGGGTATTAACATAGTTAAAAGGACTTCTGTTTCCCAAAAGGAGCTCTGAACAGGTATTCTTCTTTGAGTCGATGTCTTGAAATCCTTTCCTATGCTTGAGGAATTTCTCACCATATGTCTTGGATGGATTGTAATTGGTGCATTGCCAGCAGCAACACAGGCTTCATGGGAACAGCGATACTGGCGGTGGCCTCCTGTGTGTGGTAGAGGTGGGGCGATTTTAGCACTCACAGTTCAGTAGAGTTGGCCTTGGTGCCTACACTAATTTCCTGGCATTGGTTTAGTTCAGTTCTTACTCATTCCCATTCTTACTCATTCTCTCTGTTTTTCTAACCGTGGTGTATAGCTCTTCCAGTGATACTGTGATAAATTCCTGTTTTGTGTTAATCAACCAGATTTATTATTATTGCCCAGAAAGAGAAGTTTAAGTGACACAGGCTCTATCTCTCCTATCCTGGGGACAAGAGGCAGCTACTTCCTAAAGATCCTCTCCAAGTATAGCCAAGTGGAAATACATTTTGCAGAGATGGGAAAGTCTAGTCAAATGTTCTTTTTAGTTGGCACCATGTGGTTGACTGCTCCTGAGGGACCCTGGCCCTGTAAGCATGTATGTTTTCAAAAATGTTATCCATACATCATTCATAGATATATGAAAACATATTTATCGCATATACATATATACAGCATATATACTTCATAAAAATGTTACATAAAATGAAATATATAAGGTAAAGTATTAAATGTTGGTATATTTCCCATGTAAACAGGAATTTTCTCAGCTTATCCAGGTAAAAGCATAACCAGTGAAAATTAAGAGTTGAATATTCTAATGTCGAAAGCAGGGGGTGTTTCTAACGTGTCCAGTGACTTCTGCCTACCACGTATACAGAGTGATCTGCACACACACACTTTCTGGTTAAGCACCAGGTACTCTGAAAGAATCCCTGCCATGCTGAAGATCACATCCTACTTTTGCTATCATTGCTAGTATTTCTTCTCCTAAGAATACAACTCAACATAATCAGCCTTGCACTGAATTTACTAGGGTTAAAAGAAACCAGGAATTGGTGAAGAACCTGGTATTTGAGCTTCTTGCTATATTTCTTCTTCTTGTCTCACAAGATTATTATTCAGGTAGTTAAAACTTAATTTATAAGTAAATACTCAAGCATTGTATATGTATGTAGTGTAAAGAACAATATACCCAGTTAGAATGTGTGCTTCGGAGGGAGGGGTGCTTCTAATTGCAGAATGCATAAAATTTATTGGAAGGAACCTGTTACTAACTTATCTACCTGGGTTGTCTTTCCAAAATACAAATTATATGTATAGTGTTCCACCTGTAAAGAACATTAAATACTTCAGGTCCTGTAAAGTATAATTGCTTAAGATTTCTTTTAGGAATTGTCTGTTGGGGCCATTTTGGTGAGGAAATGTGCTGTCTGATTTTTCTGGTATCCTGAGTCAGGAAATGCATGGGTCTGAGACTGGAAAGGAATTTCCTCTAGTCTTTGAAGCTGTACAATGACGCAAAACAGTCAGTTAGGTAGGGTGGATTAGGGGAAAGTTGGAGAAGACAGCATCCTGAGCCCATATATGGATTTGTTTCTTCTCAACCCACATATGTAGAGATGTCCCCAGTGGGAGCACCAGGGTAACAGAGCTAAGATTTAACATGCATATTTGAGCTTTTTATTTAACCAACCAGTGGCAAAGCCAGTGCTGAGCTCTTGTTTATGAGCAAAGAAGTGCCCAGGTTCTTGGAAAAGAATGCCTGACTTCATCACTCTGGCACAATAAGAAAGACCAAAGTCTCAGTGAGAGGCTACAAAAGAAAACCATCTGTGAAGGGATATAACATTGGCAGCCCAGTTCTGTTGTGGGAAAGAAAACCCTTTGCTCAATACACAATTGAGAGAATGTTTTTCTCATCCCCTTTCCTTTGTATTCAGAGGAATATTGCCTTTCTAGCAATATTGGCTATGTATTAGTCAAAAATAGCATTAAACTTGAGATCACAAGTGAGCATGATAGCATACACACTCATTATCACAGCTCTCAACAAGATTTCCTTATTTCTTTGAAGTGATAATAACTAAAACTGAAAATTTAGATAACCCATAGGGTCCCTAAATTTTTCTACCTCACCTCATACTTTACACCATCACAACCACAACAAATCAAAACTCTTCAGCGTTTGAAGGCACTGAAGAGAAACAAAACCATCAAGACCCAAGAGGTTTAAGATACATTATGGCTTGTATGACCAAATTCTTGATACTTTCCCTCCAGGCATTTTCAACCAAGCAGAAAACTGCAGCTGGGCATTTTCTGTAGTCTCATAGTCCTGGGTAGGCCAAAAAGGGAGTTTAGGGTTACCAAGGCAGCCATACATAAAAGACAAGATCCAAAAGAACATAAGCTATAGAAAAGTAGCCTCATATTTTAGGCTGTTTCATTTTCTTAAGGCATTTTGCCAGTTCGCAATCTATGTCTTAGATATGGAGAACTTAAAAATTGGTGTCCAAGTGGCTTAAAAACTAAACGGGGACTTCAATAATCCCAGATGGATGAAGGAAAAACAATGGAGCTCAGGGCTATGGTAGATTGAAGCTATATGTACTCCAGAAAAACATATTAATAAATCTAATCTATTCCTATGGGTGTAAACCTGTTGTAAGTAAAATCTTGAAGAAGCTACTTCAGTTAAGGTGTGACCCACTTCATTCAGGATCAGTCTTAATCCTCTCACTGGAGTTCTTTATAAACAAAATGAATACACAAAGAAAGAGGGAATGCCAAGAGAGCAAGAAGCTGAAATCCCAATGAAACCCAGAAGAGAAGGGAGGAGACCAGCAGATGCTACTAGTGCATTACCATAAGGCAGAGAAGCAAGGGTCACTGGCTGCTGGTCTTCAGGAAGAAAGCATTGTCTTGATTTGGATGTTTTCATGGCCTCAAACTGTAGGCTAATAAATTCCCCTTGTTTAAGTCAAAGCATTTCATGTACCTGCTTTGAGCAGCCTAGGAAACTAAAACAGATTTTAGTGTAGGGAGTGGGGGGCTGCTATTGCAAAGACCAAAACTGTAGAAATGGCTTTGGAATTGGGTAATAGGTAGAGGCTGGAAGAAGTGTGGGTTGTCTGGTAGAAAAGGCTTAGATTGCTTTGAAAAGACTGTTTGTAGAAATAAGGTTGCTAAATGTATTTCTGATGAGGCCTTAGACAGAAAAGATGAACCTGTCATTGGAAATGGGATGAAAGCGGATCAGGGTAGCAGAGAACTTTGCAAAATTGAGTTCTAACGTCAGATGGAAGGCAGAGTCTGAATGCAGTAAGCTTGGATGTTCAGTTGAGAAGATGTCCATGCTAAATGAGGATAGTACAACTTGGTTTCACCTTGCAGCTTTTGGAAAAATGACAAAGGAAAATTATAAGCCAAGAAGTGAACTACACACAAAGAAACCAGAAACTGATGGTCTGCAAAATCCTGAGCTTCCAGAAAGTGAGTCCCCAGAGAATAGAGCTCCATATAAGGTTTCTTTTTTTTTTTTCATGGTTTTTTTTAACTTCTAAAATTGTGTAATATAACATATCTACAAATCAAAGCAAAGAAGGAAAAAGGCAGTAATTTTTAAACCACTCTTCAACAAGTAGTTATAGGACAGATCCTAGAGTTTGTCATGGGCTACCATATCATCATCTCAGATTTTTCCTTCTAGCTGCTCCAGAATATAGGAGGCTAGAAGGAATAATTTTTTTATCATCAGAATCAATTTTTTTTCTTTTTTTGTGAAAAATAACATATATACATAAAAGCAATAAATTTCAAAGCACAAAAATATAATTAGTTGTAGAACAGATTTCAGAGTTTCGTATGGATTACAATTCCACAATTTTAGGTTTTTATTTCTAGCTGCTCTAAGATACTGAAGACTAAAAGAAATATCAATATAATAATTCAGCAATCATACTCATCTGTTAAACCCTAGCTTCTCTGTTTAACTGCACCATCACCTTTGGTCTTTCTTCTACTTTTTAGGGGTATTGGGCTATGCCAATTCTATCTTTTTCATGTTGGAAGGGGCTGTCAATAATATAGGATAGGGAAATGGATCTAGCCGATGTTCTGGAGAGGCTGGACCCTCTAGGTTTCAGGACTTATCTTGTCCAGAGACTCATCTAGAGGTTGTAGGTTTCTGGAAAATTACCCTAGTGCATATAACCTTTGTAGCATCTTATATATTGCCCTAAGTGTTTTTTAGGGTTGGTTGGAATGGTTTTGGTTGGGGTTTGGAAAGTTATGCTAGGTAGCACTGTCTAACTGAAGCTTGTGTAAAAGTGACCTCCAGAGTAGCCTCTCAACTCTATTTGAACTCTCTCAGCCACTGATACCTTGTTTGTCACACTTCTTTTCCCTTCCATATGAGATTTTAACTAAGCATGGAACCATTTCAGTGCATGTCAGCCATTTCAGTGCATGTCAGGATTGGAAATGCAGTTATCCAGAAAGGATTTGTGGAAAATTTAATTTTGTTTGATGGTTTGGACCCTGCACACTATATGCAAAACTGACAGGGTTTTGGAGTTTTGTATGAATGGAACCACTGCCAGCCTGGAATAAAACATAGGAAAGGTACAAACTGAAAGACGATGGAACCTGAAGTCTATAACAAAGACATCTTCTTGATCCAAGAAAGTAGTCCCACCCGTGTGTGAAAAGGTTTAGTCTTTCCCAGATCTTGGAGAGGGCAGACCTTTTGCCTGGTTGTTCAGGACGAGTGTTGCCACCACACTGTGCTCAGAGGTTGGAGCCTATTCCCCAGGGATTTCTGAGAGTCTGGCAGTTATCCCAGTGGTTCTCAGAGGGTGGAGCCTTTACCCCAGTGTTTTAGGGGAGAGTATGGCCACTGCACAAGCACTTGGAAAGGGTGGGACTGCTACTCCATCAGGCTTGGAGGATGGAGATTGTGCCATAGATGACTCTCAGACCTTGAAATCTATTGGAGTATGCCCTCCATGGTTTTGGAATTGATTGGGTTCGAAACCTGTTTTTCTTCCACTTTCCCTCTATGGGAATGGGAAAGAATAAGTGAATCCAGGGAACATTTCCTTCATTTCATTATGAAGGCTGAAAAAAAGTCATTTTCAAGGAAATAAAACTCGAGCAGATTCTTTAACTGCAATATGATATATCAAAACTTGTCGGATGTAGCTAAAGTAGTTTTTGACAGAAAAGATATGCCTTAAATATATGTTAGAAAATAGACTAAATGTCTACCTCAAAAGTTTTAAAAACAGGAAATAAATACAAAGAAAAATGAAGACCTTAGGAATAAAGTTGGAGATTAAAGATGTAGGCAACAAATGAAAAAGTAGAAATTAACAAATTTGAACATTCTTTGAAATAAATAATAAACTACTTCTTTTTAAGCCACTAAGTTTGTGATAATGAGTAATGTCATCAATTAAAAATTAATGAAAGTAAGTTCAGTGGTAGAATTCTTGCCTGCCACTGCTGGAGACCCGAGTTTGATTCATGGGCCATGCACTTCCCAGATAAAGAAACCAACAAAACAAACAACCAAAAAATTCAACAAATGGTGCTGCAATAATGGGATACTCATGTAGAAAAAGAATGAAATGTGAGTCCTCCATATATTATGTAAAAAAAAAAATTATAGCAGCAAGTATTGTTAAGAAATTAGAGCTATTTGAATTCTTACTCTGGTGGATATAAAAATTCATAAACCACTTGAGAAAACTGACAATATCTAGCAAGGGTAATTACATGCACTATAACACAGCAATTCCACTCTCATAGAAAGATATCCATATGTACACTAGGACACATGAAAGATGTCAATGCCACACTATTATAGTTGTTCCAAATAGAAACCTAAGTGCTCATCAGCATTGGAAGGAATAAATAAGTAGGTTAAATTTATAAAGTGAAATAGTATTTAACAATGAAAAAGATCTGAAATATAGTTAACATGCAATATGTGTTCATCTCACAGGGCTGAGTGGAAACCAAACAAAAATGCTTAGTATATGAATTCAGTTGCATAAAGTTCAAAAACAAGCAAAACTAGTTTACCATGATGTGCCTCAGGGGAGTGGTTATCTTTAAGAATGGATTGTAGTTAACTTGAAGAGGCATGGAGGAGGGACTTCAAGAATGATAGATAGTCTATTGATCAGGACAGTAGTTATGCAGATCATTTTGCAAAAATTGATTGACATTTATATTGCATGCACTTTCTTGGATGTATGTTATACTTCAATAGATGTTACCTTAAAAATGCTACCTCATCTTATGCCTTGGCTGCTGAGCAGGTTGTAAGATTTATTATTAATTATATCACTACAATTCTGTCAAAGAAAATGGAGAATTAAAATAACTAGTATTGTTTTTGTATGGTAGATTTGAGCTTTTTTTCTTTGTAATTTCCATTGTAATGCTTCCACAAGTAGGAATTACTTCCATAATAAGAATAAAATAAATTTAATTCACAAAAACATAGATTTGTCCCAGGATATATTGTTGATAAATGTTTCTCTTCATGATTCTCTGAATTATGCATAAAACTGCTTACTAATTACAATACATTCTTCCAAATGACTTCTACAAAAGGCCTCCTTAGAAATGTCTCTTATGGTTGTGGTGTGAAAGATGCTTATTCTGTTTTTAGATAGGTAATGTATGTTTTTGTCTAAAAAAATGACTTTTAGGCTTTCTACCACAACATAGTACCACGTATGTTTCTCCCTTTTAAATCTCTTTCACCCCTCTTTACTTATTATCACACTAGTATCCATCCCTGAATTGGGCAAGTAGAGTTAAAAAACACCTAATATTCTTCCTTCCTGAATTTTGCTGTTTTGTTGATTTATATACATTTTTGTATGGATATAATTTTCCCCATGGTTTTAAAATAAGTATATCTTGTGAGCCTTGTTTCCTTGTTTTTCTTGTTAATTCAAACTTGTTCTCTTCCTTCTGGGCTATCACCTTTCCTTGTCTATTAATTTTTTAAAGGGTTTTCCACTTAAGATTAAAATAATGATTCATTAGCATCTGAGTTTTTATTTTTCATCTGTTTGAGATTCAGTATGATATACACTTGATGGCAAAATTCATCCAGACTCCTCAGAGATGCAACCACATACCATTCAAATCAAGACATTTCAGTTACTCTTAAGTTTCTCCTCAAACAGGAGCCACTGTAGGATGGGAAAAGCATTGGAGACAGGATTAGAGCTTTCTAAGCTACAAGTTGTGATAACTTTTATTTTCAAGCATTCCTTTAAAGATATCAATAACACACAAATTACCAAGTTTGCATAGCTACAAGCAGCAAGATTTCTCATTGTATTCAAATACGTATGAACAAGGTGACCCAAGTTGTACAGAAGCAATCTCTTAATTTGTACACCATGATGTAATGTGAAAATAGGTCAAATGTGAGAAATTTTGGATTTATCAAAAAGTACAATCAAAGCAAAACCAAATAAATAGTCTATAATTGTCTACGAGGTTGCATGGACCACCTTAACGAGAAGAAGCCATGAGGTTCTTGAAAGGTTTAGGAGGCGAAAGGGTGAGAAAGAAGGATGGCAGACCGGGAAATCGAAAGCAGGCGGGTTTATGGAGGGAGGTGAGTCAGCGCCTGGGTGATGGCGTGGGTGGTTTTTAAGCAAGGGGGTCGGGTGACGTCCGGAAGGGGCGGTTCTCCGGAAGTCAGGTGGTCAGAAGGGGCGGTTCTCCGGAAGTCAGGTGGTCGGAAGGGACTGCACAGAAGTCATGTTGGGAGGGGCGACACAGCCTTCACAGCTCCAGTTGCGGTGTCCTTCCCCGTTTACCCGACCTAACAGTTCTCTTAATTGCTGTCAAAAGCAATAGTCAGGCATCTTTCTCAGACAGGAGAAAAAAATATTAGATTATTCTTTGAGCAACCCTGAGTCTGATCTAAGAGACTGATAGTCTTTAGTAAAACTTTTAAATCTAGATGGAGAGAATGGACCCACCCCCTCATCATTCTACCCCAAAGCAAGTAAGTTCATAAGGGATGGAAAGGTCTCCTAAGCCCTTTATCAGTGATAAAAAAGCTTTCAATATGATAGCCAAGTCATACTCAGGCCTTCTTTATTACAAGTTATATATTCTGAGTGAAAGAAATAAGATTACGTTAGCTAATCCATTGACTGCATACACATTTCACTCCACTGCACACAATAGATCCTCACTTTGTATTTATTGAAATTATTTACAGCTTATGTGAAAATCCTAAATTTGATTTTCCACATTTCCCATTCAGTTCTGCCATACGATTTGCAATGCCAACAGTTTTGAGCTGTGTACAAATCTAAGTTCGTTTCCCTCTGTGGATGTCAATTTTATTCAACCATCTGAAAGCTGAGTAGAAAGTGCTAATATTTTTACGTCACTGAGCATCAGTCTTCTGAAGATAAATAGGGAAAAAATTAAATGCTATGAAGATAAGGATTATAAACAAATCTGAACTTCTATGAGGGGTCAGCAAACTTTCTGTTAACAGCCGAATAGTAAATATTTTAGGCTTTGCAGGCTCTATGGTCTCCACTGGGGTGTAGTGAGAAGCAGCTATAGATAGTATGTAAATGAATGGGTGTGGCTGTTTCAATAAAGCTATTTAAACAAACATGTATCTGGCTGGATTTGGTCCTTGCTCCATGATTGCCACATCCACTTTTCTAGAGCATGCCTGAATTCCACCATTACTGCTTCATTCCTGTTTTTTTTCTTTTTTTTTTGGCTGGGCAGGCTCAGGGAATCAAACCCGGGTCTCTGGCATGGCAGGCAAGAACGCCGCTGTTGAGCCACCATAGCCCACCCTCATTCCTCTATTTTAACTCGATGATCTTTGTTTGCATATAGCAGCATATACTATCAGTCATCACAAACAATGTATAGAAAGGGCCTTTCAGTTACAAAAAAGAGGTTTCCAAAAGGACAGACCAAAACAAAACAAATCCTGAAAGACCTAGGGCATAAACGAAGCCTACAGTTGAAACCAATTAGAAGAATAGTTGATGGGGGAAAAAGTATTAACTGTGGGAACAGAAGGGAAACGTCAATGAAGTGGGAATTTTTTCAGGGATCATTTCAATGTATTCATCTATCTATTCAGAAAAACTTTTAACACTTACTGTGTGGAGGAACACTCTACTAGGTACTAAGGATTGGGCAAAGAATATAAGAGCCAAGGTCCAGGGCTTACTAGAGTTCTCAATATAGTAGGAAATACCAACACTGAGAAAGCAATTAAAAGTATAATGGATTATACAGAAGTAGAGAATACCATGGAAATAAATGATGGGATGAGGTAGGGGTTCTGAGAAAACATCTCTGAGCATTATGTTAAGTCAAGATATTAAGAATGCATCTGAGTTGGCCAAGTGTGGAGGTCTGAGTGAGTGGGAGTAAGGATATTGTAAGTTTTATTTGACTTCCGTCCATTTTCTAAGGTCATACTTTTCACATTTGCCCTTAATTATGATACTGGGGATACACTTGTTGCACTTGGTGCAGTAGAATAAATACTTTGCTACTTTAGTACTGAAGTGTTTCAGTAGATTTGGGACAGAAATCAGGACTTGCACAAACCACTTGAATGAACTTTCATGGAATGATGGCCAAAATTTTGTCAGGATTCACGTTTGACTTTTTTTTATTTAACAAATAAAATTAGTTCACAGAGGCTAAGTCAAAAGCATAAGGGTGAAATTTGGGTCAAGGGAAAATGTACATTTCAGGACCATCCACTAGATTTAAAAAAAAAAAACAACAGGAAATATAGCCTTGGTACTGACTAGTGATTCATAGCAGAAAAAAATATCTTCAGTTTATTTTTGAAGAGCTGTAAGCTGAAAATGCCACCCAAAAGGCATTTGGGAAATTGTTTCGTGAGTAAATGTCATATCTGTAAGAAGAAAGCCTGACAGATAGAGTCTCTGAACTACCTCTGAGGGCCTGGCCTCAGTAAAATACACACTCAATATTTATAAGATTTATTCATAGTGTTATGGATAAAGCTTTTGTCCCAAAACTAGAATGTCCCTGAAAAAACTGTACTTTTTTGTTGTTATTGTTTTGTTACAACATTTAACACTCTCTATATTGTGGATGATACATCACAGGTTTTTAAGGCTTTGGTAAAGAGATTAGTACAACCCAGAGGCTCATTTTATGATACTATCTGACATTTTAATTCAGGAGTGATGCCTTCAACGTCCACAAACAGCAACACATAAAAGGGCAAACACAGACATGCAATTGTCATCACACCGCTTCGTGGCTCTGAGGGTCATGGAGCCTCAACAGTCCTCAGGCCCCAGCTTCAATATCTATGCTCAAGTCTCCTGGAAGGAGAATCCAGCAGACTAGACCCTGGTATATCACAGCAGTTACTTCCTAACTGGAGTATCAGTGCATGTCCCTTAGGCAGTTGTAGTGGGAGGCGGGGTAGTCCCCCAGATGATTAATGAAAGATCTGATAATCATCAAGAAGCGTACATTGAGAGGACAGTATACTGAGAAAACTATTTCAAATTAAATATTTCTCTTTAAGAGCTCTTAATATATTAACAGCAAGAAGCGTTCAGAGAGAATGTATTAGGGTTGCTGTTTCTAACCCTCCAAAGGCAAATTCCCCAGTTAAAACTTTTAAAGCTTAAGGTCCTAGTGGCTAGGTTTATAACCCTTCCTCTAACACGCATTAGCCCTGTGTCTCAAGCAACTTATTTAAGCTCATTCAGTATTCGTTTTCTCACCTATAAAATGGGGCATAGTCATTAATGGTGTCTAGGCCATTAGGCCATTGAGAGAATTAATTATGTTGATATATGTAAAGAACTTGAACAGCACCAATCACGTTGTAATCACAATTCGAGTGTTTATTATTCCCTGCCCCTCCTTCTAAATTTGATTTGTGTTAGGCCTAGAGGCAACTTGTCTTCAGAACTATAACCCTTCAGAATTTGACCATCTTGGAAAGAATAAAAAGTTGTGATCCCATATTTAGGAAATACTGTAGAAAGTGGTTTATACATAGATCTCGTCGCTAATTTTTAAGCGCTTGCAAAGTGGTAAATAACTGTCAAGTGGAAGGAAGGATAACAAAATTGAGAAAGTCACATTTTGAAATATTTCTTGCTACAACCTCTTTTGCTATGTACCAAGTGCTCTATAGCTATATTTATATGTAATGGTTGATGGTATTCATGCATAAAAATGCATAAATAAACTTGAAAATGTATAAATAAATATGCAGAGAGGATTATAGTGTCCTGTATCTATGCCATCACTCCTTATGGGGCCAAAATGGCCACCAGGTGGCACTCAGATTTCATATTGGAATGTCAATTAGATAAGACTTAGGTTTAAGTTCTCAAATCGCTTACTGTTTCCCAAACTTGATTCTGCTGCAGAACAGCTTGCTTTCCCCTAGTATGTTTAAATACCTGGAGGTTCCATAAGATAAAGGTGAATCTTTACTGTACAATCAAATTAATGATCACTTTTCCAGGTTTAATAATATATACATGTAAGTTTTATTCAACAAAAATAGTATTTTTCATCCTATAGCCCCCAAATTCTTTCAGAAACCAGCTCAAGAAATTACAGATACCAGTTTTAATATCAGTCATTCTGTACTGAAGCTAGAGAAGACATCAATTAGATAGATTAGAATTTGAAAAGTGAGTGTTAAAACTTTCTGCTCTAATGACCTGCTTTAGCATTCATGAGTTTGTAAGACTAATGGAGGTGTTCTAAATGTCCATCAAGATTATTATGATTTTCTAAAATATCCATCACCTCTCAAACTGTCTTGTTCAGAAGATAACCCTGGTATGAGAGAAACATGGTTCAGTGAATAAGAAGGGAATTGTGGAATCATAAAACCAATATGTTGGGCTTTCTGTTTCAGGTCTGAATGAATTTGAAGAAATCGAAAAAGAATTTCAGATGTCAGAAAATAGTAGTATACTAGCATTTTTTAATAAGGCATAGGCATGAAAATGCTTCAGTCTCAATGAATACTCCATATCAAACCACAGTGCATAGAAGATTCAGGGTTTAAAAATATGAAAATCTGGTAGCATTTGAAACTGGATACCTAAATCTGTACTTTATTAATTTAGTCTATAGCATTTAGTAAGGACCTAGCTATACCAGTCACGGTTATATATGTAGGAGATAAAAGGGTTAAATAAGCTCACAGTTCACAACGGAACAAATAATAGGTAAGTAAGTATGTAAAATGATTTCTAAAATTAAGTAACAAAACAAAGTGGTCAGACAAGACTTCTGAATGACATATTTAGGCTGAGATATACATGACAAAGGGAAGAAAGTCATATAAAGTTTGCAAGGAATACTCAGAGGCAGAAAAATCATTCAGTGAGGAGAGGTAGAGAGCCTGGACTGGCATTTTTTGTAGCAGTAAGAAAGCTTGTGTGGCTAGAACTAACTATATGTTAGAGAGAGAGATTGGTAGGTGAGGGCTTAATCATGGAAAGCCCAGTATGCCCTGAAATAGAATTTGGATTATCTTCAATATATGGTGTAGACTTAGGAGCAGGGCAGTGCCATGCTTATAATTCCAGATAAGCATGGCACTTATTATATGAATAATAAGATCACTGTGATTGCTAATGAAGCAGTATAGATGGGACATAATAGCAGACTAGAGTAGTGGCAATAGAGATGGAGAAATGATAGCACTTGCTAGTTGATTAAATTGAGAAATAAGGAAAAGGAAACCATCAGGAATGATAGTGAGATTTGGCTTTGACCAACTGGGTGTATGAGGGTGAAACTTACCAAGGCAAGTCTAGAGAAATACAATTTGGGAGAAAATCAGAAATCCTCCTTTGACCATGGTATATTTCAAATTCCTATTAGGACTTCAAATGGAGTTGCCAAGTTGATGTGTTGAAGCATAGGCTCTGAAGAGAAATCTGGAATGGATATATGTGTTTAGAGAAGTCTAGATTGGAAATGCTTATAGAAGAAACATGTTGAAGGAGAAGAGATAAGGGTTTTGGAGCAAAGTCATGGTTCTCTAAACATGTATTGCTTGAATATATAAGGACCCAGTAAAAGAAGAATTTCAAAGATACGTTCTTTGACATCAGAAGAAGGTAAGGGTAATGTGTAAGAAAAGAATGTTACAAAAAGAAATTGCCACCTATGTTATAAATAGCCAAGTAGATAATGTGAAGATGAGGGTGATGGCTGATGCTGGCAATATAGATGGCCCAGCGACCATTAGAGAAAAATTTCAAAGGAACTGTGAGTCTGAAGTTGATGAGAATGAGTTGAAGAGACAATGGAAGGTGAAAAAATTGACAAAAAAAAAAAACCTCAGTAAGAGGGAAATGGAGAAATGGAACATAAGATTACTTAATTCCTATGCTTTTGTTACAGTACCCAGGTCTCCACCTTTGCCAGATGAGGCCCTTTTGGAGAATCTCTATATAGAAAAAGAATAAGTGCTAAGACTTGTCCTATCCTCTCTCTCCTCTCTGAGCTCCCAGAACACTGGCCACCAGAGCCTTACAATGAGGTAGGTAATAGTTGAGGAGAGGTTAGAGAAGACAAATGAAAAGCATGACGGGAAGGAAATTATCAATGAAAATATACAAAATAATTTTTTATATATGGGTGATTGAAAAACCCCACTGGGTACACAGCACAGTGCAGAATGGATGTACTATTGTAGGACTGGACTGAAAACTTCACTTGATTACATTCCATCTATGGCCTCCTTTTGGCGTTTTCACCCATTTTCTCCACCATGCTAGGTCTTGGTCCTGCTTAAGGTGTCTCCTTCTTAAGGTGAGGTCCCTACTTATGGAATTCACAGTAACTGTAGAACTCTGCCATCTGCCTCTACTCATACCCTACTCACTCTCTGTTCTTACTTGTCACAGCCTTGCTGGTAAAGCTTCTGCTGATTTCTCTGAGAGTTAAATTCCTTGCTCACTTTTGAACTTTCGGTTTTTAAAATATATTAGGTACGGGGGGAGCAAGGATAGTTCAGTGGTAGAATTCTCACCTGCCGTGGGAGACCTGGGTTTGATTCCTGGCCCGTGCACTTCAAAAAAAAAAAATCAACTAATGGTTCTGTAATAACAGGATACTCACAAGGAAAAAGACTGAAATGTGACCCCCACCATACAGCATACAAAACAAATAAATAAATAAAACATATTAGGTACAATGTACTATCAATATGGAAGGGTTGGTTGGAAGACAGGTACATTTTGGCATAACTGAATATGTTTTATGATCTACTCAATACAGTGTTAGATCTTACAAGTCTCCTTCCAAAGATAATATAGGTTTTTGTGTTTTAACCATTAGTTAGTGTATGTGTATGTGTGTGTGTGTATACACACACATATTCTGTAAAAATATTCTTAATGACTAAAACTTTATTGAAGGTAAAGGATGATGCTAAACTTAAACTAAAATACTTGAGTGTTTTTAATCATCAACTTTTAACTACCTCAAAGTTTTCACTGAGTACTAAGGACTTGTGAATATTCTATTCTTATATGGTTATTATGGCCAAATGCCCCAACTCTCTGACATTACCAATTCAGAATAAACACTCTCATTTCTTTGACCCCATCCTGAAATCACCCAACAAAGCCCAGAACTTTTAATAAGCTTTTCCTGACTCCCTCAAACCAAAACACTCCATGGTTCTCTATTGTTTGCGGCAAGTGAAAGAGACATCTTTGTTAACTGCAGGTGTGTTCCTGGTTGTCCTTGGCTGTTGAGTATTGACAGAGTATGTGGTTTTCTTCAGCTCTGTTCTTTATTGTGTGTTCCTTGTGTACCTGGCCATGTTTCTAGTTATTGCAGTAATGTTATATGTTTGAAAGATAATTGTGGAGAGAAAATAAATACAAGTAATCATATAAGGTTATATATATATACACATACATGTATATATATACACAATCTACTATAGAGATATAAAATTCCATGTACCAGAAATTACAGAGAAGCACTCAGTATCTCATTACCCCTCACAGTTTAAAAACTAATAATAATCGAACTAACCATTAACATTTATAAATCAAAATCTTCATAAAATCTCAAGCTTGTTTACGAATAAGCTAGAAAACATACTGTAATTCACACCTGGATGCACTTGGCCACTATATTCATTTCCTAATACTACTGTAACAATTACCACAACCTTAGTGACTTAAAACAAGACAAATGTATTACCTTGGAGCTTTGTGGGTTAGAGGTCTAAAATGGGTCTCACTGGGCTAAAATGAAGGAGTCGTAGGGCTGTGTTCCTTTCTGGAGACTCTAGGGGAGAGTCTGTTTTTTGCCTTTTCCAATGTCTAAAGGCTGCTCATCTGCCTTGTTCTCTTCCATCTTCAAAGCCAGCAATGGCCAGTTGAGTCTTTCTCACATTGCATCACTATGATACTAACTCTTCTGCCTCTCTCTTCCACTATTGAGAAACCATATGATTAAATTGGGCCTCCTCTGATACCCAGAATAATATCCGTTTCTTAAGATTTGTTGATTAGCATCCTTAATTCCATTTTCCTTTGCCATGTAACATATTCCCAGGTTCTGGAACCTAGGAAATACCATTATTCTGCCTACTATAGACATGATCTCTGGAGCTAAGTAACAGCTGATACCTAAACAGAAAGGGAGACAGTTATCCCTTCCACATTATGGTGGTTAGGAGTGCAGCACCCCTGTGATCTGAAAATCTGCGTAAAAAAATTTTTTTTCCAGGGTTTCAGGAAACTCCCTGTCTTGATCAGCGGCTACTGCCACTCCCAGTATTTTACATTGTGTAGGCTAAACCTTTTTAAACATTTTTTGAACCAGCCTTGGCTGGCCTGAAAATCCATGGTCTAGACCCTTCACTTTCATTTTCCTTTAGGAAATCATATAAGGACTTTGCCTGTTCTTGTATGATGCCAAAGTCTATTGGAATGCCTTTTCTTTTTTCTTTATAACAATCCACTACTCAAAAGAAGATTGTGCTTTCTATGAGAGAGACAAGGAACTTGTGGTTTATGCATATGCTTTGCACTTGTTGGTATAGCTGCAGCAACAGGCTCTTGGATTTCCTTGTCCTTTTTTCCTGATATGCCTTACAGTTGACTCATTAACATCATAATGGTGGTTTCTGCAAAAGTTCCCCCCCAAATACCATTTAATTTTTTATGCCAACCCAAGTAAATGGTCAGGGGAAAGTCATGTAGAAGGGATAACTGTAACGTGTTCCTGTCTCCATAACTTTATCTGGTCCTTTTTAATTCATGTGTAGGGCACTAGCTCTTGATTTTACTGGGTATTTGATGTTGTGATCCCTCTTACACATATGTGTTTGTGAAATATGTAAATGTTGTTCTTTAGAATCTAGTTGATTGCCCACAGTTTCATAAGTCCAGGGAATTTAGGAAATTTTGCAGTGACTCTTGGATTTCTATTGAAGATTTAAGACCTTCCTTTTCTCCCTCCTTTAATTTGTCACAGTGGTAAAAATTATTACAGTTAAGAAAATTAACATTTTTATAATCTTCTAGGAACCCAAAATGTTGCTAGGTACTTAATGTTTTATCTTATTTAGTTAGTAAATTTGTTTACAGTGTTAGAACTTCTGGAGAATAAAAAGCTTTTTTATTTTTCTATGATACTTTGCTGTAACACAATCATCTAGAGATGTGAAATGGTGATTGACTTGAATTGGACTAAATCTTTTTTTGCAACAAAAATAGAAAAGATTCATTTGAAAGAAGAAGAGCATTATGGTTCCAAAGATTGTGGGAAGACACCAAGATCAAGAGAAATGGAAATATTTCACATGTAACCACATCCAAACCATCCACCCGAGGACTCACATAAACAAGAACTTTGTGGGCAATGAGAAGACATGACCTTTGAGAGTAGCATGGTGCCTGGCATTAGTACCTGAAAGATGTTTGAGAAACATTATTTTTTCTTTTACAAACACTCTCCCAATTCTATTCACCTCTTACCTTGCCTGTTAACCTCTAATCTTCTATCTCTGCAAATCTGCTATTTTCAGTTATCTCTCATAAGTGATACACAATTTTTGTCCTTATGTGTCTTGCTTATTGCACTGAGCATGATGATTTCATGCTTCTTCCCGGTTGGCAGCGTCTCATTACTTCACTTTTCCTTATGACAATTTATTGTGTGCAATTGTATGTACCACATTTGGTTTATCCTTTCAGTTGTTAATAGACATTTGGATCATCACCAGCTTGTGCCTATTGTGAATAGCATTGCTCCAAACATTGGTATTGAGTATCTGTTTGTGATTATGTTTTCACTCTTTGAGTATATACCTAGAAGTGGGATTGCAAGGTAAAATGATTCATATTTAACTTTTTGAGGAACTGTCATATTGCTTTGTACAGTGGCTGTATAATCTTACATTCTCACCAACAATTCACTAGAGTTGCATTTCTTTACACCCTCTTCAAAAGTTATTATTCTCTATTTTTAAAATAATAGCCATCTAAAAAGAGCCATCTTTGTGAGTGTGCAGTGATATCTCATTGTGTTTTTTGTAAACTGTTTTATTCATATACCATACAATCCATCTTAATTGTACAATCACTTGTTCACTCAGCATAATGTCCTCCAGGTTCATCCACATCATTGCATGCATCATAACTCCATTCTTTCCTACAGCTGCACAATATTCCACCAGATGTATACACTGCAGTTCACACAACCATTCATCAGTCAATGGACAGTTGGGAGACCTCCATTCTTGGGCAATTGTGAATAATGCTGCCACAAATGTTGGTGTGCAAACATCTATTTTTATCCCTGGTTTCATTTCTTCCTAGTATATACCTAGTTACAGGATTGCTGGATCAAATGTTAATTTTATGTTTAGCTTTCTGAAGAACCGTCAAACGGCATTCAGAGTGGCTGCACCTGTCTACATTACCACCATTCATTGGGCTTTTAATTTGCATTTCCATAATGGCTAATGATGTTGAGCATATTTTCATATGCTTATTCTCCATTTGTATGTCTTCCTTGGAGAAATGTTTATTCATGTCTGTTGCCCATTATTCAATTGGCTTGTTTGCCTTTTTGTTCAGTTGGAGTTCTTTAAACATTCTGTATATTATGGTTTAATATAATATCAGATAATACGGTTTTAAAGTATTTTCTCCTATTCTGTAGGTTCTTTTCACTTTTTTTATAATTTCCTTTATATAAAAGTTTTTAATTTTTATGAAATTAAATTCATTTTTTGTATCTTTTGTTACTCCTGCCTTGGGTGTCATATCTTAGAATCCATTGCAAAATCCCAGGTCATAAAGCTTTATCCCTATGATCTCTCAAGAGTTTTATAGTTTTCAATCTTATATTTAGGTCATTGATACATTTTGAGTTGAATTTTGAGTATGATGTCACATAGGGGTCTAACTTCTTCTGCATGTGGATATCCAGTTTTCCCAAAACCTTTAGTTGAAAAGACTATTTTTTTTCCCACTTATTGTACTTAGCACCATTGTCAAAAATCAATTGACTGTATATGTGTGGGTCTAATTCTAGACCTTCAGTGATCTATTTTTCTACCTTTACCACACTATTTTGATTATTATCATTTTGTAATGCAATTTAAAATTAAGAAGTATGAATCTTCTGCCTCTGCTCTTTTTCAAGATTGTTCTGGCTATTCAGATACCTTGAAGTTCTATGTAAATTTGAGAATAAGTTTTTTCCATTTCTTCAAAAAAAGGTTGCTTAAATTTCAATAGGAAATAAATTGGACTTTATTGTTTTGGGTGATATTAACATATTAACAGGTTATTTTTTTTCAATCCCAAAACATGGAACTTCTTGCCATTTATTTAGGTCTCCTCTAATTTCTTTCTGCAGTGTTTTGTAGTTTATAGTGTACAAGTCTTTTATATTGCTAGTGAAGTTTATTCCTGATATTTTATTCTTTTAGGTGCTATTGTAAATGGAATTGTTTTCTTAATTTCCTCTTTGATTGTTCATTGCTAGTATAGGAACACAGTTTTTTGTTTGTTTGTTTTTTGGCATGTTGATCTTGTACCCTAGAACTTTGCTAAATTAATTTATTAGCTCTTACAGTTTTTCTTGTGAATTCCTTTAGGATTTCTATATGTAAGATTATGTCATCTAAAAATGGAGATGGATTTACTTCTTCCTTCCCAAGTTGGATACCTTCTATTTTTTGTTCTTGCCTAACTGTTCTCGTAAGAACTTCTAGTACAATCTTGAATGGCTGTGGTGAAGGCAGGCATCGTTATTTCCTTCCTGATATTAAGGGGAAGGTTTTAAGTCTTTCACCATTGAGTATGATCCTACCTATGGGTTTTTTATAAATGGCCTTTGTCAAGTTGAGAAAGGTCCCTTCTATTCCTGTTTCTGAGTGTTTTCATAAAAAAATGCACAGGATTTTATCAAATGCCTTTTCTGTAACTAAGTGGGGTATTTTTATTTCTTCATTCTATTTATGGTAGTATATTATCTTGAGTTTTCATATGTTGAAGTCTTCTTCCATTTTTCATACATTCCTGGGGTGAATCCCTCTTGGTCATGATGTAGAATCTTTTTCATATGCTGTTGGATTCAGTTTGCCAGTATTTTGTTAAAGATTTTTGCATCAATATTCATAAGGTAGTTTAGTCTGATTTTCTTGTGATGGCTTTACAAGGCTTTGATATCAGAGTAATGATGGCCTTGTAAAATGAATTAGGTAGTGTTCCCTCCTCTTTAATTCTTTGGAAGCATTTAAGGACAACTGGTATTAATTCTTCTTTAAATGTTTGTAGAATTCATCAGTGAAGCCATGTGGTTCTGGATTTTTTCTTTACTGAAAGATTTTTGATTATTGATTCAATATCTGTAATTTTATAGGCTAGTTGAATATTTTTTATTCTTGCATCAGTTTTGGTGATTAATGTATTTTTCAACTTCTAAATTATCTAATTTGGTAAACAGTTGTGTATAATATTCTCTTATAATTCCTTTAATTTTTGTAATGTCAATAGTGATATCACTAGTTTCCTTTCTGGTTTGTGTTATTTACATCTTTTTCCTTTTTTTTCTTTGTCAACATAGCTAAATGCATCTCAATTTTAATTTTTCAAAGAACCAACTTTTGTTCTCAATTGTTTTTCTATTCTCTAGTCCATTTATCTCCATTCTAATCTTAATTATTTCATTTATTCTGCTAACTCTGGGTTTTATTTGCTTTCATTTTTCTGCTTCCTCAAGATGTAAAGTTAGGTTATTAATTTGAGACCTTTCTTCTTTGAAATTTATAGCTATAAATTTCTCTTTGAGTACTGCCTTCACTGTATTCTGTAAGTTTTGGTTTGTTGTGTTTTAGGCTTTTCTCTAAGGTTTTTCTGATTCTCCTTGTACTTTCTTCTTCAAACTCATTGTTTGTTTAAGAATATGCTGTTCAAATTCCTCATATTTGTAACTTTTCCAGTTTTTCTTATGTTATTGCTTTCTAACTATGTTACATTGTAGTCAGAGAGGGTACCAATTATGATTTTAACTTTCTAAAATTTATTTAGATTTGTGCTCTAACATATGGTCTATCCTAAGGAATACTCTGCATGCACTTGCGAAGAATATATATTCTGCCACTGTTGCATGAAGTGTTTTATAGATAGATAAAGAGAGGGAGAGAGAATTTAGTTTTAGTTGGTTTGTACTGGTTCAGTTCTCTGTGTCCTCACTGATATTCTGTTTAGAGTTCTATCCTGTGCTAAAAGCGGTATATTGAAATATCTAACTACTTTAGAATTGTCTATGTCTCAATTCTGTCAATGTTTGCTTCATATATTTTGATGCTCTGCTGTTAGGCATGTATAGGTCTATAATTGTTACATCTTGTTGAATTGACATTTTTATTGATATATAATGTCCTCCTTTGCCCCTTTAACAGCTTTTTATTTAAAGTATATTTTGTCTGATTTAATATATTTACCCCCGCTCTTTTTTTATTACTATTTTTATGATTTTTTTCCATGCTTTCACTTTCATCCTATTTGTATCTGTGAATCTAAGATAGTTCTCTCATAAACAGCGGATAGTTGGGCCATGTTACATTATACATTCTACCAATGTCTGCCTTTTTCTTGGAGAGTTTAATCCATTTACATTTAGGAAAATTACTTATAGGGCAAGTTTTACTTCTGCTGTTTGTGCTAATTGTGTTTTTGTTACTCTTAAACCTTTTTTGTTCCTCATTCCCTCCACTACTGCTTTCCTTTTTGTTCTGGTGATCTTTTATAATAAGCCATTTTGAATCATTTATTCTTTTCTTTTGTTTAGATTTTTTAGATATTTTTTATGGTTACCATGGGACATGGGGCTACATTTAACATACTAAATCTATGACAATTTAATTTGTTTTGATTCCAAATTGAATTAAATAGCCTACACATACACAGTACCTAAAGACCTCTATCTCTTGGTATTATGTTCATGACATAAATTACATCTTTATGCATTGTGTATGCTATAGCAAAGATTTATGCTTGTTTTTATGCATTTGAATTTTCAACCTTAAAAGCAGTAAAAGCACAACAAATAAAATATATATATAATGCTGATTATATATATATATATATATATATATATATATATATATAGCCATACACACACACATATATATACATATTTAACCGTATTGCTACTTATACTACAGGTCTTTATTTATTCATCTGGAATTGAAAGACTGTTAATGTCCTTTCCTTTCAACATGAAGGATTCCTGTAAAGCAGGCTAGTGGTAATAAACTGTTTGATTTTTTGTTTGTCTGGAAATGTACTAATTTCTCCCTTATTTTTGAAGGACAGCTTTCCTGGGAGTATTATTCCCAGGTGTACTGGTTTGAAACTGTTATGTATCCCAGAAAAGTCCTGTTCTCCTAATCCTGATTCAATATTGTAGGGTGGGACCCTTTGATTATATTGTTTCCATGGAAATATAATCCTTTCAATTGTGGATGTGACCTTCTGTTTAGATGTGACTGCACATACAAGGTGGGTCTTGATTAGTTTACCAGAGTCCTTTAAAAAGGGAGACTCTTTTTATTTTGGAAAAGCACAGTTGCTTCAGAGACAACTTAGACACAGACACTTGGAGATGCTTAGAGTGCTAATGGAGAGAACAGACACCTAGACATGGACGTTTGGAGATGCAGAGCCCAGCAGATGTTATCATATGCCTTCTCATGAGATGCTAAGCAAGCCAGAACCTAGAGAGAACAAAGGGAAGCTAAGAGATGAAATCCAGAGTTTTGGCTCAGAGCAGCTAAGTGAAGTGCCATGAGTCTTAGAGAGGAATCCAGTGTAATCAGAAGCTGGAAGCAACAGAAGTGGGAAATAGGACCTGCAGATGCCAGCTACGTGTCTTCCCATGTGACAGACATTGGCCTTTCTTGAGTCAGGTTATCTTTCCCTGGATGTATTTGGACATTTTTATAACCTTAGGATTGTAAAGTTATAACTTAAATTCCCTTTTTAAAAGCCATTCCATTTCTGGGTGGGCCACAGTGGCTCAGCAGGCAGAGTTCTTGCCTGCCATGCCAGAGACCTGGGTTGAAGTCACAGTGCCTGCTCATGCAAAAAAAAAAAAAAAGAGCTGTTCCATTTCTGATATACTGCATTTTAGTAAACCAAAACACCAGGTAAATTTGTTTTTCTTTCTTTCTTTCAGTATTTTAAATATGTCAACCCACCACCTTCAAGCCTTGTTTTAGTCAGGTTCTCTAGAGAAACAGAACCAACAGAAGATATCTGTAAATATGAAACTTATAAAAGTGTCTCACACAACCGTGGAGACATAAGAGTCCAAAATCAGTAGGGCAGACCATGAGTTGGCAACTCCAATGAAGGGCCTCAACAAACTCCCCAAGAGAGGATGGCTGGCTGAAGCAGAAAGAGAGATTCTCTTCTGAATTCTCCTTAAAAGTCTTTGGGGGATTAGATTAAGTGCCACTCATTGCAGAGGACAATCCCCTTAGTCAACTGCAGATGTAATCAGATGTGGATGCCATCATCGTGCTCATAATCTAAGTCCATGAAATGTCCTCACAGTAGCAGATAGACCAGTGCTTATTTGACCAGACAACTGGGCACCATCACCTGGCTAAGGTGGCACATGAACTTGATCGCCACAGGCCTCCATGGTTTCTATTTGGGAAATCAGATGTCAATCTTTTTTTATTATTATTAATTTAAAAAATTAACAAAACATTTAAAAATCATTCCATTCTACATATATAATCAGTAATTCTTAATATCATCACATAGTTGCATATTCATCATTTCTTAGTACAGTTGCATGGATTTAGAAAAAGAAATAAAAAGACAACGGAAAAAGAAATAAAATGATAATAGAGAAAGAAAAACAAAAAAACTATACATACCATACCCCTTACCCCTCACTTTCATTTACCACTATTTCAAACTGAATTTATTTTAACATTTGTTCCCCCTATTATTTATTTTTATTCCATATGTTCTGTTGATATAGTAGCTAAAAGGAGCATCAAACATAAGGTTTTCACATTCACAGAGTCTCATTGTGAAAGCTATATCATTGTTCAATCATCATCAAGAAACATGGCTACTGGAACACAGCACTACATTTTCAGGCAATTCCCTCCAGCCTCTCCACTACATCTTGAACAACAAGGTGATATCTACTTAATGCATAAGAATAACCTCCAGGATAACCTCTCAACTCTGTTTGGAATCTCTCAGCCATTGACACTTTGTCTCATTTTACTCTTCCCCCTTTTGGTCAAGAAGGTTCTCTCAGTCTCTTGATGTTAATTCTCAGCTCATTCTATGGTTTTTCTCAGTCCTTTGATGCTGAGTCTCAGCTCATTCCAGGATCTTTGTCCCATGTTGCCAGGAAGGTCCACACCCCTGGGAGTCATGTCCCATGCAGAGAGGGGGAGGGTGGTGAGACTGCTCATCATATTGGCTGGAGAGAGGCCACATCTGAGCAACAAAAGAGGCTCTCTTGGGGGTGACTGTTAGGCCTAAATTTTAAGTAGACTTGACCTATCTTTTGTGGGGTTAAGTTTCATGTGAACAAACCCCAAGACTGGGGGCTCAGCCTATAACTTTGGTTGTCCACACTGCTTGTGAGAAGATCAAGAATTCAACTTGGGGAAGTTGAATTTCTCCCCACTCTCACCATTCCCCGAAGGGGGCTTGCAAATACTTTTCCAGTCACTAATCAAATCATTCTGGGATTCATCAGGGGATCACTCTAGACAAACCAACAAAATCTCAAGCTACCTGAGATTCCAAGCACTTATGACATTCAATCAAACTATCTACATGAGTTATATTAGGAAAAGCTTTAGTCAAAATCTAAATTTTGTAACAAATAAACATTTTTTGCTTTAGTCTTACAAATAATGTGACATTTTGAAGTATTAGTTATCATCTATTTTCAGCACCCTGCAATAATGACAATCCTTTGTTCTTCCTCATGCAAAAACATTTTTAAAATTTGTACATTGTACATTTCACTATTATTATACACTCTAGGCATTCCTAGATTATACCATCTCAATCTTTAATGTCTATCTTTCTTTCTGATTTCATTTATGTCCCCAGCCCTTCTCCCTCTATCATTCTCACATGCAGCTTCATTCAGTGTTTTAACATAATCACATTACAGTTAGATAGTATTGTGCTGTCCATTTCTGAGTTTTTGTATCCAGTCCTGTTGCACAGTCTGTATCCCTTCAGCTCCAATTACCCACTATCTTACCCTATTTCTATCTCCTGATGGCCTCTGTTACCAATTACATATTCCAAGTTTATTCACTAATGTCGGATCATTTCAGTGAGACCATACAGTATTTGTCCTTTAGTTTTTGGCTAGTCTCACTCAGCATAATGTTCTCTAGGTCCATCCATGTTGTTACATACTTCATAAGTTTATTCTGTCTTAGAGCTGCATAATATTTCATTGTATGTATATACCACAGTTTGTTTAGCCACTCATCTGTTGATGGACATTTTGGCTGTTTCCATCTCCTGGCAATTGTAAATAATGCTGCTATAAATATTGGTGTGCAAATGTCCATTTGTGTCTTGCCCTTAAGTCCTCTGAGTAGATACCTAGCAATGGTATTGCTGGGTTGTATGGCAATTCTATATTCAGCTTTTTGAGGACCCGCCAAACTGCTTTCCACAGTGGTTGCACCATTTGACATTCCCACCAACAGTGGATAAGTGTGCCTCATTCTCCACATCCTCTCCAGCACATGTCATTTTCTGTTTTGTTGATAATGGCCATTCTGGTGGGTGTGAGATGATATCTCATTGTGGTTTTTATTTGCATTTCTCTAATGGCCAGGGACATTGAGCATCTCTTCATGTGCCTTTTGGCCATTTGTATTTCCTCTTCTGAGAAGTGTCTGTTCAAGTCTTTTTCCCATTTTGTAATTGGATTGGCTGTCTTTTTGTTGTTGAGTTGAACAATCTCTCTATAAATTCTGGATACTAGACCTTTATCTGATATGTCGTTTCCAAATATTGTCTCCCATTGTGTAGGCTATCTTTTTACTTTCTTCATCAAAGATGAAGTTCTTTGATGCACAAAACTGTTTAATTTTGAGGAGCTCCCATTTATTTATTTCCTTCTTCAGTGCTCTTGCTTTAGGTTTAAGGTCCATAAAACCGCCTCCAATTGTAAGTTTCATAAGATATCTCCCTACATTTTCCTCTAACTGTTTTATGGTCTTAGACCTAATGTTTAGATCTTTGATCCATTTTGAGTTAACTTTTGTATAGGGTGTGAGATACGGGTCCTCTTTCATACTTTTGCGTATGGATATCCAGTTCCCTAGGCACCATTTATTGAAGAGACTGTTCTGTCCCAGGTGAGTTGGCTTGACTGCCTTATCAAAGATCAAATGTCCATAGATGAGAGGGTCTATATCTGAGCACTCTATTCAATTCCATTGGTCAATATATCTATCTTTATGCCAATACCATGCTGTTTTGACCAATGTGGCATCATAATATGCCATAAAGTCAGGCAGCGTGAGACCTCCAGCTTCGTTTTTTTTCCTCAAGATACGTTTAGCAATCCAGGGCACCCTGCCCTTCCAGATAAATTTGCTTATTGGTTTTTCTATTTCTGAAAAGTAAATTGGTGGATTTTGATTGGTGTTGCGTTGAATCTGTAAATTAATTTAGGTAGAATTGACATCTTAACTATATTTAGTCTTCTGATCCATGAACATGGTATGCCCTTCCATCTATTTAGGTCTTCTGTGATTTCTTTTAACAGTTTCTTGTAGTTTTCTTTGTATAGGTCTTTTGTCTCTTTAGTTAAATTTATTCCTAAGTATTTTATTCTTTTAGTTGCAATTGTAAATGGAATTCATTTCTTCATTTCCACCTCAGCTTGTTCATTGCTAGTGTATAGGAACACTACAGATTTTTGAATGTTGATCTTGTAACCTGCTACTTTGCTGTACTCGTTTATTAGCTCTAGTAGTTTTGCTGTGGATTTTTCAGGATTTTCGATGTATAGTATCATATCATCTGCAAACAGTGATAGTTTTACTTCTTCCTTTCCAATTTTGATGCCTTGTATTTCTTTTTCTTGTCTAATTGCTCTGGCTAGAACTTCCAACATGATGTTGAATAACAGTGGTGATAGTGGACATCCTTGTCTTGTTCCTGATCTTAGGGGGAAAGTTTTCAATTTTTCCCCATTGAGGATGATATTAGCTGTGGGTTTTTCAGATATTCCCTCTATCATTTTAAGGAAGTTCCCTTGTATTCCTATCCTTTGAAGTGTTTTCAACAGGAAAGGATGTTGAATCTTGTCAAATGCCTTCTCTGCATCAATTGAGATGATCATGTGATTTTTCTGCTTTGATTTGTTGATATGGTGTATTACATTAATTGATTTTCTTATGTTGAACCATCCTTGTATACCTGGGATGAATCCTACTTGGTCATGATGTATAATTCTTTTAATGTGTTGCTGGATTCGATATGCTAGAATTTTGTTGAGGATTTTTGCATCTATATTCATTACAGAGATTGGTCTGTAGTTTTCTTTTTTTGTAATATCTTTGCCTGGTTTTGGTAGAGGGTGATGTTGGCTTCATAGAATGAATTAGGTAGCTTTCCCTCCACTTCAATTTTTTTGAAGAGTTTGAGCAGGGTTGGTACTAATTCTTTCTGGAATGTTTGGTAGAATTCACATGTGAAGCTGTCTGGTCCTGGACTTTTCTTTTTGGGAAGCCTTTGAATGACTGATTCAATTTCTTTACTTGTGATTGGTTTGTTGAGGTCATCTATTTCTTCTTGAGTCAAAGTTGGTTGTTCATGCCTTTCTAGGAACTTGTCCATTTCATCTACATTGTTGTATTTATTAGCATAAAGTTGTTCATAGTATCCTGTTATTACCTCCTTTATTTCTGTGAGGTCAGTAGTTATGTCTCCTCTTCCATTTCTGATCTTATTTATTTGCATCCTCTCTCTTCTTCTTTTTGTCAATCTTGCTAAGGGCCCATAAATCTTGTTGATTTTCTCATAGAATAAACTTCTGGTTTTATTGATTTTCTCTATTGTTTTCATGTTCTCAATTTCATTTATTTCTGCTCTAATCTTTGTTATTTCTTTACTTTTGCTTGCTTTGGGGTTAGTTTGTTGTTCTTTCTCCACTTCTTCCAAGTGGACAGTTAATTCCCAAATTTTTGCCCTTTCTTCTTTTTTGATATAGACATTTAGGGCAATAAATTTCCCTCTTCACACTGCCTTTGCTGCGTCCCATATGTTTTGAGATGTTGTGTTTTCATTTTCATTCACCTCAAGATATTTACTAATTTCTCTTGTAATTTCTTCCTTGACCCACTGATTGTTTAAGAGTGTGTTGTTGAGCCTCCACGTATTTGTGAATTTTCTGGCACTCTGCCTATTATTGATTTCCAACTTCATTCCTTTATGATCTGAGAAAGTGTTGTGTATGATTTCAATCTTTTTAAATTTGTTAAGACTTGCTTTGTGACCCAGCATATGGTCTATCTTTGAGAATGATCCATGAGCACTTGAGAAAAAGTTGTATCCTGCTGTTGTGGGGTGCAATGTCCTATAGATGTCTGTTAAGTCTAGCTCATTTATTGTAATATTCAAGTTCTCTGTTTCTTTATTGATCCTCTGTCTAGATGTTCTGTCCATTGATGAGAGTGGTGAATTGAAGTCTCCAACTATAATGGTAGATGTGTCTATTTCCCTTTTCAGTATTTGCAGTGTATGCCTCACGTATTTTGGGGCATTCTGGTTCGGTGCATAAATATTTATGATTGTTATGTCTTCTTGTTGAATTGTTCCTTTTATTAGTAGATAGTATCCTTCTTTGTCTCTTTTAACTGTTTTACATTTGAAGTCTAATTTGTTGGATATTAGTATAGCTACTCCTGCTCTTTTCTGGATGTTATTTGCATGAAATATCTTTTCCCAACCTTTCACTTTCAACCTATGTTTATCTTTGGGTCTAAGATGTGTTTCCTGTAGACAGCATATAGAAGGATCCTGTTTTTTAATCCATTCTGCCAGTCTATGTCTTTTGATTGGGGAGTTCAGTCCATTAACATTTACTGTTATTACTGTTTGGGTAGTACTTTCCTCTACCATTTTGCCTTTTGTATATTATGTATCATATCTAATTTTCCTTCTTTCTGCACTCTTCTCCACACCTCTCTCTTCTGTCTTTTCATATCTGTCTCTAGTGCTCCCTTTAGTAGTTCTTGCAGAGCTGGTCTCTTGGTCACAAATTTTCAGTGACTTTTTGTCTGAGAATGTTTTAATTTCTCCCTTATTTTTGAAGGACAATTTTGCTGGATATAGAAGTCTTGGTTGGCAGTTTTTCTCTTCTAGTAATTTAAATATATCATCCCACTCTCTTCTTGCCTCCATGGCTTCTGCTGAGAAATCTACACATAGTCTTATTGGGTTTCTCTTGTATGTGATGGATTGCTTTTCTCTTGCTGCTTTCAAGATCCTCTCTTTCTCTTTGACCTCTGACATTCTAACTAGTAAGTGTCTTGGAGAACCTCTATTTGGATCTATTCTCTTTAGGGTGTGCTGCACTTCTTGGATCTGTAATTTTAGGTCTTTCATAAGAGTTGGGAAATTTTCAGTGATAATTTCTTCCATTAGTTTTTCTCCTCCTTTTCCCTTCTCTTCTCCTTCCGGGACACCCACAACATGTATATTTGTACGTTTCATATTATCATTCAATTCCCTGAGCCCCTGCTTATATTTTTCCATTCTTTTCCCTATAGTTTTTGTTTCTTTTTGGATTTCAGGTATTCCATCCTCCAGTTCACTAATTCTAACCTCTGTCTCTTGAAATCTACCATTGTGGGTTTCCGTTGTTTTTTTCATCTCTTCTACTGTATTTTTCATTCCCATAAGTTCTGTGATTTGTTTTTTCAGACTTTCCATTTCTTCTTTTTGTTCATTCCTTGCCTTCTTCATGTCCTCCCTCAACTGATTGATTTGGTTTTTGAAGATGTTTTCCATTTCTGTTCATATATTCAGAATTAGTTGTCTCAGCTCCTGTATCTCATTTGAACTATTGGTTTGTTCCTTTGACTGGGCCATATCTTCAATTTTCCTGGTGTGATTTGTTATTTTTTGTTGGCGTCTGGACATTTAATTACCTTAATTAGTTTATTCTGGAGATTGGTTTCACTTATCTTACCTAGGGTTTTCTTGCTAGATGAGTTTGTTGTCTATCTGTTCATTGACCTCCGGTTCAGCTTTTTCTGGGCCTCTAGCTTAAGTTTTGTTTAACAGAGGGTAATTTTTCTGTTCTTGTTTTCTTGTTTCTTGTCCTGCTTGTAATTTGCCTTTTCCTTCCCCACCCTTAGGAGGGTCTACATAGGTATTACAGACTCCAGTCGAGTTTTCCCGGACTAAGCTGTCCTCCTTTGGGGGGAGGGGGGGGAAGGAATCACCTGCCTCAGTTTTCCCTGAGTGTGAGACCCAGCAGGTTGAAAGACTTTCCTGTGAAGTCTCTGGGCTCTGTTTTTCTTATCTTGCCCAGTATGTGGCGCTTGTCTGTCTGTGGGTCCCACCAGCAAAAGATGTTGTGGCTCCTTTAACTTTGGAAGGCTCTCCCTGCTGGGGGCGTGGTGGAGACAGAGGAAAGGTTGCAGGTGGTTTTAATGGCTTTAAATTGCAAAACCCTGGGGTCTGAATTCCTTGAGAGAGGGATTCCACCTGAGTTGTGTTTCACCCCTCCCGTGGGGAAGGTTCAGGTGGGAGACAGCCCTGAAAGCAGCCTGTTTCTGCATTTGGGGCAGTTGCAGCGTGTGTAATCTCGCTGCTGAATCCAGAGGCAGCCAAGGCTCCATAGAATCAGCCTCAGAAGGCTCCGTTTCATCCCCTTTCCTCTTTTTCAATTAGCCCAATAGGTGCCCTCTGCCTTGATCAGTTTTGCCTGAGCTGGGGGCCTATTTTAGTAGTCAGAATTTGTTTATTAATGCCACTATTGGTGTTTAGCTGGGCTCAGTCTCTGCTACTATTAGAGTTTCTTTCGTTTCCCTCTGGGAAGCCGCCTGTGGGGGAGGGGCACCGGGCGCCAGCCGCTGCAGCTTGGGGAAATACATGCGGCTTGGGAAACTCATTGTTCCAGAGACTCACAGCTGGTCCAGCCGGTGCAGACTGGGGTACGCTGTGTGTCTGGTCACTGTCGTGGCTCCAGGAGCTGTTCTGTACTTTTTCTGGTTATTTAGTAGTTGCTCTGGAGGATGAACCAGTCAGAGGTCCTGGCTTGGATCTGGAAATAGTTTCTCTCTTTGAGGCTTTCTTAATGAGCCAAAAGTCTCTAGAATGCTGGCTGAACAGAGAAACTCCAATGACCACAAAAGACTCAGTTATCTTGCTCACCTGCTCTGCTGGGGCTCCAGAGATTCAGGCATTCATCCCATTTGTGTCACCAAATTGTTACCAGACAAAGCTGTGGGTTTTTCTGCCCAACATACACAATTACCAATTCCTGAGACACCGGGTTTCCAAGAGAGGAAGAGTTTATTACTACATGTGTTGCAGGAGAATAGACTGCCTAACACCCCAAATCTGTCTCCAGATGTTACTCTTATTAAAGATGTAGTATATGTGTCAATTCATTTTTCTCTCACTGTTTTTAAGATTCTTTTTGTCCTTGGCATTGATCATAATGTATCTCTGTTTAGATCTGTTCAGGTGTATCATGCTTGGTATTCATGGCACATCTTAGATCTGTATATTAATATCTTTTATCAGATTTAGGAAGTTTGCTGCCATTATTTCTTCAAATATTTTTTCTGGCCCTTTATCTCCCGATTTTCTCCTTCTAGTACTCCTATGATGATTTATAGTTTAGTTTCCCACAGGGTTTCCCCAGGGCCTGTTCTTTTTTTCATTCCTTATTCTGTCTGCTCCTCAACTTGGATAATTTCAATTGTTTGGTCTTCAAGTCTGCTGATCTTTTGTTCTGCTTCCTACAATCTTCATGTGAACCATTTTATTTGAATTTTTTCACTTTAGTTATTGTACTTTTGAGTTCTAGAATTCCCATTTTGTTCTTCTTTATAAATTCTGCCTCATTATTGAAATCTCCTTTTGTTCATATATTGTTTTTCTGATTTCCTCATCCATGTTTTTCTTTACTTCATTGATCCTATTCACTTTGATTAGTAATCCCAAAGATTGCTTCCTCTAGTATATTTTCTGTCAAAATATTTTTTTCCTCTAACTGGGTCATGTTTTCCTGCATTCTTGTATATTTTGTAAATTTTTGTTGAGAACTTGACATTCTGAGTATCATGTTATATCACTCTGGAAATCTAGTTCTCCCACTCTGCAAACCACCACAGTATGATCAAGAAAGGAAATAAGTAAGGAAAGAAAGAGAGAGGAGAAAATGCTAACAGACAAAACACACACACAAACAAAAGAACACACACAGGGGGAAAAGAAGGGAAGTGCACTGTCTCTCCTAGTCTCTTATAATGTGCTAGTGTGAAGCCAGAGTTGCTGATTTGAGCCAAAACCTAGGCTAGCCTCTCTGCTCATCCCTTGGGGATCTGCCAGACTCAAAAATATAAACAAAGAAATTAAAAAACAACCATCAGAAAAAAAGACAATATAAGAAAAATTGCAAAAGATACTCCTTTAAAAGCACTGGATTTTTATGTACCTGTAGGTGCCAGAAGACACTGCCTTGGAGAGAAACTGGGCTGGCATCTGGGCTGGGCCCTCAAATATCAACCATACTAAATAACACAAGAAAGAGAGAGAAAGAAACTCCATCAGTGAGAAAATACACTGGGTCTTTAAGTCCTGGTAGATGCTGGTGTGAGGCCCAGATACACGAACAACAGCAACAGAAAACACTAGTTCTTTGCATGCAGGTGGATGCTGGCGGGAAGCTGGAGGGGCTGCCACCCAGAGGGTGAAAACTAAGGCAAGCTTCCCCACTGGTTCCTCACAGATCCTCCAGGCTGACTTCAACCCTTGATGCCAGCCTTTTTAGGAGCAGTTTTCTCTGCCAACCCTGACCCCAGCCCCTCACTCCCAGGTTACTGGCCAATGCTGTCACTGCAGCAATTCCTATAGCCGCTGCTATAGGGCTGAGTAGTGGTGGTTGGTCAATAGTTTGTGCTTTCACTTTCCAAAACTGAACCCTTAGCAGCCTCTCACTTCCTCTGGCACTCTTGTAGTTCTCCCAAAGGCCTATCCTGGTTCCAGAAGTACCACTTAACTCTCTTCTCTTTTCCAATTCTTTCATTTTTCTAGTAGAGGGAGTGATTTCTAAAACTTCCTACTCTGCCATTTTGCACCTGTGTTCTCCCTAGAAACATTGCTTGACATAACTTGTGGGTTTTGCTCAAATCGTTTATTTGTATTTTAGAGGCAAAAGAATATTCCTATCCCTTTTTATGGTTTACTGGTCTCTGACTCTTGCTACTAGGAAGAAAAATGTACCCACATTCATGAATTTAGGAAAGGAGGGAATAAATGCTAACTTTCTACTATTATTCCATCTAGGAAGAATACTGAAACTCTAAAGGTAACACTTCTATTGCTATAAAGCAGCAGCCACATTATTCTAATCTAGAAAGTTTCCAAAACAGTTGTTACAATACACATGTTCTTTTCCAATACCATTAAGCACAGCAGGTACAGAGGAATACATTGTGGAAGAATTAAACTTAAATTAAAATTACACCTCGGAGTGAAATTCTGCACTAATGTGCATTATGTTACTTTAGGGTGGCTTAGCTTCCTTTCCTCATTCAGTTGAACATGTACTTGATTTCATTTGGAAATCTTTTGAGGGGTAAAAAAAAAAGGCTTACAACAGTACCATTTCCTTCCTATTTTGTACTAGACAGCTTTGAGGTATGAACATTTGTGAAGTTTCTCCCTGGGTCTCTCCTGTCTCTGTCCCAAACTGTGTAAGGTGGGGGTGGGGTAGGATTTAAAACATGCTGTTCAGGCTAATTACAAAGATCCAAACTTTAAACAGTTTTATGGAAGTACATGGATTAAATTTTTTAATTCCATTCCAGATTTTCTTTCTATATAGTACAACATGAAAGCTTATATATTTTTAAAACATGTGCTTTTGTGCCATACTTTACAATGGGGTGTGTGTATATGCCTGCGATATATACATATTATCTACCTCAACAGCATGAAGGATAAATATTCCTTACGTTTTGGAAGATTCCAACTCTTATATATAGTTGTAAGCTATTTTTCTTCCTCATTTGCCTTCTGCCTGCATTTGTAAGTGTAATGAATAATTTTGGCAAAATATTTAACTTTTACTTCATTCCATAGGGACAAGACTGCCCATTGGAACTTCTATTTGCAAATGTTTCATTAAGTCAGTAAAACACTAGACTAAATTGATCTAAAGAAGTTATTTTAGAATCAAGCTAATTGAAGTTTTCTATTAAACAGTCAAGATTAAATTTTGCCTGTTCTTCAACTTGTAAAATCATCACTCAAAAATTACTTTTATTAAGAGAAATGAAGCTATGGCTATAATTTTGTGAAATTTTAAAAAATGATTTACTATCTCTTCTCAGTTAATTGTTAAAGCTAATCAGGTATGAACTAAATGAGACAAATAATTTGAATCGATGTTTTTCTCATCTAATAAAAGGTCTCCAAAATTATAATGAAATGGAAAAAAGTAATGTTCAATAGATATAAAACTTTTATAAAATAATAGTTTTTAAAAGTAGGCATTTTTAACTACATACTGTTGCTTATATTTAGCAAAGAAACAGAAACCTTTGGTTAAGTCCTGCTTGGTCTTTAGAAGAAATTTTATTTTTTATCTTTAGAAGGGCTAAAAAGGAATACTCAAATCAAATCCCTTCTCTGTAATTCAAGTCCCTGAAAACGCCCTGTTTAAGAAGTTGGATTATCTCCCCAACTAATATCTCTAGCACAACTTTCCCCTTGCTATAATTCATTTTCCATGCTGACAGCAGAATAATTTTTTAAAGGCAAATATAATATGCCACATGTATGCTTTATAGTGTCAGTTCATCCTCAGGCTTCTTATTGATATAAGACAGAAATTTACGGCTAAATTTAAGGATTTCTCAAAAGAAGCCTTTTGTTCTTTACTTTCTGTCACTGGAGAGGCTTGAAGTCATGTGACCATATGATGTATTATCCCAACAATAATATGAGGTGAAAAGGGCATGATTATGAGGTAAAAAGGGTATGATTAATAATTATTCTGCGACAGCAGGCATAAACTGGAACTCTGTTGAAAGTTAATGGGTATATGAAATCTGAAAATCTGAAAAATTGATGGCTTTGCTTACTTATTTAATTTCTCGGCTATCTGTATAGATTTACTCAGCAAACATCTTATAAAGTTTACTCTGTAGACCCACTCTGCCAGGAGCTGTGACTACAGAGATGAATAAATATCAGTCCTTGCCTTTGAGTGGCAAGGATGCATACTTGTAAGATTGCTTCACTGACTGCAAAGGCCAAATTATTTCCTTATTATAATTGCCTCAGGAAGTATTACTGTGCTTTGTCAAGCTGCCTTCTTCTTTCCTCTGATTTTACTAAAGTATGATCTTCTGTCTTCCAGGTTATTTTATGAATACACATCATTGGAATGTGTTAATAATAATATTCAATTTGGTCACTGTTCTGGTTTGAAAGGATGTATGAACCCTAGAAAAGCCATGTTTTAATAAAAATCCCATTTTGTAAAGGCAGAATAATCCCTATTCAACACTGTATGTTTGAAACTGTAATCAGATTATCGCCCTGGAGATGTGATTTAATCAAGAGTGGTTGTTAAACTGGATTAGGTGACGACATGTCTCCACCCATTTGAGTTGGTCTTGATAAATTTCTGGAGTCCTACACAAGAGGAAACATTCTGGAGAATGAAGGAGACTCAGAGAGAGCACAGCAGAATGACACAGCCACAAGAAACAAGAAACTCTGAACTTCATTGGTCTTCTTGAACCTAGGTATCTTTCCCTGGATGCCTTTGATTGGTCATTTCTATAGACTTGTTGTAATTGGGACATTTTCTCAGCCTTAGAACTGTAAACTAGCAGCTCATTAAATTCCCCTTTTTAAAAGCCATTCTGTTCCTGGATATTGCATTCTGGCAGCTAGCAAACTAGAACAGTAACTTATTAAAATCAAGAAAACATGTTTGTTTTTTTAATGCTTCAGATAAAATGCAATGACCGAGGAAAATTCTTTGATAGGCAGGATTATTTTGTACTTTTACTATTTTAGTCTTAATGAAATGGGCATCTCCTTATTAAAACTCATCCTATGTGGAATATGTTTATATTAATTTTCAATAATTTTTAAGGAATTAATATAAAATTAATATCCTAATATCAGATTTAATAATAAAACTACATTTGCTGATACATGCTTTTAGAATTTGCCATACTTCCATACAGCTTTTCACATGTTTATTTTACCTGATTATAAACAAGTTCTTAATTTTGTTTTCTGTGCGTTTTCTTATTTAACTTAGAACAAATGTTTATATGTTTCTACCTAGTGCTTTATCACCAATGTGTTTTTTATATATCACAATGAGTAGATATGCTATATTTTATATAATTATTTCTCCATTTTAGTTCATCTAGGTAATTTTAATTTTTTTCATTATAAAAATTATATCACATCTCAATGTGATGAATCTCTTGCTGCTTATGTTTTAGTTACATTTTGGATTGTTTCCTAATGATAGAACAAGTTACAGTGAACATTTTTTAATGAGTTCTAAGCTCTTTTCCAAAAACAATGGGTCCAATTTCACAGACATAAGCAATATACAAGAATACCAGTTTTGAACAGAATATATATTATACGCACATAGCACTTTATAACTATTTTTAATATAATAGGGAAAATGGCACCATTTTATATCAACTTATCTTCCCTTAATGCTTAATGATATAAAATATTCTCCATTTTTGGTCCTTTGAATTTATTTTTAGCCTCTTATTTAATAAATGTTTTTTATTTAAAATAAGCCAGGTACAATTTCCCTATCATTTTTATTCCATTAACAGACATTTAAATATCATTATTGTTGATGAGGGTCATAAAATCTCACTCAAGTAATTGTTTGTCTATTACAATGAGGATTTATATATATATATATATATATATATATATATATATATATATATGTTCTCCACTAGCAGTGAGAAAACATTCAGTTCTTAACTGAAGATTCTTTTTGATGAGAGCAAGTCAATTTTTTAATAAATAATTTCAAAATTTACTTATTGAGACTTTTAAAGGATTTTGCCCTGGTGCCTACCCATACAAAAAAAAAAGAAAAGGATTTTGTTAGAAGAGTTTTGTTTCATTTGTGTTTTCCTGAAAAAGTCAATAGCCAACATGCCTCTTCTGTAGACGACTTGGAAAAATTCCCCTTTGATTAGCAATGGTAATGTCAGTTTGTAGAATATGTCACTTTGAGGACTCTGCTATTGTAGGAAAACCAGCGCACATAGCAGGGGGAAGAAAAGACGTATTTGATTTCTGCATGACAAGATGCTCTATGGTTTTTGTGTTCCGCTATTACAAAACATGACTTCTTAAATTGTAATGTTGCTGGGTGCCATTCCGCTGTGTCTTTGCCTATTGTGCTGTAGTCGCCTAATTTCAACTCACTGGACAGGAGCTACTTGGAAAAAATGCTCTTGTCCATTTTCTCACACATTAAATGGGTAAATTGGCTCAGAAGTGAACATTGTTCCTGTGGTCATAGACGGTTTTGTTACCAGTCTTCAATGGTGTCAGTGATATTATTTTGCCATATAAAACTCAGTGAGACAGACGGGGTGGACCGCTCGAAGATGGAGGATGTAAGCGCTTACTCACTACCAGGCAGAAAAGTAAACTACTGATTTTTTTATTTGTGCACTTACATGTAAAAGAATGCCAACTATCACTTGTATGCCAACCATCCATTTTAAGGAACTAAATGAAAGCATTATCTTTGAAACCTCTTTTACCTCTTGGTCTAGCTTTCTGCCCCCCCTCCCCATTTAGACATAACCATTATTTTGGATTTTATTTTTACTAAGCTTTTGTTTTTCTTAATAGTTTTATTTTTAGCATATTCATTTTATTACTAAGCAATATATTGTTTTGATTGAATTTTTAAACTTATGAAATATTTGATACATGCAAATCTGTACGTATGTATGAATATATATACATTCCTACCATACGTGTAAGTTCTAAAGCACTGCAGTAAAAAGACATCAGTAAACCCGTCATCTAACCCTAGAACTAGAATATTCTCTAAACCTTTGCCTTTTTACCTGTGCACCCTTTATTTGGTCCTATTTTCTTTACCAGTCTGAAAATTACATATATTCCCTAGATTTGTTTCTCGGTTTTATCATATTATGTGTGTATGGTAACTTTTGCTTGGTATTAAGTTTTATAAAACAACATTTATTGTTCATAAGATTATGCAATTTGCTTTTCTATTATATGTCATGGTTTCTAAGATTTATCCATATTTTATTTGTAATCATTCATTTTCACTCCTGTTTAATATACCATTGAATATATATGTATATATATACATCATTGAATATTTATATATTAGTAAAATCTTCATCCATTCTCCTTTTGGTGAACATTTAAAATGTTTCCAGTTTTTTTGCTACTATGAAAAATACTACGAATATTTTGTACATCTTAGTACAGGGGATATTGGCCCACATTTTGTGAAATGGCTTATAGGAATTGTCATTTATCTTCTTTCTTTTTAAAACTGGTATTGTTATTTTTTTATTTTGTCATATAATTGAAATGAAAGTATATCAGATTTTGGGCTAATTTGTATGTATTCAAATACTACTAAGGTTGAGCATATTTTTATGTGATATGGGGACACTAGTATTTCCTTTTCTATGAAATGCCTTTTTGTGTTTTGTGGGGTTTGCCAATTTTTCTATTGGCTTGATGCAATTTTCTTATTGATTTGTAAGAGTCTTTTATATTCTGGGTGATGGATACAAACTTTTGTTTGTTTGACATGATGCAAACATTGCATCCCAGTTTTTTTTTTTTTTAATTTACTTAAAAAAATCGTTACTCATTTTGGTCTCTTTTGTTGAAAAGACATAATATGTAATAAAATTTTTCTTAGTAAGTAACTTTTATCTTGTAAAATTGTATCCAAATATGTTGAATTTTGCGTTAATATTGAATTAATGTGTTAGGAAATGAGTTTTTGTATAGAGTGCAAGGAAGGTATTAGTCAGAATTTAACCAGGAAAAAAAAGTGACTCAATTTTTAAAAATGTCTGTGCTTAATACAGGGAATTTTTGTTAACATTGAAATTTCTGAGTTCCTGACAGGAAGTTCATGGCCACCCTATTTGGTCTGTCTCTATGGGGTAAAGAGAAGAAAAGCATTTTCTACCGTTGTCCCAAAACGTCACCCTAGTTTGAGTTTATGGTGGCAGTTCCCATGATAGAAAGTAGCAAGTGGTAACAATCAGACATACCCCCAAAAGGCAGCAATATTTGGCAGTTATGTTACAGGGAGAAAATGTTACTTTTACCAGGAACTGTAGAAATTTGAGATGGGGAATTGTATATATTACAATTATCATGGAAGAAAGATTAAAGCAGCAAAATTAAAAAAACAACAACCACACAGAGCTCTCAATATTAAATACACTGTTGGGTTGGGTCAACATTGCCCACCTGGTCTTTGGGACTCCTATATATTTAGGAGGGCTGGGTTTCAACAGGAGAAAAGAGGTTAGTAAGAAAAATCACAAAAAAAATACCTTTATAATTATGTCTAGGAACTGTAAATATATGCTAGTTATCACTTAGTAAATGAATTTGATAGTTATTTCTTAAAAGAAAAAAGTTGTAATTCGTTGGCTACCATGAAATTTGGATGTGCTCTTATGTTAACTAATATCTGTACCCTATCACACATCTACCCTAGAAATATGATACGGAGAATGTGCTAAATGGACATACTTTATCTGACTAGAGTGTTATACTCTACTGCTAATTGAATACTTCCCCAATCAAGAGAGTGGACAATATGAAAAAATAACCTCTGTTTTCTTAGACCATCATAGGAATAAACAATATGGAGGTCCAATCTTTGAGGCCCTACTATATTTCCATTTAACTTTCTTTGTAATCATTTTTTTTAATAACTGTGTAGAAAAACATCATCTCAACATATTGTTTAAAAGGGACACCCATGTAATCACCACCCAGTTTAATGAACATAATCTTGCTACTATATCAAATTCTCTTGGTCTCTTCCTCTTGGAGATGGAATCATGTCTGTGGAAACCAGATCTTGTATGGTACATTGGAGGAGGACAAGCTCAGATACAACAGAAACTTTCAGCAAATGACTGCTTTCCTGCATAGCACAGAGTCCAAAAGAGCAAGGGATGAGGTTCCATCCTGACTGGTCTTCTGGGGAGGTGAAGCTCTCTGGGTCAAGGTCTGTAGATGGCAGCTCCATACAGCCAGCTCACTTCACATAGAAGGGGAAAGACAAACCTGTGCTGCTTGAGGGGCATTTACCTGCCCCAGGCGGCAGAGGCCACTGGGAGTTTTCACCTAGCAAGATAGCTGGGGCTGCTTGTTCCCAATTTCCAGGTTTAAGGTATGGTGGGGCATTCCATTAGTCCTAATGTCTCCCCCAGGCTGTGGAATAGGAATATATTGAAACATCTGCATACAATAGGAAAGGGGAAGGGGCAGGTTGAAGGCTGGGAGATGGCTGTTCTGCCTGTCTGTGACTTCCCCGATCCTGTTCTCCACCGAAGCTGTTCAGATCCAAGCCCTGCTCCCATGGGTGTGAGCCCATTTGTAAGCAGGACCTTTGAAGATGTTGTTAGTTTAAGTGAACCCAAACTGAATGAGAATGGGCCTTTAACCCAAGAGGGCTGAAGTTCTTACAAACAAATGAAACAGGACACAGAAGGAAAAACCGCAGGGAGCAGCCCGAAGCTGGTAGTCAATGGGACGTGGAAGAGAAAGAGGACAACTCTGCCATTTGCACTGCCTGTGATAGAGAAGCCCAGGGACCCTACAGTATCTTCTGGCCAGCTAGAAGATACTGATCCCAGCGGATACAAACCTTCTAGTCTCTGAAACCATGAGCTGATAAATTTTTGTATTTGCTTTAGCAGCTGGGAAACTAAAACACTTAGCAATTACATCTCCAGTCACTGCCAAAGTTAATCACTGTCCCAATTTTAAGATAATTACTTGCTTTATTTTAAAATATGCCCACATAAATGTGCATGCCAAACACTACAGTGGTTTGCCATATTGTGAAATTTAAATAAAGGTAATATATATTATCTACTCCTTATATCTGGATTTCTCTCTCAAAACATTTTTATCCATTTCATCCAGATTGTTGCATGTAGCTACAGTTTATATATTCACGTGCTTAATAGTATTCCCCAAGGTCAGGAAGATATTCTCTGATATCATTTGTATTTGGCTTTGTTACCTTTCTTTTCACACTTAGACCTAAAATCTACCTGTAAGTGATGCTTTGTACATGGCATGAGATAAACGTTTTGTTTGATTCTTCATGTTTTATACTATATGAATATCCAATTACTGCAACACAGTCTATTAGAAAAGATCAACTTTTCATAATTGTTTTGTGGTGCTACTTTTGTCATAAATCTAGTGCCCCTAAGCACTTGATTATAGTTTGTAGTTATAGAGCATACAGTGTGTGTATATGTTCCATTTACTAATTTATTTAATCTTTTACAAATACTGCATGACTGACTGTAGCACTGTAGCACATTTTGACATCTGGTGAGCTAGTCCACCTACTTTGTGTGTTGTGTTTTTATTCATCAAGTAATTCAGGCCTTTTAAAAATTTCTTACATTTTAGAGTCGTTGTTTCAAATACCAAACAAAGACCTGATAGTATACTAATTTGGGATTGCCTTGAACTTATAGATAATTAGGTGGGAAGTTTATATATTTAGAACATGGAGTCTTCCAATTTATGAACATAGATTAGCATACAATACCATGTTTCCTGTTTCTGGATTTGAGAAACGCTTATATATCATTTGTTATATTTTCCCAAACATTTGGCATGTTTTGTTATATTATTGTGAAGGGAATCTTTTAAATACAATTTTTAGATTGGGGTTGCAATACAGAATATAATTTATTTTTGGTATACTGATTATTTCCCTAACAAGCTTACCAATTTTTCTATTAATTTGAATACAGCTGTGAATTCTCTGGGATTTTCTAAGTATATAATTATTTTATCTGTGAATAATATACATTGTTTTTCCTTTGTAATCCTTACACTATTATTTATTTGTTTATCCATCTGTTTATGTATTTATTTATAGTTGCACTGTACTAGCTAAGATATTAGGTGATATTTTATTTGGGAATGGTGATAGTAGATATCCTTATCTTGTTCTTAATCTTAGTTGGAAATCTTTCAATGTTTTGGCATTATAAATGCCCTTTATCAGATTCAGGAAATTCACTTTCATTCCTAGTTTGCTGAGAGATTTTATCATGAATAGATATGGAATTTTATCAAATGTCTTCTACATATCTGTTGAGTTTTTTTCTCTATTTCATTAGCAGATAATGACATTGTTTGACTTTTAACTTGATTTTTGCAAGTTAAGCCAACCTTACAATCGCTGACAATGGAAAACAAAAGCAAAACAAACCTAGTAATCATGATTCTTGTCACAAAATGCTAGATTTGGTTTGCTAATATTTTGGTTAAGATATTTGTGCCTCTTCATGAGTGAGACTGGACTGCAGTTTTCCTTTCTCAACCTGTTTTGCAGGATTTTTTGTCAAGATTATGTTAATGCCAGAAATTGAGGCAGGAAGTGTTTCAACTTTTTCTATTTTTCTGAGGGAGTTTGAGTAAGATGGCATTATTTCTTCCTTAAATGTATCTTAGAACTTGCAGGTAAAGGTTTCTGTATCTGGCATGTTCTTTGTGGAAATATATTTACTGACTTTCAATTTTCTGAATAGTTGTAGAACAATTTAGGCCTTATTTCTAATAGTTTCCATTTTGCTAAGTTGTATAATTTTAAAATATCTGTTGAATAAACATTTCACATTTATTTATCTTTTTAATGTCTGTAGCAACCTCTATGATATTTCCCTTTTCATTCCTTATGTTTGCATCTTTTCTCTTTTAAGTAAGATATTTGTCAGTTTTATTTGTATTTTAAAAATATATCTTCTCTTTTTTAATACTCTTTTTAGTTTAATATTTGCTTTCATTTTATTAATTTTTGCCTTTATCTGATTTTCTCCTACATTCTTTGAATTATTTTGTTCTTTTGGATTTATTTTTGTGTGACAGTCAATAAGCATTAGTCTTTATTTATGTCTTCTTATACATAAGAAGTGCTGATTTAAGTTGCCCTGGACAAGTTTTGCTATGTTGTCTGTTTATTGTCATTAGAGTAAAAATATTTTCTATTATCCAATTTGTTTCTTCTTTAATCCATCATTTATTTGGAAGTACAGTTTGAAAGACATAAGAATTTCTCAGTAACTTTTTATTGAATTTTATCAAAATTATGTTTTGGCACAATAGCTTATTCTTTATTATTTCAGTCCTCTGAATTTTTTTGAGATTTTTAATGTTTTGTTTCACATATGATTTATTTTTATACAGATTTTGAATGAGCTTAAGGAGAATCTGTATTCTGCATTTATTAGATGACAGTAGTGAGACTTGAAGTCAGATTTTATGTCTTCAAATGTTATTTTCTTTTACATAGTTATTTTGTCTTCTTTAAGTATTTCTCATATTAATATAACTTTTAGAATGAGCTTCTTAGTTTCTACAAAAATTTCTGCTAGATTTTGTTTTAGATTGTAATGAATCTATACATTATTCGGGCACATTGTTTATAGTTAATTATTGAATCTTCCTAACCATGACCATAATTAATCTTTACATTTTTCATTTATTTCTGTAATATTTTATAATATTACTAACCATTTAATGAAAATATTTTGTTAAATTTCTCTATAAATATAACATTATGTTATTGTATTGGAGTCTTAAAATTTCCAATTGTTTGATGTTAGCTCATAGAGATACAGGTGATTTTTAAGCTTGCATTCCAAAATTGCTTAATTCATTTACTGGTTTGTTAAGGTGTTAGGCAAGATATTATTTATGGTAGCTTATTTGAGCAGTTAATGATTCAAATGGGCAATACCCAAACTACATGTGGAAAGGAGCTCCGCCAAGGAGAAGAAGAGGGGGAGCTGATATAGGGTATAAACAAAACAAGTGGGAAATGTTCTGATTGGCCGACAATTTCTGCTTTGCACAGGGAGAGTTACAAAGTGAGGAACAGGTATACACTGACTATTATGGTATGCTTGTCTTTTCTGAGAAGCTATTTATATAGGAACAAAACTGATAAATTACCAGGTGTTGCTTATCTTCATTTCTGTAGGGCACATTCCATTGTTTGATCTTCTCAGAATGCTCCTGCAGACCAATTATTTTTTGTCTTCTAGAAAGTTCTTTCTCAGAAAGAGGAAGCTCCCATCAATGCCAAATGTGGGTAGCCATGTTATTTTATTTAATTCTAGTTATAAATTCTTAGGATACTTTATGAAGTATTTATCAGGTTATTTTTGAATAAAGACAATGCGTAAAACTTTATTTCTTTATCTTGTCCTTTTTCCTGATCTTAGGGGAAATTTGTTCAATTTTCATTAACTGCAATGTTAACTACAGTATTTTGCAGGTGTCTTGTGAAATTGAGGAAGTTCCTTTGTATTTGTGATCAGCTAACAATTTCTTATCAATTCCTGCATCTAATTAGGGGAAGATATGGTTTGCTCTTAGAGATGGTAGTGTAATTTTTCTTTTTTTTTTTGAATGCCATTGGCTGTAGCATCAGATTAATGGTTGCCTCATTAAATGTTGGGAAGTATCTTTTCCTTCCTTATGATTTCCTGGAAGATTTAATAGATAATTGGAGTTATTTCTTACACATAAAGCTTATCAGTAAACCCATAAGAGCTTCAAATTTTCCTTTGGGGAAAGTTTTTTGCTTCAAATTTAGTTCCATTTTATGTATATACACACACGCGCGCATAATATACAAACACATGACTTAAAGTGCTCTTTTCTTTTTGTGTCAGCTTTGGTAATCTGTTTCTCTTATGGGATCTGTCCATTTCATGAATTGTTAAATTGAGTGGCATATTGTTATTTACAATATTTCCTTTTCATTCTTTTCCTGTCTATAGACTTGAATTGGTGCTAGCCTTTTATTTCCGTCATTGTTAATGTCTCTTTTCTTTCTATATAATCATTCTCATAGAGGTTTATCATATTTTTAATCTTTGAACATAAATAGCTTTAGACTTCATTGATTTATTACACTTTGTTTTCTATTTCATTGTGTTTGCTATTTCCTTTAGTAGTTTTTCTCATTTACCTTGGGGCTAATTTACTCTTTTTTGTATAGTTTCTAAAGGTGCAAAAATATGGAATTGGGACCATTCTTATATTCCGTTTTATTCATTTTAGTCTCTAAATCTCCCTTTAAAAACTTTTGTTGAGTGTCCTAAACATTTTTAAAGGTTTTGTTTTCATTATCATTTAGTTCATATTATTCTATAATCAGTATGTGATCTTCTTTGACTCATTTATTCCTAAGTATATAGTTTATTTCCAAGTATTTGGCTTTTTTTGAGATGTCTTTAATATTAATTTCTAATTTAATTCTGTTGTATTCAAGGAACATAGTCTAGATGCTTTCATTCTTTATAAAGTTATCATTTCTATGATGAAAAATATATATTATTTGCTATATTGCTGTTTATCCTGGTAAATGTTGTACATAAAATTGAAAAGAATATGCATTGTTTTGTTGTTGGACATAGTTTATAAATTTAAATTAAGTAAAATTGCTTTACTGTGTTATTTAAATCTGTATTTTACTTTCCTCTGTATATCTGTTTTTTGGATAACTGAGAATAGAATGGTGAAATCTCAGATGATGTTTATGGTTTTGTCTATTTCTCTTTTCAGTTTTCATAGTTTATTTACTATTTTTTGAGACTTTCTTAAGTAGCATGCAAATAGGATGTTATACCTTATTTGTAAATTGATCATTTTATTGTAAATTGCCCATCTTTCTCACTGTGATGTTTCTACTCATGAAGTCTACATCATCTAATATTAATACAGGAACTTGAGCTCTTACTTTACTAGATTTTGCATAGTACATTTTTCCATCTCTTAAATTATAATGTATGTGTTTTTACATTGAAAGTACATTTCTTATAAACACACTATAGTTGTTGGCTCTTTTTGTTTTATCTGGTCTGACAAGTTTGGCCTTTAATTGGAGTGTCTAGGTCATTTACATTTCATGTCATCAGTATGGTAGAGTTTACAAGTACTATCTGGCTATTTATTTTTGTTATCTTTCCCATCTCTTGGTTCTTTTTTTTTTTTAGTTTTTCCCTGACTTATTTTGGTTTGAGTATTTTATAATTAATATTACACAAATGCAAACAATAAATTTTTGTTTCCCCCCAAATTTACAATATACACCTTTAATTTAAACAGTGTAGTTTTCATAAAATACTATATCATTACCTGTATAAGATAGGAACCTAACAAAAATATATTTCTATTTTCTCCATTTTGTTCTCTGTGCTCTTTTATACAGTTTACTTCAATATATGTCATATGCCCCATAATACACTGCTTTGATTTTGTATTGAAACAATAATTTTTTCAAAGAAATTATGACTACTGAATGATATTTCATCGTTTTCACATATTTAAGAATCTCAGCACTTTTCATCACTTTTCTGAGCCTAATGTTCATCTGGTATCAATTTCCTTCACACTGAAATATTTTCCAAACATTTCTCATAATACAAGCCTGCTTTTATTTATATGAAGACATCTGTATATTTTGTTTATTTTTGTACAGAATTTTTGCTGGATAATGAATTCTAGAATAATTTTTTTTCCTTCTTTTTTTCCAGCAGTTTGTAGAGGAGATTGCATTTTTCTGATTTACATTGTTTCTGACAATATGTCCACAATCATTCTTACCTTTGTTTCCTCTGTGTGATTTATCCTTCTGGCAACTTTTATGATTTCCTCTGTATTTCTTGTTTTCAGCAATTTGATGATGATATGCCCTGTTGTCATTTTCTTTGTGTTTATTCTGCTGGCATTTGTTTAGCTTTTAGTCATGGGTTTATATTTCATAAAATTTGAAAACTTTATGACCATTATTCAATATTTTGCTGTCCTTTTCCTCCTTTGAGGGAAGTCAAATTATATACATACTGGAGGGCTGATATTTTTACAAAGTCTTTTTTCTTCCCTCAGTTGTATTTCTATTAATGTCTCCAAATTTACTGATCTTTACTTCTACAATATCTACCCTAGTACTAAAGTCATCTAGTGAATTTTTCACTTCATATGTTGTATTTTTCTGCACTATAATTTCCTTAGATGCCATGTAGCCACGTCTATTGCTAAAATTCCATTATATATGAATAATAGCACATTGTTTCAGGAAACGTTTCAAAATCTTTCAATGACTGCTTCTGGCACACAGTCTTTATTGGTAATTTATGTTGAACAAAGTCCTTATAAATAGCATTGAAGAGCTAATGATGATGCAGTAAAAGTTGGCCTAATCATATATGCCTAGATTAATTAGTGATTAGGGTGGTTCCAGGAAAGTTGACAATATGAATGAACTTTTCTGATATCTCCTTTTACAGGGTGTTCTAGTTTGCTAGCTGCTGGAATGCAATATACCAGAAACAGAATGGCATTTAAAGAGGGGAATTTAATAAGTTGCTAGTTTACAGTTCTAAGGCCAAGAAAATGTCCCAATTACAACAAGTCTATAGAAATGTCCAATCAAAGGCATCGAGGGAAAGATACCTTGGTTCAAGAAGGCTGATGAAGTTCAGGGTCTCTCTCATTTGAGAAGGCACATGGAAAACACCGTCAGAGTTTCTCTCTCATCTGGGAAGGCACATGGTGAACACAGTCAGGGCTCTTCTCTCATCTGGAAGGGCACATGGCAAACACGGTGTCATCTGCTAGCTTCTTCTCTCCTGGCTTCCAGTTTCATGAAGCTCCCTGGGAGGCATTTTCCTTCTTCCTCTTCTTAGGTTGCTGGCTGGTGTCATTCTGCTCTGCACTCTCTGAATCTCTCATTCTCCAGAATGTTTCCTCTTTTGTAGGACTCCAATAAACCAATCAAGACCCACCCAAATGAGTGGAAATGTGTCATCACCTAATCCAGTTCAACAGCTACTCTTAATTAAATCACATCATCCAGGGAGATGATCTGATTACAGTTTCAAACATATGGTATTGAATAGGGACTACTCCACTTTTATGAAACGGGATTTGACCAAAACATGGCTTTTCTAGGGGGCATACTTCCTTTCAAACCAGCACACAGGGTGTCTGCTAACATAAACATAAATAATAATCATTACTATTTCTACAATGAACTGAAATGGGGCATCATACCGCAATTTAAAAGAATATCGGACAAAGATGAGCAATTGTCATAAGTTGAAAGATTTCATGAGCTAAAAATTAGCTGTCCACTTCATAAGATAAATTCATTCTCATGAGTAGTAGATACAAAATATTGTGACCCCATCTGTATCCCTCTGGTTTGAGGGGTGTGTGCTGGAGAATATAAGCAGACCCCAGCAAGAGCAAGACGTAGATCCCCAGAAAGCATACATTCTTAAACAAACACAAATGAATAGTGCCATTATGCAAAATAAATAAAAGATAAGAATGAAACTTATCTTTGGATGGAGTTCTCTGATAAAAATTAAATGTCTTTATAACTCCTTTTTGTTTGGTCTACTAGAAGAGAATCTTGGGTGAATATCAGGCAATAAACCATTTCTGCCGTGCTTACTTTTTAGGTGCAATATCACAATGCAGCATTTCCTATATTTTTTTCCTGAGAAAGATAGTTCCTTAAACTGTTAAATATATCATGCTCTTGTTCTTGGCTTTAATTTCTGTGGTTTAATAGGTTTGTGAAACAGTAGGCTAAACAAAATTAAAACTTCTTTTTTTACAGCAAGGCTTTTTAGATTTTTAACTGTACTACAGGCCTCCGGGAGAATGCTAGAGTAGGTATCACTTCCTAAGAAACCTATTCTTGTTGGGACAGAAGGCAGGGGTTCGGAGAGGAGGCAGGGTCTTAGGGAAAAACAGTATCCAGGGAATTTTACTTTGGAATACACTTCATCTGTAACTAACAAATATTCCTAGAAGCCTTGTATTACAGGTAGTTATGTCCTCATTTGGATATGGCCAGAAAAGATTTAAAAGTATCTCGTGCACAAAGAAATATTTTTATTTATGCTGAGCCTGGTTGTTGAAAGCTCCCTTGATTATTTTGTGATCATTTAGAAACATTTCAGTAGTTTCCTTTTTTCAATGCTGGAAAATGGTCTGTAGTACTTAACCATTGTTCTTTTCCTTTGAAATTATTGAAATCTTCATCGATAAAAATCACTATCACTATATACTTCATACTATATACTATATATATATATATATATATATATATATATATATATATATATATATGTAGCAGCTCTGCTTAAATGATATATTTTACCTCTTTGGGAGGTTAAAGAACTTAAATCCATGCATGATTTAAAGATCTTCTTCTTGAATATTACAATTAAATAAGAACTTATTAAAATTGTAAGTATGCATGCGCAAGGCAACTATTTTGCATAATAAGAGAGGAAATTCAATCAAAGGAAGTTTGCCAGAATTGCATGGGCTCTAGAAAGAAAAAACTTCAAAAAAGAAATAGCTGTACTTAGTAATTATACCAATTTGACTTAGATAATTTACCTTTCAAACTAGTCTAGTCTGTGTCATTGCAAATGTTCATGAACAGGCAGTTTATTATGGTTTTTCTTTTATTTTGGCAAAATAAAGATGATGCTTATAAGTTAGCTTAAGGATGTATGTGGCAAGAAAATATTTAAATAGTTAGCTTCAATGAAAGAATAAAATACAATATGACTGTGATGGATAGTTTCCACTTTACATATTGAAAACAAATAATTGTGTGATTCTACATAGTTAACAGGGGTTCAATTACTATATTACTTTATCTCCTTTCTCCTACATGTAATTTAAGCTTCTATACAGAGTCATGGATTTATAGGGAATCAATGCCTTTGGATTGGACTACAAAATTGGCATTTATATTCCCCTCACCCCCCCAAATAATATTTCTAAACTATAATTTCATGGCAGAAAACTCTTTTTAGAACATTATTTCTTTTCATTTTTCTTTTAAAATCATCCATTCAACTGCATTTTTTCATGGATCCATGTCTCTCCTCCTTCAATAGATTTACAAATCAATGCTCAAGGCAAATATTAAAGAATTAATCTTTCTAGAAAAAAAATAGGGTAATTTTTCTATCACTTAAAAGAGAGAAAGGAGTAAATGTAGTGTTGAATCCCGTTCAAAAATCCTTCTGACAAAATGACCTTTAAATAATCTACCAATGTACAATTGATTTCTTCTGTTGACAAGGCCTCAAGGGCTTTCCCTGACACAATTCCACTTGAAAGCATGCAGCTTAAGTTGCAAACAAAAGGAGCTTACACTCCTTTAGCTCATTGTGAAAGCTGGTTTAAAATGTCCTGATCTATACTGAGCTTTACTACATTTCTGCTTTGGTTACATCCAGCACAGCAGTCAACACAGCAAGATTCAGAAAAGAAAAAAAAAAAAATGCTAACACCTTAATGATATCAAAAACATTGCTGGATGTCATAATAGAATAGTAATTAATGATACTTCATGTCCATCAAATAGGTAAAAGATAGAATCAAAGGTAACATTGTTTGAATACATCTGAAATTTTTGTTGCATTGGGTAAAGAGTACTAATAAATTGGTGTCTCTTACTGACTCTTATAAATGTTCATTGGTTATTTACTATGCATTTTTTTAACAGAGAAGCTGTCAAGGAATAAAGCACAAAATCAAAGATATCAGAACCTTTAACTCTTGCTAAACTTCAGACAGAATTATTTAAAAATCACGAGTCTTTATCTGTCTCATTTAGGTTTCACTGCTCTTTATTTTAGCTGAATGATACTGATTATTGTAAAAAAAAAAATTACCTATGATGTATTTTGGGAGGGATAGTCATATTTTCTCCATTTATACTGAGATATCCTGATTCCAATTGTTTTTGCCAACTCTAAAGTCAAACATTCTAAGACTTAACCCTATTACAAATAATTGCAAGAACTTATGATAGATTTCATTTGGATGTAGAGTAACAACATAAAATACTTTCTTTTAAATGAGCTACTTTTCTAACTAGCGGTTATCTTTGAGAGTAACATAAAACATATATATGATTAGCCTAAGCTAAGTGTGTATTCTTTAAAGAGTTCCTTTATAATATGAAAGTAAAAATTTATAGTTAAATTTATTGAGTTACTAAGCTGACAAGAGCTGACATGTATTCCAATAAGTGTTTTTTTTCTTTCTTTATCAAGATGTTAATCACATTATTAGCTCCCAAAATTCTGAAAAGAACTAAAAGCTATCGCAGGTACAAGCATAAAGACGTATTTTCGACATGTGAGCAATGAAGTGGGTATGGAAACACCAGACGGTAGTGTATTGAATGACACTTCAATGTATCACTTTACTCTGAATTTGTTAGGTAATAAGGAAATTACAACTTTTTTTCAGAGTAGGAATGTTATTGTTGTAGTACTTTACATTTATATCCAGACATAATGAATTTGTGAAATAAAAACATATTTGAACTGTTGCTATATTTAAATATTATTTTATGCAAGGGGATTTGTAGTTATTGTGTACGTCTTAGTAGTGTCACTGTAGTTCCTTTAAAAACTATTTGAAGTCATGAAGGCTTTAGTCTTAGAGGTATCTGTAGTGGGGAGGAGAGGAGACACCTGTTAGCACCTCCAGGGAAAGGAATTCCATAGCCTGCAGGAAGCAACCATTGTTTGCAGCTGATAGTGTCACTAGCAAAGGCACAACTCACACAAGGCACTGGATGGAAGAATGCTTTACTTACACTGAGATGAAGCTGAGCCAGTCCGCTTCACTAGTGGGCACCAGTTCCCCGTGGCCAGTGGGTTTCCGTACACAATCACAGCCAACACAGGGAGTTGATAAGCACGTATACCCGTCCTATGCTACAAGTGAAGGACCCAGCTCCCTCACCATCAGGAACAGATAAGGTATGAGGGTTAGCCATGCAGTCTCTGTATGTTCACCAATGCTCAGGACAAAATGGACGCATCAGCAGACCACTCTCAGCCAGGGGATATGCTTTATTACAGGGCACCCAAAAGAGGGAGTTGGCCCACATTCATCATGTGTCCTAGGCACCAGGCTCACATATCAGGTGCTGAGTACAGGATCTATTTATGGGTCACAGGGAAAGATGACAGGGTGCATTCAGATGGTCCCCTCCTACAGTCAACCTCCAGACTTTTCTGGGACCCCAATAGTCACAAGAGCAAAGCAACTACAAAGTTTGTCATACCTAACATCCATTTTGCACAGTGAGCTGCACATCTGTAGCATGGTGCATGGCTCTGATGTTATTTCTGTACACTATTTTCCTGAGATCTTAGACAGCAGTGGAGGGTAGCACATAATATGATTCAAGGACTCCCCCTCTTTCCTTCAATTAAGTCCTCAGCAGAGACACCTGATGAAGGCCTTGTCTGAGGGAATGCTGATATACCTAAAAGCCTGACCAGCCACAGCTGAGCTGAGTCCTTGACTAAAACTCTCCAAAGACTGCAGTGCACTGGCTGTGCGCCAAGTCTGTGTGGGGAGGGCTGCTTTTCCCTGTGAGGATGCCAAGTAAAGCCTTTGTAATTGCCTATGGTCAAGCTTGAAAAATCACACATTGGTTTTTAACCAGAAGCTGGACTCCTCAACTGTGTCTTTTTCAGTTTTATTATTATTTTTTTTTATCTAAAATTTCTGGGGTTATTTGTCCCAGGGGAATAGGAGAGTGTAGGTCATTTTAAAGATTGGAGGGATGATGATCAATTATTGTTACCTAGTCCATCCATTTCACATTTGGGTCCCTTGATTTTCCTTTAGAGGACCGCCTCTACATTAGGGTAGGCATGTAACTATTGCATGGCCATTCAAATGCAACATCCTTGTTGCAACAAGGTTTGGTTAAAAAATGGGCACGTAATCTGAATTATCTAAAGGAATAGCATCCTTAAACTTATTGTCTGAGACTGTTGGGAAAGAGATTCTCTATTCCTGAATTACAGAGATTAATTTATTAAGTCAAATAAATAATAAAATGTAATAGATGGTGAAAAAGGAGTAGAAGCTTATCTAGTTTGAGTTTTCCATGGTCTCTTCCCTCAGGAGGTGATATTGTAGCAAAGACCTGAATACAAAAGCTAGCAAAGAACATTTCTGAACAAGGGAAAAAGTAAGTGAAATATTTAAAATTAAATTACAAAGACTTACTATCTGGCAGGAATAAGAACTTACATAGCCTTGAAGAACGATCTTTTACTTGGCAATCAACAAATTATCCATGAATTTCAATCAATTTTAAATTCTGATTTTCTTGATAACACATACACAACAACTTAGAGATCCCATAATTTATTTTGTCTATTGCTTTCTTGGAATACTAGAATCAAAGTTATGTTAAATTGAGAAGAATTGATTACTTTTGCCCAAAGCCAAGCATAAGTGACCACATCCCTATGACTTCACTCTCTTAATCAATAATAGCAACCAAAAAAAAAAGAAAAGAATGGGATAGGTGCAGATTATGGGAATGGGGAGGGGAGGAGTTTTTACCATTCAGTCAAGTACTTCAACAATTAGCTTTAAAGTCAGTGAATTTCTTTATAAAAAGGAGGAGCTTCTTGTTCTCATTTCTTAAATATTTTGGGGGAAATGGTGATATAAGGCCCTGATCATTGTGAAGATTTGCTCAGCAATGAGCAAAGTCATTGACACGGTTCCTTGCCAGTAGAAAAACCAATGGGTCGCAACAGCATGCAAGATGACTTTCTCTACAAATGTGCTGCCACGCATTTCAAATGCTCTGTCTATACATAGAGCAGAAATTAGTAGGTTATTCTTCTAGCTAAAATTTTGTTTCACAAGAAAACATTTCCAATATTTCAGTGATTTCAGAAGTCTTCAGAGTTTAACAGCATAGGAACTATGCCCTGAGGACACTTGTATGCATATAGTAGATAAAAATGAAGAGCATTTTGCATTCAAAGATATTAATTTTATCCAACTGCATGCTGAATGTTAATGAATGAACTATAAATTCTTTTGTGGCCTATTTCAAAATTCTAGGGAAATACCAAGATAATCTTACCTTACAAGAAATGTACAGCAGCATTCCATTCTCCCCTGCATTTTTGAAAATGCAATATTTCATAATACAATTTTCATAAATAAAATTTTCAAAGTATGCCATAGTACTGTATAGTAATGTATATATCTCCCCAAAACATATTTGTAAACCTTTTAAATAACTCTTTTCAAACTGAAATTCTATACAATAGATATGTTGCCTTTATATTAAATATATAAATAACAGTATATAGCATTCATTCAACAAATTGTTTCTGGCCCATTATAAACACTAGAATTATAGCAGAGCACAAAACAGACAAAAATATCTGATCTTATGGAAGCTTCCATTTTAGTTCGTGGTGGAGGGAGCTGGTGTTGGTGGTGAAATTGTAGATGATGGGCACAGGGTGAATGGGATAAAAAATAGAAATTTTAATTTCTAAAACTCATAGGTTCACTTTAAGTGCAGAAAATTATGGTTCAGAGTCCACATTTTAATTTTATTTTGGAATTTCTTTTTAATCTCATCACTTAAAAGGAAAAAAAAAACATTTAGAGACTGTTAAGGAAATTTCCTTGAATCATTTCTTTCTGTTTAGGGATTTTTTTTTTTTTAGAATTTTAACTTTTTTTATTGTATAGTATAACATATATACAAGCAAAGAAATAAATACAAAGCAAAGAAATAATGTTTGGGGCTATTTTATCCTTGCTAAAACTGCTATCATTCATTTAGTGATCATTTCTCATTCCTTTGAAAATGAATATATTTCCAGCAATACAGAAAGGAAAAATCAGTCTTGACTTTTAGAATCTGTGCCTCTATCACTATTTAGAGGAGGAGCACAAGGAGCAATTTCATTTTTCTCGGAAGAGAATTATTGCATTTTGTTGCATATTGATACAGGTTTGCAATATTTGATTCAAAGATTCAAAATATTACCCTAAAATGAATTTCAAGGTCTTTGCTGATTTCTCATGATGTGTTTTTTAAAAATCCAGTTTCCATTACACAAAAGTTTAACATCACTTTCAAATATAGTTTTCTCTAGGGAAGAGCTATGTGACCCCCTTAAGAATAAATACCCTCAATTTAACTGCTCCTTAAATGTCACTCCTCTTCCAAGTGGATACAGCTGAAGAAGGGTTTCTGTTTTCCTTGGCAACAAAGCCAAATTGTATCCAACAAGGTACAGAACAGTTAAATGGGAACTACAGATGTGTGAATCATTTGGAGAAATAACTTTTGCGGAGTTAATTTATGAAAGTATTTTAAACTAGCCTGGAACCATTTTTAAAGTTTATATCATATTGGAAGTACCTTGTAATTATATTTTATCACATAGCTGTATATTGCCCTTACTGATCACTTTTTGTTTTCCATGAGTAAATTAAATCCTTGCGAAAATGTCAAAATCATTCCTGGAAATAAGTCTACTCAAAGTACAAGCAATAATCTAGAAAATTGTCCTTATTCTATCCTGCTCTGGTTTTAAAATATCTCAACACAGAGAGAGAATTACCAGTAGAATTCAGAATCATTTATTCATCTGGGATGAGCTGGGAAATCTGGTCTGGTAACATAAAGCACAAATACCATCGGGTATGTCAATATTCTGAATACTTCCTAAGGACTTTCATTTCCTCATTTAAGTCCCAGTGTGAGTCTCAATTTGACCATTTGAAAAAATTGAAGAGTTACCTACCAAGACAGTCAGTTAAGACCTGACCTTGCCAAGAAGCAAGTTAGGGAAAGTCTGAGGTCAACATGTGTTCTCCATTTGTATTTTGTGGTAATGGTATTATGTTATGAAAATTAGTGGAGCAGGCACCTGCAGCCCTTATAGTAATAAATGTTTTGTTAAAACCATTCAAGGACAGCAGGAAGAAAAATACCAGATTCATGTTTTTTTTTTAATTTTAGATGTTAATAGACTCTAGTCAATTAAACTGTCATAATTTATTTTGTTCTTGATGTTTTCAATTTTTAGGCTCTCTGTAATTATGCTTCACTCTGACTTTTCTCTTCTTCATCTAGACCATATATATTTTAGTGTAACCTGAAAAAGGTCATGTTATTAATTTGAATAGTGCTAGTCTATTCTCAAAGGAAAAATATGTTAGCACTAACATAATCTAGAGATTGCATTATACTCCTACCAATGTATAAATGGCAGTGACAAAGTTTTTGACACAAAGACATTATGTCTATTTTTAAAATATTGCTTTATATGCAGATTTTTAAAATCATAAGAAACAGAAAAGATAGACTAATAGACAAGAATAACATTTCCAAACAGATCTTAAATCATATGCTTGTATGAGCTTCCATGTTTAACCCAGGAGAGTTGTGCTGTATTTCTAACATTATTTAGCTGAAGAAACAACAACAACAAAAATTCAAGATCAGTAGGCGAAGAGCGATAAGTTTCCTAGCTTAAAATGAGAGTTGTTCAGATACTATTGGTTTGAATATATATTTATTTAGCATCTCACATACTTTTTTATAAGCTAATATTTATGGTATTCAATTTGGGGTTTCATATATATTAAAGTATTTTTGGTAATGTCAATGCTCCAATAGTGATTTTGATAAAAGATAACTAATGAAAAATCCTGGCAGGGAAAATATAATCTGTCACATCACTTGCTTTTAAAGAAGATTAAGTATAAGGAGGATAAAGGATTTTGTCTACTAGGGTTTTCAGGTCACTTATTTCCCTAGTGTTTCTCATATAGCATAGGTGGTTACTTCTCTTTTTTATGGGATAAGGAAATATTTTTAACTTTCCTTGGGGAAGTGTGTAAAGAGGTTTGGGAGATTTATAGCCATTGTTTCTTAAAGGCCACTGGGGGGTAGGTGCACTTGGCTGCACTCCGCATGATTTGCTAAGTTTTCTTTCACCTACTGGTTTGCTTCCTCATTTCTCAGAAGAAAGCCTTTCACTGCCTTACTTCTTGCTGGTCAGTTTTTGTTGCTTTGAGTATTTATCAAGATGCTTTGTATTCTTTAATTCTTAAAGCCAGTAGAATAATGCTTAGTTAGAAATAGGAAATGGAGGGTGTTAAAAATTCAAGAACAGAGATTTTAGGCGGTCACGCAATAGCAGCAATAATGACAATAAATATAGCTATTTAACCCAAGCCAGATACTTTTTGAGTACTCTATTAACATATTTAATCCTCCCAACAAAATTATGGGGTCAATTGTCCCCATTTTATGTATGAAGAAACTGAAGCATTGAAAATATGAATAGCTCACCCACAGTCACTATTAAATGTTTTTATACACAAAATTGGTCTTTGACAGAAATGACATTAAGGAAAACTTTTTCTCCTCTAAAACTTGCAGATCAGTACACTATTAGACATTATGATATATAAAGCACTATTTTAAGCATAAGGAGCTTTTATGGAAATTCTTTATATTAGAAATTTAGAATGTAGTGAATAATATATAAAGTTAATGAAAAAGAGTCTAATGGGAAAAATGGGAGGATAAATACAGAAATATAGCAAGTACATATGAAGCAAAAATGTGTGAATAACATTAGGAATATTGATTTACAAAACAGAGCATTCTATGTGCTGTTAAGCTTACAAGCAAAATCCAACGTGGGGGGTGGGGGACGGAGTAAAACGGAGCAGTCATTCCTTGTTGGAGATATTAAAAAAGGCTACATGGAAGAGGTAGCTCTTGACAGAGACTTTGCTAGATAAGATCTTAATAGGCAGAAATGGTATCCAAGAGAAAGTGGGTTCCAAGATGCTCAAGCATGTCATGAAAGAAAATCACATAATTCTTTTTGAGTACAAGTAGTATGGGTCACATGGAGGAAAAGTCATGGTGGATAAGAGAGACAAGGCAGATGTTAGTCTATGGAGGAAGGAATTTTGAGGAGTTCATATATAATTTATTGGAATACAGACTTCAAAATGCCAGATCTCAAATTTTTTGACTCAATATGTATTGTGGGTGAAATGGATAGTAGCTTAAAGAAAACAAAAAACAAAAAAACCTGGATATTTGAAATGGTAAAAATGGGAAATTTTAGGTTGTATATATTTTACCAGAATAAAAATGTAAAACAAATAAAAGTAGAACTGTATACCACAAACACTGAAACCAAGTGTAAACTCTGGACTACAGTTAATAGTATAATTATATTAAAAAGGTGTCCTCAATTGTAACAAATACCACACTAATGCAAAGTGCTAATAACAGGGAAAACTGAGTGTGTGAGGGGGGTATATGGAAACCATGCTTTCTGCATGACTTTTCTATAAACCCACAACTTCTTTAATAAGAAGAGTATACATTTCCATAAAATTAAGACAGTTGCTGAAACATACAATGAAAGCCCATTTATACAAAATGTCCAGAATGGGCAAAATTCTAGAGGGAGAAAGTAGATTAGTGGCTGCATAGTTTGGAGCAGGGGTTGGGGGAATGAATCGGGTGGTAGGCAACGGGGATTGACAGCTTACTTCTTTTTTTATGATGATGAAAATATTCAAATATTAGATTATAGTGATGTTTGCATAACTCTGTAAGTATAACAAACAATATTGAATTGCACAGTTTAAATGATTGAACTCTACATAAATTATAGCCTGATAAAGGTGTTAAAATATAAATAGTAAATAGGTGAGTAAGAGGATTATGGCATTTGTTGATATGAAAGGCAAATAGGCCTAACTATGTTGGTTACAAGGTGTGCTGGTTTGAAAGGGTATATGCCCCTTAAGAAAACCCATGTTTTAATATAAATCCCATTTCATAAAGGTAGAATAATCTCTATTCAATACTGTATGTTTGAAACTGTAATGAGATCATCTCCCTGGATGATGTGATTTAGTCAAGAGTGGTTGTTAAATTGGATTAGGTGACAACATGTCTCCACCCATTTGGGTGGGTCTTGATTGGTTTATTGGAGTCCTATAAAAGAGGAAATATTTTGGAGAATGAGAGATTCAGAGAGAGCAGAACTATGTAGCCATGAGATGCAGAGAGTCCACGAGCCAGCAACCTTTGGAGATGAAGAAGGAAAACCCTCCCGGGGAGCTTCATGAAACCAGAAGCCAGGAGAGGAAACTAGCAGATGATGACACCATGCTCGCCATGTGCCCTTCCAGTTGAGAGAGAAGCCCTGACTGTGTTCACCACATGCCTTCCCACTTGAGAGAGAAACCCTGAACTTCATCGGCCTTCTTGAATCAAGGTATCTTTCCCTGGATGCCTGTGACTGGACATTTCTATAGACTTGTTGTAATTGGGACATTTTCTCAGCCTTAGAATTGTAAACTAGCAATTTATTAAACTCCCCTTGTTAAAAGCCATTCTGTTTCTGGTATATTGCATTCTGGCAGCTAGCAAACTAGAACACAAGGAAAATAAAAGCAGTAAGATATGATAGAATCAATCTGCAAAAATAGCAACTGACAAAGATGAAAGAGAGAAAATGCTGAGTCTGTGGGGCAAAAACACCTACAACTTATAAGAGGTTCTGATAAATGGAAAAACTATTGTCCCTTGGGGATACTTAATAAGTAAAATATTTCTCAGGTAAAGTCTCCTACCTTCTCATTTTGAACTTTTCCCTTCCAATTATATCTCCTTTTTATTGTCCTAAGTACCTAATATTCTCAGGTTGCCTGCTGTTCCTATCTGGAAGCAAATAACCTCAAAATTTCATAAAGCAATGGGTCATTAGTGCTTTCTTTCATTTAATTAGCAAACAGCTGATGAAACATATCATGTGCCGTGCCGAGCATTATCTTACTTTTTCTAGCAAGGATCTAAAATTCAAGCTTCCACTCTTCTAATTTTAGTGATTCTTACAAAATTGCATATAATTTATATTATTTAAAATCAACTTTTATAGATTAAGCAATATCATGAATTCAAATCTAGGTCTTCTTAACCCTTATCCATCATTGAATTCTTACTATATAACCAGATGCAGGGATTGGAAATCAAATAGTCACCACTCCCAGGTGGCATATGAAAAGCTCTCTCTATTGGTCTTCAATGTCCCTGTGTTGTTAATCCCATCTGACTACATCCAAGAAATGCTCACATATATATTCAACTGGAAACTTTCTCCTAAACTGTTCAAATACTGCTTTAGCTTTCTATTGATGACTAGTAAATTAGCATATTGTAATGGGTTAAAACAACAACCATCAATGCATAGTTTTGCAGGCCAGAAGTATGGGTGCAGGTTAGGTCCCCTGGTCAACGTCTCACAGGTGGAAATCCAGGTGTTGACCAGACTGCATGCCTTTCTGGAGGCCTCCATGCTCATTCTAATTGATGGTTGAATTCTGTTCCTTGTGGTTGTAGGACTGAGATCCTCATTTCCCTTCTGTCTGTTAGGGAGTACTGATTTCAGCTCCCAGTCTGTTCCCAGGTCCTTGTCATATGGCCCCTTCCAGTTTCAAACCCAGTAATGAAGAATTTCTGTAGGAATCAAATCCCTTTCATGCCCCTCACTTGATCAGGTCAGGCCCACACAAGACAATCCACCCTTCAATCAGTGGTACCATATGGCACAACCTAATCACTTGAGTGAAAGAAAGCCATCATATGCATAGGTATGTAACGAGGAGCTGGGGAGTCTTGGACACCATCTTAGAATTCTTTCTACCACAAAGACTTCTCTACAGAGTGACTGTTACTAATCATGAGGATATCTGTGTGAATTTCAACAGAATGCACATTGTCTCATTGGTTCCATTTTTTTTTTAGGATAACAAGTTATTCTCTGAAAATTAAAGACCTGGTGGTTAACTTAATATTAATATTAATATAGTTGTATATGATGGTTTACGAGAGCGTTAATCATAAGTAGTTCTAGGTTCTATGGCATGGCCATTTGCCATGCATAATTCTATAAAAAAATAAGTTCTGGCTTTAAGATTATTTGTTGAGGAGATGCCCCTTATTGCTATGGGCACTCTCTGATGATTTGTAAATGCAATCAGTCATAGGTGCAATCAACTGACTACAGAATACATCTACAAAATACCCTTACAGTAATAATCAGGCCAGCGTTTGTTGACCAAGCAATAGGACACTATAACTAGTCAAGTTGATACGTGGCATTAATCATGACAATCCTAAAAAGCAAAACAAAGCAATAAAAATTGAACACACTCTAGCAAGGGTATCTCTATCTCTATCATGCCCAACTTGCGTTTACCTCAAGAAGTTAATATTAGGAAAACTTAAATGATATTTATCACAGTAACATAAAAAGAGTAAGATACAATCTTTGTAATAGATACAGAATTCCTTGTATAAAGTGCAGCAACCATTTATGATAAAAATTCTTAAGCTAAAGTGGAAGAAAATATTCTTAACAAAGAGTATCCACTAAGCATTTCTAAAAAAACTTTGTAGTTACAATTTTAGATGCATTTCTTTAATACTATGAAATAGTATTAATACTATGAAAGAATAAAAGGCTCCCACTATCATTACTTTTATTGCACATTGCATTAAAAAAAAACTAGTAATCATTGTTAGATAAAATAATAATGATAAAATTCAAAATTCAGCTTCAAAATAAGGATCTGATGGGAAGAAAAAGTCATTTAGAGACTATACATGTTTCTAGTATAGACACTAGATTGCCTGGAAAACTAAATTTATGCAAGTTATAAAGCACTGTTATTCAAACCTAGGAGTAGGCCTCATGGACATTTGGCCATGCTATCCAGTTAGTGCCATATGCAGGCCAAGTAGAATTAAAAACATCCTAGGGAGCCCTTATCCTCCAAAAGCACCTCACTATTTTAACTAGTTGCATCCTGTATTAATATCAGTTATCAACTCCAAATATGTTATCACTTAAATCAGTGTATGTAATAGAAATTTGTAGTCAAACAATAGCTCGTATGTAATCATGCCACTCCGTGTTATCTGCCAGATAAATCTGTTGAGACTCTAGTCTTGCCCTAGAAAAATAAGATGAGGGGTAAAGGGTCTTTCATAAAGAAAAAACATATAAGAGGAAGCAAGCAACACCAAAGGTCCCCATGAATAAATACAAAGGGTGTAAACATGAGGAAAAATAATAGGGCACTGAAAAGGATCATGGAGCAACTCCTCAGTATAATGTGGATTTCTCATCTCTCTCAGCCCAAGTAAGAAACTGATCAGCAATTAACTCTTCTCCAACTATTCTTTCAAGAATGGAACTTCCTGACATGATTCTGTTCCAAATCATACCTGGAGAACAGTTGCAAAGGGTATCCCTGACCAATCTAGAAGACCCTGTTTCCCATGACAGCCAGGTGGTTGGACTACATCTAAGACCCTTGCCAGTGGAAACTCAAGGGAAGTGCGTCCTTTCCTCACCAACCTTGGCACCCACAAAACATGAATAGTTTACTTGGAAATTTATAATACAAATAGATTTGCACAGATCTAGGCATTCTACTAGTTCTTTCTTGAGTCTTATGATTTATGTGACTGACTTGGTTATCCCTATCACATTTTTTTCCAGAAAAAATAATTTAACTGTGATATATGGCATAGAACTTTGGATTAAGAGCCTATTTTTTTGTTTGATTTCCATTTTTTTCTCTAACAGAAATCCTGAGTCTGCATGTAAGTACAAACTCAGCTCTTCTCCTTCTAATTAAATAAATTTTTATTAATAAAACCAAGCAACATACAAACATGAACATTCTTAACATATGAACATTTGATACTTGGTGTGCGATCAATGGCTCACAATACCATCACATAGTTGTGTATTTATCACAGTGATCATTTCTCAGAACACTTACATCACTCTAGAAAAAGAAATGAAAAGAAAAAAGAAAAAAGAAAAAACTCATATATACCACACCCTTTACCCCTCCCTCTCACTGACCACTGACCACTAGTATTTCTCTCTACCCAATTTAACATTTACTCCCCCTATTATTTATTTTTAGTCTAATTTTTACTCATTTGTCCATATCATAGATAAAAGGAGCATCAGACACAAGGTTTTCACAATCACACAGTCACTTTGCAAAAGCTGTATCATTACATAATCATCTTCAAGAAACATGGCTACTGGAACACAGCTCTACAGTTTCAGGCACTTCCCTCTAGTTTCTCTAATGCACCTTAAACTAAAAAGGGGTTATCCGTATAATGTGTAAGAATAACCTCCAGCATAACCTCTCAACTCTATTTGAAATCTCTCAGCCACTGACACTTTATTTTATCTGGCTGGCTGCTGTGGTTTGGAGAGCTCATGCTTCTGGGTGGGCTTGCAGCCGGTCCAGCTTGTCCAGACTGGGGCTGTGTGTCTGTGTCTGGCATGGCCCCAGCAGTTGTTCTGTACTGTTCCTGGCTATTTACTAGCTGCTCTGGAGGACAAACTAAATCCCACTCCTCATTAAGCTGCCTTGCAAGAAGCCCTCTCTAATTATACAATTTATCTGGTATGATTTGATAACAATTAAACTCTCCACACACTTAAATGACAGAAGACACGTATTTCCATTGCACTTTCAAAGTCTTGTTGATGTAGAGATAAAGTATTGCTTTTTATATAGCAATTTGGTATCCGGCCATATTGTTATATATTCATATTCTAATTTGTCTGATGATTAATTTTACTTTTCTATGTAGAATCTTTAAATGATTTTTTTCTTCCTTTTACTCCTTATTTTGAATTTTATTATTGTTATTTTGTCTAACAATGGTCACTAGGTTTTTTTAGTGCAATGTGCAATGAAAGTAATGATGGTGGAAGCCTTTTATTGTTCCCTAGTATTGAATAAGTACATCTAAAATTGTTTGCTAGAAGTTCTTTTTAGAAAAGCTTAGTGGATACTCTTTGTTAAGATAAGAACATTCCTTCAATTTTAGCTTAAGAATTTGTATCCTTAATGGTTCCTGCACTTTAAGTAATTTGACATCTTTCAAGAAGATTATATATTTTTCCTTTTTAATATGTTACTCTGATGAATTACATTTATATTTTTCTAGTATTAACTTATTGAAGTAAACCCAAGTTGGACATAACATAGATAGAGATAGGGATTACCTTGCTAGATTTTGTTCGATTTTTGTTATTTTGGTTTGCTTTGCTTTTTGTCATGCCATGGTTAATGCTATGTATCAATTTGACTACTTATTGTGTCCAGTTGTTTGCTCAACAAACACTGGCCTGATTATTACTGTAAGGGTGTTTTCTAGCTGGGTTAGCATCTGCATTCAGTTGATTGCATCTATGACTGATTGCATCTGCAATCAAGGGAGATTGCCTACAGCAACAAGGGGCATCTCCTCATCAATCAGTTTTAAAGCCAGGACTAAGGATGTCAGAAGTCAGAAAGAAGAATCCCTGTCTCTATTTCAGCCAGCTAGCTTTGCCTGGGGAAGTCAACCTCACCTTCATCAGAGTTTCCAATTTGCAGCCTGCTCTACCGAATGGGGACTTGCCTATCCCCAAGGCCATGTGACTAAATTCCCATGATAAACCTCTAAATGTTTACATATATGCATATATGTTTTTATATATTTAAGTATATGTACATATATGTGTATGTGTATATACTATAGGTTCTGTTTTTCTGGAGAACCCTAACACACACATTTTTGTCTTTGTTTCATGAGTGAGATAGACCTATAATTTTCTTTCCTCTACTGACCTCAGTATCACTTTTGGTACTGCTTTTGTACCTTCATACATGAGTCATAGTGGGTCCACTAGTTTTTCATTCTCTGAGAAAAATTCATAGAAGATTAAAATAAGCTGCTCCTTGACACTGCTAGAATTCATTTATAAAACCAGCTGCACCTGCCATTTTGTTTGTAGTGATTTTTATATACCTATGTAATATCTTTCATAGTCATAGAATGATACAATTTAAGTATCTTTAGTCTGGTAGTAAAGATGTATTTTAATGGGAGTTTAACAGTTCTATACTTTATAAAACTTCTTGAGCAAATGTTGAGTGTAATTTCACTCATATTTTAGTCTTATTTCTATTTGAAAATAGTCCCCCTTTTCATTTCTAACACTGCTTATTTTTGTCTTCTATTTTCTCTTTCTTGATCAGTACTACTAAAGTTTTGTCCATTTTAAAGATCTTCTCAAAAGAGATATATTTGCTTTGTTTGATTTTTTTTCTAGTCTGTTTTCTCACTATTTATCCTTATATTTATTATCTTTTATCCTAGTATTTTAAATTTAACCCATAGTTATTTCTTAATCTCTATACCTAGCTCATTAATTTTGTTTTGTAAAAACTTTTTGGTTAACATATTTAAAGTTATGACTTCCTGGTGTACATTAATTATCTCTGAAACCTTTCTCTAATCAACCCTTTCAATAATTCTCATTCTATCTTCTCTGCTACCTACCACTGTACATAATATGTACTCAATTAATTTACATTATATTTTCTTGATGTGTGTGCCCCTACACTGAGCTATGTTCTTCTCAAGCATGAGACTCAGACTTAGTTCAATAGTTTACCCTGTGTGACTACCTAGTTCTTGCAATATGGGAAATCTTATTAAATATTTTAATGAATATATATATATGGCAACTTTTTAGCATTATAAAAATAGGAGATGTTTGGGCATTAAAGAAGGAATGTATTAAGATGAAAATTTTAAAAAGATGAATAAAATACAGGTAGAAGTGAGCCAAGAAGTAGAAAAATGATATAATAACAATACATGGCAAAGAGGGCAACACAAGGAAATAGGGAAAAGAGAAATTATAAAGTAGAATGGTACTGGGAAATCTGATTTACTAAGTACATTAGTACTTTGTACATTATACCCAAATAAATAAAAACTCCTCATGGATTGAAGTCTAAATGCAAAACTAGAACAATAAAGCTGATGAAAGAAAACATGGGTTATAACCTTCATGACTTAATGGGAGAGAAATACTTCTCAAGTAAACTTTCTAAAGCGAGGGGGAAAACATCATTGAATTTAATTATGTCAAATTTAAGGATTTTTGCTGTTGCTATTTTGACAGAGATAGATTGTTTTCTCATATATCCATGAAATTCCTTACCTCTTTTGTATAGCTAGATTGAGGCCCTTAATTATCCCTTCCTTGGCAACAGTAGAGGCCGTATTTGAGATGCAGAGCCAAGAAATGGAAATGCTTTAGAATCTTGAGTCCCCGCTCTGAAGAAAACTGTTCTGGAGACAGAACAGAAGCAGACACTGTATAATATTTTGTGGTAAGCCACTTCAAATTAGGGGTTATCAGTTACTACAGCATAATATTCCATCTGGACTATTATACTCATCAGCAAAGGGTAAAAGACACCACCATACCCAAAGACTGGGAGAGCATGACCTCAATGTGTAAAACTAAAGGAATTAATAACAAGAACATAAAATAAACAAGCCAGCAAGAAACAGGAACTCTAATAAGACAAATGCACAACAAAGACAGGAGCATGTAATACAAAAGAAAATTCTTAATAAGAAATACTTAATAAGCATGTGATATTCTGATTTACTAGGAAGCATGTCAATGTATTTTTAAGAAATGAGAATGGCAAAAATAGTACATATAATACCAAGGGTTGAGGATTGATTTATGTACCCCAGAGAAACATGTTCATAATATTAATCCAGTCCTCTGGGTGTGAACTCATTGTAAATTGGGCCTTTTGATGCGTTTACTTCTAGTTATGGGTCTTAATTCTGTTATTGGAGGCTGTATAGAGAAGTTCACAGAGAGAGAAGCTATGGGGAGCAGCAAGAAGCTGGAAGTCAATGGAATGCAGGTAATAAAGAACATACATTGCCATGTTACAAAACCAAGGGCTCCTGCGATTTCCCATAACTCAGAAGATAGCCAGAAGATACTGCAAGAAGAAGTAAGCCTTCTAGCCTCTGAAACCATGAGCCAATAAATCCCTGTTGTTAAGCCAACCGAAGGTATGGTACTTGTTTTAGCAGCTGGAAAACTAAAACACCAAGTGATGCTGAGAATGAGTCTCTACAGAAGGTGTAACATGTGGCAGTTAGAATTTAAATTATTGTAGTATTACTAAAATGTGTTCTTGTAGAATTGAGCAAAAACATGGGTATAACTTTGGACCCAGAAATTTCACTGCTGGACACACTTTCCGGGGAAATTCTCCTGAGCTCTAATCAATTATATGAGTTTCACATTTGTATTTGGTAGAAGTGAAACAGATAAAATGCCGTGGACTAAATTTGAGAACATTTAGAACAATTTTAGTACAGAAGTTAGAAGAAAAACTTGGTGTATGTATGCATATATGCATATATAACAGATTACAAAACATAATGTATATAAAAAGAAAAATATTTTAATTAATAGTCCAATAACTTTTATATTATTTTTAAAAATATGCAAGGAATACAAAACTGTTTTGTACCAATATAAATCTTTAAGGGCTTTGGTAAACCATATTGTTAACCTGTGTAGGAAGAAGCAAAGTAAATATGATATGGAAATGAAGGAGTAGAAAATGCAAAATTAGAGAGTACTTTCCATAGATTGATATGATAGCAAGATATGAACTGGAGTTTATGACTAACCCAATGGTTAACTGTACCTGAGGCTAACAATGAAAAGAAATAAAATGACAAACAGTTGGAAAAACAAGATTATTGAGAAACGTTCAGAAATTCCCAACTGTGACCTTCACTAAAACTTTTTATTTTCATGCTTGTAGAAATAATATGAAAAGGAGTTTATTAAAAATAAATAAAACCAAACAACAAAAAGCACAGAACACCTTATTACTCCCAAATTTTTATCCTACCCTCTGAAACAAAACAGGAAAGTCTCTTATTATCCTGTTAACTCTATGCTCAGTATCATTATCGATTTACCCTCCTACATTTCTTACTAAAACCATTGAAAAATGTTTTTGCATTTTGAAATACTCTTCTTTTATTCTTCTATAATCACAGCATAGTGAGAATTCTGTTTTTCAATGCCATGCAATGTAGACTGGTTTTAAATATAACTTTCTTAGGCTAGGCTCATTTGTAGTAGACTTCTTCCGTAAATATGTTCGGAAGTAAAATAATAAGTAAATTCTAGTGAGACATTTACGCAAAATAAACTAGCTCACAGGGTGACATGAGGACATACAGTATGAGGTAGTACATGGGTATAATTTTGTACAGATATTCATGGAAATAATCATTACACGATGTGCAGCTGGAGTTGGAGTCCTAGCTCATAAATCCTCATTTTCAAATGCTACCTAAGCATGCAGATTCCTAAATAGTTAGCACATTGAGTAAAAATAACGGGACAAGATCATATTTTGTAACCTCTTGTGGATATAAAGTTGCTTGTCTGTTGCAGAAAATCTAGGGCCCTTTTTGGGTTATACAAGTGAGACTTGTATCGATAGCCACCAACAAACACTTTTATTCTAAATGGTTTGCTAGTTTTCAAAAAGATGTTTTGAACTTGGAACAACACACCACCATATCTTTTCAGCTTTCAATCAAGAAAAAAAATCACTTTATGTTGAGTTATTATTGATTATATGTTAATGTTCACAGGAAACAGGCTATAGTTATTTTAGGGTCAGGATGACAGTTCTATGAGATGATACTGTAGTTATATTGGGTAATGCAATTAAATTGCCACTGCATATTGAATGATAATTGCAATGACCCTGCTGGGTGAAGATTTTGGTAATGACACATGAAGGAATTCAAAGCCCTACTGGCTCCAGCCTCATGTAGAAACACAAAATGTAACCCACATTAGCGGAATTACTTGATTGTAAGTAAATGTTAAACGACCATCCAATTAAAAACTATTCTTTCCTTTTAGTCAGCAAATTGTGCTACGATAACTGCCTTTGACCAAACTAGGGAAGTGCTTCTCTTTGAACAATTTTGAGCAGAGAACTCTTCAAACAGTTGTCCCACGTATATTGCCATTTAAAGAGCAAAGAAGGAACCCAGAGTTCTGCTAAGCAGGCACTGAAGAGGGCTTGGGCAGGATTCCAGGAGGTGATCAGGGCTGTTGATGAAGTCTTGGTGGCCCTGACATCAGAAGAGCCTCTCAGAGGACTGCTTTTGCCCTTTGATTTGTCTCTATTGTCGTAGCAATGATATAAATTATTTTAATAGATTTCCTAAAGTTAGACAACCCTTTGGAATCTTGGAAGAACCAACTAGTAAACTGTACATCATCACATTAGTAATAGTATATATTTTAAATGTTGTGTTCGTTTATAGTAAATGCATCTCACATGCTATGCAACCTTTTTGTTGTAGTGTTGTACACTACAACGTATAGTTGTTGTTCAAGCTTGTTTCCTTGATGGATCTATTTTCTTTATCCTTGAAACTAAAAAAATTTTACCATGGTATAGTTTAAGAGCTTTTTTTCATTGACATTGTATCAGACAGTGTGGATGGTTTTGCTCTAAAGATTTAGGTTTTATTTTATCTGGCATATTTATTTCTTTGGCAGTTTTGTTCTGGTTTCTTATCAGAATTCTGATAAAATATAAACAGAATCCTTTCCTTTCTTTTCACAGATACCATTTTTCTGATTATTCACTTCTCTTTTATTTCCCCCTTTTTCGTGTTTTAAGAGCTTCTCTAACTTTTCCTCAACATTACTGGTCTAATATTCTATGATATGGTATACTTTATCATCTTGGTGTCTCTAATACAAATTTAATTTTAACATATTTTTACTTATCCTTACTGTTACTGTCTCTTAACTCCTTTTATTTTTTCTGCATTTCAACAAGCCAACGTTTTACTCAATTTTTTCTATTACATAATAAAGTTTTTGATTCTCTTTATTTTAGTGAAGATGCAAGCATATTAGAAATCATTCACATTTTAACAATTTCTTTTCAACTTAAGATTAACAATTCACCCCTATTTGAGGTTCACACCTAAGGGACTTTTCCCCTCTCTTTATTCGTCCTTGAAAGAAAGAAGACTGATTTGTGTCCATTGCATGTCATCTAATAGATGTCTATAATCCCTATCAACCAAATCAGTTTAGCCACAAGGCACCCCTGTATAAGCTTTTGTTCTGGAGGATGATTATCAGTCCAGGGCTCCTGGTCTGAGCAGACATTTTCTTCTGCTGCTATTGCCTGGTCTTCAGAGTTTAAAGATAATAATTCCTTTTTAGCTAATTAGGAGTGATTTATAGCTCTTCTCTAGAAATAGCACATTAAATAATATAATGCCCAGACTACACTGCTGCTATAATTCTTTAAGCCTTTCCCTGATATTCCACAATATGTCATCTATTGTTTTATAGTCATAGCCACATACCAGAATGTTATTGGAAAGTTTCTGCACTTTTTCTTTTAACTCAATACTTTATCAGTGGGATTTTAATAAAGGGGAGCATTTTATTATTGAAATAATGCTCATTCTTTAATAGCTCCAAAACCTAAGAAAAAAAGGGGCTCACATTGTTGGCTAAAGTCTGTTATTATAAAATGTGACAAGCTAAAACAGGAATCCACTCATCCTTGAGGATTCCCAAAGTCATTCCTTGATTTGAAACAATGAATGGTTCTTTGTCTAAGAAATACAGCCTTATTAAATTATCTTCAGTAATTGAAAAGGAAGCATATGCAGGAAGTCCTGAGTAAAATAAAATCTTAAGAAGTAAACTAAACTTATCTTATAAGTACCATATGTGCGGACTCTTGATAATAGCTTTTGTTGGTTTAGTATGAAAGTAACAGAACAGAAGCTTGTATCTTTGTCTTAAACAGAAAAAGTCTGTAATAATTTGCAGAACTAGACATTCCACTTTTTTTATACTACACTTCACCAATAGAGCCACCACCGTGCAATCTTTTTTTTTTTTTACATGAGCTCGTACCAGGAATCAAACCTGGGTCTACAGCATGGCAGGTGAGAGTGCTGCCACTGAGCCACCGTTGCCCACCCCCTGTGCTATTTTTTAATGATATTGTGGGTTCGAATAATAAAAGACCTGGCCAAAGTTTTTGTTATTGTTTTGTGTTTTGAGAAGTACACTGAAACTCCTTTAGCTGTTTGACAAACTTAGAATTTAGACCTTGATACATTCCTGCAGCAACTAACAGTGGTGAATGGGAGACACCGAAAACAGTTCCCTTTCTTTCATCTGTGTGTAAATTAGTGAATGGCATTGTCTTCGACCTAGAGAAACTCAGTATTTGGACACTGGAGATAATCTGTATTTCACATTTTGAATTTTGACCTTCTGTAATGTCCACATTGATTGTTTGTTAGAGATGCCAGCCCTAAAAGAATTGGTAATGTTCACAGAATTTGTCTCTGAAGCCCTTTTTTGACATTTTCTGAGCTCATCTTTTATTGTAAACCAACTTCAGAAATTCCATACTTCAAATTTTCCACTTTCTGCTCTTTCAGTCAGTTGGAAAGTACATTGTCGATATTAATATCATAGTGTGAATCACTTTGATAATTTTCCACATTCTCCATAACTGTTTTCCAGGGATGTCAGTGAGAGCTGAAATGTGTCAGATAGGAAGGAACATGGAGGAAAGCAGATCTGGGTTAAAATTTCACCTTTTGTTTTTATTGGATAAGAATTACAAACTCCTACATTCATGCTTCCTCATTTTCTTAATTTAAGAATTTCTCTATTTTTTTATGAGAATTAAGTGATGCAACAATATAGGGGAAACTACTTGTTACTTATTAGGTACTCAAAATATTTATATTTTAAATAACTTATAATTGTAGAACTGGAAAACCCAGGTAAGAGACTATTTGAGGCAGGTAGATAATTATATAATCTCATAATGTAGGGCCATCGTCACATTTAAGGACTGGGAATCTTAAGGAATTTTTGTGGCGAAAGCCATATCTCTACTTTCTTGCTACTCATTTTAATTCATTTACTCCTCCCCATGGAAAAGAAGCGACTTAAGTTGGAAAAATTGAAAGAATGTATTTCTCTCAATACATATGCATACTCCTGCTTTTGGATTAGCAGACCTATAGTCCAGACTTCTATTGCTGTTTCCAGATGGACACAGTCTTGTATCAGAGCCTGGGACATGATTTCTGAAAAGCAAGCCTGGCAGCCCATCTCTCTTTGTTCTTTCTCTCGGGAACTGATAAGTGTGTAGCAGCTGCTGTTACCACTTATTAGGAGGTAGTGGGTGTTGCGTCTGTTCTGCAAACCCAAACTCTTCATAGGTGGGTCCCATTGCCTCATCTAAGGGGGCAGGTGTTTTGCCATAGGATTCTATTTCAACTTGACAGACAATGAAATTGATATTTTAAACCTTGCTCTGACTACTGTCTTTATTTCCTAATTAGCATTGAATACATAGGGAGGAAGGAAATAATGTCAAAAGAAAACATATTTAAATTTGGGAAATATTTTTTCTAAGAGTGATATATCCAATTGGTAATGTTTTGTGGACTAGTTTATACATCCAAGAGGTATGGAGACTAAAATGTTAGATAATTCTTTTGGAGCTTGATGTGATTAAGCCATAAATATAGAAGATACATAACATATCCAGGCCCAGCTTTGTATATTCAAATATTATATGTGCCTTGCTCTAATTCCAAAGAGCACATTCACTCAGTAGTGAAGACAATTATTGGAGCTCTCAGGTACTCAACATATGAACATTTCCCAATAGTGCATGATCGAGAATGGTTTTAGATTGTAACTTATAACCGGCATCTTTCCTTTGAATAATGAGTTCCTAGAAGTTAGTTTCAACAAAAAGAGGAAGTTCAAAGATTTAATTAAAAAAGCAAAACATTATTAGTTCAGGCATCATAATTATCTTCTTAATCAGCTAGATATCATCATATTACACAACAATATTAGAGGTTCTTCATGAGCAGATGCTAGAATGGACTAAATCAGTAAGCTTAAAATATTTTAGCTGTAAAATGTTTTTTAAAAATATGAAATATGTACAATAACCTTTATAAAACAATGAGGAAATTCCTAACGAAAGCTGAATGGGTTGATATCCTACTATACCCCATTATGGGCCATGAGTTCTTTCCATGGTAGATACTTCTGGGGTTGTTTCCTTTTGCTGGGAAATGTTCCCTTCACCACAAGCACTTATGCTAAGTCACCTTTTCTTCCTTTAGATATCTGTTCAATTCTCAGGGTTATGATTGGAAATATGTCTAAATAGTTTAAATAACCTATTATGTGCCTCCAAAACATCATGCAAAGCTGTTTTGAGACTGTTGTCTACCATTATGTCTCCAGTGCTGATGATTCTGTATGACTAATGCATATATTAGTTAGAGAGTGGATAATTTTGGCTATAGTACCATTTCTATCATGAGAGAATGAACTGTTGAACAATGGCTGTCACAAATAGGTAACTGATAAAAGACAAAGAAAAAGCTAGTACCACGGAATCTCCATAGTCTATTTCTAAATGGACCCTAACATTTAATTAACTCTTTTTGGACACTAAGCTATTCCCTCAATAGGCAGATCATGGCATAGGGAACCCATTCCTCTCAATGCTTATCAGTGATGAGAGTATAAATATTATTCTCTTAAATTTGCTTTCATTCCTGCAGTGTACAGTGAGAATTTCGCTGTGTGGCAAAGAAATGACAAACAGGCAGAAAAAACAATGCACACTAGGCTGCATGTTGTAATAAAAATGAGTTAACTCCTAGGATTGAATTATGATGTTTTAGATGTGTGATATGAGTAAGCTATGTCACTTGAATTTATTTCTGCTAAAATGAGGATAATACCTGGCAGAGGTATTGTAAAAATAAATAAATAAATAAAAATAAAATAAAAATGTTAAGTACGAGGGTAGCAACAGGCCTTCCATTCATGGTATTTGCTGCTGTTTCTGTTGGGTGTTGATGTTGATAATGATGATATGATGATGCTCTCTTCATCACCACATTAGAACTGGGTGAAACTGTCATTTTATCTATAGAATAAAAATATCTCAAATGTTTCTGTACCCAAAACAAACACTTTATGACATTAGCACTTTTGTGAAAACTGTTTTTCAAATATATTTTCCACTTGGGTTTATTTATTTATGACTGGATGATGATGATGGTAGATGAAGATTTCCTTTCTTATTTTTCTACCAAAGTTAATTTCTCTGGATTACACAATTATTTCAATCTCATCAGTTTTCTAACTCACTATTGAGGAAAACAAATGATCAATCCTAAATAGCCTGAAGAAAACCAGAAGAAAACCAATTGAGGTCTTTTAAATCAATATGTTTAACTGGCAATTATGTATACTGCATTCTTGCAGAAATATAAAGATTCTTTCACTGAAGCTTCCTTCAGAGTCAGCAGACATTGTATGTAGGGATTTTGTAGCTGTATTTCATTTTAAATGTAGAAAATAGAGACAAATAATATTTCCTTTCTTCAATGAATAATCTGTTCCACTTTCAGCTGGAAAGCATTAAAATACTTCTTTGACCATGCTTGCAAAATATTCATATACTAAATTATATACTAAATGATATTTGAACTTGTGAACATTAGGATAGATGACAGTGTCCTTGAAGGTAATAGACCATTTGAGTATTCTTCATTTTTATTTTATACTTTGGAAGGGAGTGGAGTAAATTTTATTTTTCATATAAACCTTAAGTGATTTTTGCTCTAAAAATCTGAGAAAACATCATTTGATGGAAAGAACAGCAATTTAGCTGTCAGAACCTGGTATAATAATATACAAAACATCAGGTAAAAATAGTCCTTATAAAACCCATTTTTTATAAGGGACTTGTCCCTCAACTAAGGGAAGTTTACGTGACTTTTTGAAAATTTCCCCCAAGTTGCCCATGAGGAAAAAAGAGGATCTATTATTCCTTTTATTAAGCATAATACTCCCTGACATTTAAATAGCATTTTAGATCATCCAGAATGCTTTCCTATACATCATCCCATTTGGTATCCACAATAACCCTGTGAAATGGGAAAAAGAGATCAATATTATTCTAAAGAGTTTGAGTTAGATTTTGAAACTGAGCAACTGGTGTTAGCACAAATTAGAGCCCCCCACTCCACCCCTGTCTTTTTTTTCACAGCCAGTCTCTTTTCACATTACTATAAATCCTGTTCTAAAAAACATTCTTTTAAGCTCATGGAGGAAAAAAATAAGCATAATATTTCATGTGGGGAAATCTGTGAAAAGTAACTTCAAAATAATCATTAAGCAAATATAGTATAAAAGTTTATTGAAAAATGAAAATGTAATTTAAACAAATGGCCCCTGTGTTAGTTTGCGAGCTACCAGAATGTGATATTCCAGAACTGAAATGGCTTTTACAAAAGGGGAATTTAATAAGTTACAAGTTTACAGTTCTAAGGAAATGAAAGTATCCAAATTAAGGCACCAGCAAGAGGTCACCTTCACTCAAGAAAGGCTGATACTGTGTTGAACACCTCTGTCAGCTGGGTAGTCATGTGGCTGGCATCTGCTGGTCACTTGCTCCTGGACTCCATTGCTTTCAGCCTCTGTTCCTGTGGGGGTTCCTCACTTTGCTTCTCTGGGGCTGGCTTTCATCTCATTGCTTCCCTTGGCTCTCTCTAGGTTCTGGCTTGCTTAACATCTCATGGCAACATCTGTTGGGCTCCTGCATCTTCAAACATCCATGTCTCTGTTCTCTGCCACTCAGCTCTGCTCTGAAAATTCTGTCTGCTCCGTCATTTCTGATGGTTCTAAAGCTTCTTCCAAAATTGTTCCCTCTTAAAGGGCTCCAGTAAGCAATGCCACCTTGAATGGGTGGAGACACATCTCCATGGAAACTGTGTTATCAGAAGTTACCAACCACAGTGAGGGGGGGCTGTCATTTCTCCATGGAAACAATAAAAAAGATTCAACCCAGCAGTATTAAATGAGGATTAAAGGACATGGCTTTTCTGGTGTACATAATAGCTTCAAACTGGCACAGTCTCCAAATAAACTTAAACTTATAATTTAATATAATTAGCTTGATGGCATGATATCACCAAACATGTTATTTTGGAGTGATGGTATGCTAAGCACAAATATAATTAATAATGGAACCCATAAGCAGTCTGAGCTTCCTATTATTGCTATCAAGGAGAAAATAAAATTCAGCAGGTAGAGTAATCAGTCTCAGGGCCATAGAACTTGCTTTCCCAACTGCTCATATATGCTTCCTGTTTATATGGCTGCCTCAAGTCTTGGCCGAGATGTTGCTTTTTCAGAGAGGCTTTCCCTGAGCTGTCTAACAGAGTAGACAACATATTGGTGACATATTATTCATCTGCTTTTCACACATATTCATGTATATCTTCACGTATTAGAATTGACTGACATCAATCACTCCTTGGAGACCAGCAATAAGTCAATGTGAGGTGTGATTTTGCTTATCTAGTTGTGTCCACCATGGACATGAAAGGACATTTTCATTGTCATCTTTAAGAAGACAACAAACCAGTTTACTGCAAATGACCAAATCTATGTTCTGTGGTGAGAGGATACATTTTGTGGTATGTTGTATCAAGCAAAACCATATCCAACTCAATATATTGGTCAGTGGTTCTAATTTCCCATTGTTTTTTTCCTAAGTATCTGACAATAACCATGAATAAGTATGATTCATGAAATTACCCCTGTCAAAATTTGAGTTAGGATATTTCTTTGCCTGAGTTTCTCTAGAATTTCATGTCCCATGTATTAGTTAATAAGCTGCTGGAATGTGATATACTAGAAATGGAATGGCCTTTAA